>NC_092771.1:12277162-12602162 GCF_047496795.1 Chiloscyllium punctatum | reverse complement strand
AGAGAGAGTGAGTGTGAGTGTGAGTGAGAGTGTGTGTGAGAGAGAGAATCTGAGTGTGAGTCTGAGAGAGAGAGTGTGTGTGTGAGAGAGAGAGTGTGAGTGTGAATGTGTGTGAAAGTGTGAGAGAGTGTGTGTGAGTGTGAATGAGAGAGAGAGTGTGTGTGAATGTTAGTGAGAGATAGAGAATGTGTGAGAGAGATAGAGAGTGGCTGAGTGTGAGAGAGAGTGTGTGTGAGTGTGAGAGAGTGTGTGAGTGTTAGAGAGAAAGTGTGTGAGCGTGTGAGAGAGAGTGAGTGTGTGTGTGAGAGTAAGAATGTGAGTGTGAGAGTGTGTGAGTGAGAGTGTGTGTGAATGTGAGAGAGAGAGAGAATGTGTAAGAGAGATAGAGAGTATGTGAGTGTGAGAGAGAGTGTGAGTGGGAGAGAGAGAGTGTGAGTGAGTGAGATTGAGAGTGTGTGAGAGAGATAGAGAGTGTGGGAGTGTGTGAGTGTGAGTGTGTGTGAGAGAGAGTGTGAGTGTGAGAGAGAGTGTGTGTGAGTGTGAGTGAGATTGAGAGTGTGTGAGGGAGATAGTGTGGGAGTGTGAGAGTGTGTGTGAGAGAAACCTATTGGAATGTCTAAGGTGTCAGTGTTTCTACCCTGGCTTTGGGGTAGTATTCACACACAGGAGAAGATTCGCTCATCTTGGTCTGTACATGGGTGTAAAATCAATTGCTGCCTAGCTGCATCTGAGATCACTTCCAGAGAATTATTGTGGTCCATTTAGGGTGGCATGGTGGCTCAGTGGTTAGCATTGCTGCCTCACAGCACCAGGGCCCCAGGTTCAATTCCAGCCTCGGGCGACTGTCTGTGCGGAGTTTACATATTCTCCCTGTGTCTGCTCGGTTTCCTCCCACAGTCCAAAGATGCGCAAGTCAGGTGAATTGGCCATGCTAAATTACCCAGAGTGTTAGGTGCATTAGTCAGAGGGAAATGAGTCTGGGTGGGTTACTCTTCAGAGGGTCGGAGTGGATTGGTTGGGCCGAAGGGCCTGTTTCCACACTGGAGGGAATCTAATCTAATCATTTAAAAAAAAAGCCACACACACAGAAAAGCTCAGCATCTGGAAAGAGATATCAGAGTTAACGTTGCAGGTCGCATGACCCTTCCTCAGAACAGGGTTATTAATAATTTTTTAAAATGCTACGGTCCTACCAGACAATGGAGCTGCTTCCTCATCAGAGAAGCAACTGGTGATGGTCGAAGCTGAAGGTCACCGTGCCTCAAGTGAGGGGGAGTTTGAGAAGGAGAATCTTTCATGGTGACCTCAGCCAGTGCAAGAATTGAAACCATATTGTTGGCATTATTCTAAAATGCAAACCAGCCAACTGAGCTAGCCACCCATCCCAAAATCGATAGCAGGCTTCCATTTGAAGATAACAAAGGTATCAAACCTCAAAATAAAGGGAAAAAAAACTGAAAATGCCAAGTAACTGGGACAGTGCCTGTGTGTGTGTGTGTGTGTGAGAGAGAGAGAGAGAGAGAGAACGTTCTTAGCAGAGGTCATTAGCCTGAACTCCAGTTCTCTCTCTAGTCTCCAGTATTTTGGATTTCCTGCACCCACAGGTTCTTATAACACTATGTTCAGTCACTGTTTCCAAACCCTGTTGTGGTTTTTTTGTGCGATCAGCTGATCTCATGTTGTAATGAAAGCACAATACTCTGGGCGGTGGAGGTCTGAAATTAAAAACAACTGAACAGTGCTGGAGAAACTCAGCAAATCTGGCAGCAGAGAGAGAGAGAGAGAGAGAGAAAAACAGAGTTAACATTTCGAATCCAATGACTCTTCAACGATTCCAGTAATTAATTTTCTCTCATTCCAAAGCCAAATAACCTGGTGGGACTTTCTGATAAAGTTGTTTTATTCAGCGCCAGAGAGGCGCTTTGTAAATGCAGAGACGTTGTTGGGAGACTCGTCAAGAAATTATTCTTTCCTTGTAAAGAAAACTCGAAAAATTAACTCTGTCTCCATAGATGCTACCAGACCTGCTGAGTTTCTCCCACACTTTCTGTTTTGTTTGAAAAGTCTGATGCTGAATTCTTTTCATCTGTCATCCAGATGGCATTGGACCACCGCCAGGGTCCTCAATTAAATCTTCACCCCTTCCCCCAAAGTAAACATTGCTAATGCCAAGTTCTCTTTACCGTAAGCACGTGGACATTTCGCCAGTAGTCTTGCTGCACTGATACTGCAGGGTGATCACATGATTGTCGGGACACGCTTCTCTAATTAAAACAAGATGAGAACATTAGACAGTGGCCGGTCAACAGCGAGTCACATCCAGCCCTCGCACGCACTTCGGTTTCACTGCGAGCCAGCTGGTTTGGCTGACCTCAACCCCTGACTCAGTACCCGCGACGCGTTTTATTCAATTGAGTGCCGTGGAGGCGTTTTGCAAATGCAGAGTTGTTGTTGTTGTTGTTGTGGGGCACTTGTCAGGAATTGAGTCCTCTGTTCGGTGCCGGGAGAGTGCAATCTTTCACTCTCTCTCTCACACACACACACACACACCAACACGAGTTTGCAAGAATGCCCACATTTCCCACTGTATGCAGGAAACTTTCAGGAGCCCATTCCCCCTCCAGGCTCAGCGCCCAGAGCTGCATCTAACAGCCTCCTAATGTCCTCTGTCCATCTTTCAGAAATGGGAGGGGGCGGCTTGTGAGCTTGGAGTTCAGGCATTCCCTGTAACTTTACAATGCTGAACAATCGGAGAGAGAGAGAGAGAGAGAGAGAATGGGGGTCTCTCCCCACACCTGACCCCCTGAGACTTCATTCTCAATGTGCAGATCCTGACAAAGCCCCACTGTCTCCAAGCGATCCAGGGAATGCCGTCCTCAGAGATCGGGGGCGGGGAAGCACAGTGGCTCAGTGGTTAGCACAGTTGCCTCACAGCACCAGGGACCCGGGTTCAATTCCTGTCGTGGAGTTCTCCCCGTGTCTGCATGGGTTTCCTCACACAGTCATCAAAGATGTGCAGGTCAGGTGGATTGGTCATGCTAAATTGCCCATAGTGTTAGGTGCATTAGTCAGAGGGGAAATGGGTCTGGGTGGGTTACTCTTCGGAGGGTTAGTGGGGCCGAAGGGTCGAGTATCTAATCGAATCACCAATCAGTTATGGAACATCTCCGGAGCAGCTGAAACCTCAATCGCGAGAAACTTATTGGGCTCATTACAGATGTTGTAATGGTGCACATAATCTTTGAAGTCTAAAACCCCACTAGCTGCCTGACGAAGGAGCAGCGCTCCGAAAGCTAGTGCTTCCAAATAAACCTGCTGGCCTCGAACCTAGTGGTGTGTGATCTGTAACTAAAACAATTTTCACCTACATAAAGCTCCCCCCGCCCCCCATCCCCCGGTTTGGAGGCAGTTAATTAACCCTTACCTTTCCAGTTCAGCATCCCAGACAGGCGAGGGGCACATCGGTGACAGCAGGGCAAAGGCCAGGACGATCGGAAAGTATTCTCCACAATTCATGGGTTTGGACATTTGTTTTCAGAAAGACTGCGGGCAAAGCGCGCCGCCGGAAAATGTCAAATATTGCAGCCTCGGATTCTGGTGAATTGGTCCGGAGGTGTTCGCTGGGCGGTTCTGTTGGCGAATTGGGTCTTTGCCCCCCCCCCACTGAGGGGAGGTGCGAGGATTGGTGGAATCTGGTTTCTTGAACTCGTCCAAGTCTCTCACTCTATCATCTCTCCCCCTGTCCCCACTCTTCGTAAGACAAGGGTAACCGAGTAAAGACTGACTTGAGTGACAAGGGAGGAGGTGTGGGGGGGGGGGAGAATTGACCAGGAGCTCCAGTCTCCGGGGCTCAGGAAGCGAAATGCGCGGAGAGTCTTCGGGTGGAGGGTTTGAGAAAGTTTCTTCCACCCCCCACCCCTGCCCCTGGAAGCCAAGCCAAGCCTCAGACTCCTTGGCTCCGTTACAGCCTGGTGAAACTGACCACCAGCTACCGGACTGCTCCGAGATGAACACAACTGGGCGAAAGCAATCTCCGGGACGGATTGAGACACCACAGTGAAATTTGTCACCGGCGGATCCGCAGGAGTCGAGTGCAACTCAGGAAACCGGTTGAGTGAAATGCCCGGAGATTGTAAACAATCGCATCAATAACTGGTTTCCCTCCCGGGGAAGACCTGCAGCAAGAGAGAGGGGTTCGCCAGCGAGCAAGAATGACCTCGGGTATTTCCAGTCCCCCATCTCCTGGGGATCAGCGCCGGCCCACCTCCCACCTTCATTTGCAGCAGCAACTGAGAGGTCGCCGATCCCTCTAGCTCTCAACAACCTGGAAGGCATCTTATCTCGCCGGCTTTCAGTCTCCCCTTGTACCCCGCACTGAACACAACCGGGAGAAGGGCAGCAAAGAGCAATGAACTCAAAACGAAGACTTGCATTTACATAGCGCCTTTCAACCACACTACCCTCCCGATGCCCCAAAGCGAACAGAGTACGTTTGAAATGTATTTGGGCGGGGGGAGGGGGTGGGGGGGGTGGAGCCAATTTATGGGCAGCAAGCTGCGCAAACAGCCATGTATCCACAGATAATAGGAACAGGGGTAGGCCATTCAGCCCCATCTTGTAGTGCCAGAAACTAGCCAACGCACTTGACTGATGCTAGTGAGACCACAGCTGCCGGCCATCCAATTGGCTCTCATAAAATGGGACATGTCCCTCAGATAGGATTGGATTTTTAAAATTATTCAGTCACAAGGGCATCGCTGGCCAGGCCAGCATTTATTGCCCATCCCTAATTGCCCAGAGGGCAGTTAAGAGTCAACCACATTGCTGTGGGTCTGGAGCCACATGTAGGTCAGACCGGGTAAGGATGGAAGCTTCCTTCCCGAAAGGACATTAGTGAACCAGATGGGTCTTTCTGACAATCAACAATGGATTCATTCATTGGCATCATTAGACTCTTGATTCCAGATTTTACTTTATTGGTTTCAAATTTGACCATCAGCTGTGGCAGGATTCCTAATGGTATTATTGCTGGATTGTTAGTCTGGAGACCCAGGTAATGTAATGGGATCTTGGGTTCAAATCTTGTCTCATCATAAAGCTATTGATGCAATTGCCAGCATTAAATTGCTGCTGGACAATCTTCAGTCATTGGCAGGCTGAACCTTGACTTTTTAGCTGGATGGGGTCGGGGTGGAATGCAGGGACCAAACTGCCTGGTAAAATCCAGCCCATAAAAATTGAGTAAGAAGCACAGTCGATTTGGGTGCTTAAAGACCCTGATCCGAAACCATTTACACCTTGTAGATTTGGTTAAAATTATATTCAGAGCTCGAGTATGGATCGAACTGGGAACAGAATTGCAAGGAGCCTCTGTAGGAGATAGTCTTGACTCTGCTTAAAGTTAGCATCCATTGAAATGCGAAGCTGGACTTGAAACCGACACAGGAGAGGGGGGAAGGGGGCAGCTCCATAGAATGCTCTGATCACTTTATAAGCTTCTGCAACACTGCGAGTCCATTTCAAGAGTGGATCACCTCAGAAATAATTACAACGTGCCATCCATGACTAGAGCTCTGTGCACATTTTACAAATGCTGGATTCCTAGGAATTTCATTAGGTGCCGAGGGCTAAGATTGTGTCTGTGGGAACGATAATGGCATGTGGGGGAAAATATATTGGAGATTTTCACGACCCTTTGAAGATAGGCAGTGCAAATCCCAATTTGTAAAGTTTGGCAAAATTGGCATTGAAAACCTGTCAGAGGGAAATAACAGGATATTGTTGATGGTGATCTCCGGTTCAAGGGCCTGATAAGTTTTTATCGTGTAATCTCAGCAAGCCCTTCTGCAGAGAGAAAAACCTATTAATACCTGTAACAGAATCTTTCAATCTTGAAAAGTCTCGAAACGAAGGCAACTGTGGGATAAAACTGCGGGAGACTTTCCCAATGAAACGTGGTGAGCAATAATGTTGGTTTGACAGCAGACCACACACACATGCACGCCAAGTGGAATCAAGGCCCACCCAGACCAGGCAGCTGGGTAACTCATTATCAACAGCAAACTTTGTCAGCAAGGTCACTGTTGGAGAGGTTGAATTCAGCGATGGCAATGTGCATTTATATAGCGCCGTCAACATAGCAAAACATTCAATGGAGCTTCATGGAAATATTATCAGATGTAATATGATTATGAGCAACACACGTAGATATTGCCCCATTTGTGGCAGAACCAGCAGATCGCATATTGGACTTCAGACATCTCACAAGGAATCAAAGTGGAGTGGAAGTAAGTCGTCTTCAACCCTAAGGGACATCCTAAGAAGCAGATGGGGAGTGCTCTGAGTCAGAACTTTATGGTGGTCATTGTATTTGAGCACTTATTCTAGCCTTACAGTTAAACTTATTCTAGCTAGTGCAGAGCTGAATGAGTGCTGTATCAATGGAGTTACAGTCTTTCAATTGATATATTAAAATGAGAGTATCTGTCAGTTCAGGGGCTTGTTAGTGGTGCTACAGCTCTATTCAATGAAGAAAATTAAAATCACCCTTGCCTTTAATCCAATGTTTCTCTCGTTACCAAAACCAGGTTGTTATTTGTGGGACCTTGCAAATGCAAGTTGACTGTTGGAAGTGCTGGCAAAGCAATCATAAATGTTGCTTATAAAGTGCACTGGGATGTCTTCGAGGACTTGTCAAAAATGCTGTAAGTTTCATATAGTAGAAAGTGCTTTCTGAAGCTCGTTATTACTGACAAATTTCTTACAAAGTGTACAGGGTAAAGATGGAAAGGATGTTTCCCCTAGTTGGTTTGTCTAAAAGTGGGAGATAGCTTCTCTGAATAAGGGCCAGGTCATTTAAGACTGGGATCAGGAGGTGTTTCTTCATTTTAGAAGTCAGTGATTCTTTGGAGTTCCTGGAGAACATGAAAGCTCAATGATTCAGCGGGTTCAAGTCAGAAATGAATAGATTTCTGGATACTAATGATATCAAGGGAAATGGAGGAAAATTATGCGGAGGTAAATAATCAGCCAGGATCTGTGTGAATGGCAAAGCAGGCAGAATGGTCTACTCCAACTCCTATTTATTCTAAAAGCAAGGCCTTTTTACACAGTACTGTGGAGAAAAGTTATGGAGTGATTGAAAATATCAGCTGTACGTAACCCAGCATCCATATCATTTAAAAAAGAAAAGGCATGTATTTACAAAATACTTTTCACAACCACTAGATGCCTCAAAAGTGTTTCATGGCCAATTCAATGCTTTTTCAAATGTTGTCACTGTTGTAATTTGGACAAGACCACAGTCAATATTTCCACTGCAAGCTCCCACAAACAACAACATCATAAAGACCTGAGAATCTCTTTGAGTGATGTTGGTTGAGGGATAAATATAAGTCAGGACACAAGGGATAATTCTAGTAAAAGCTAAATGCTTGGATGCTGGAAATCTGAAATAAACACAGAAACTCAGCAGGTCTGACGGCATCTGTGGAAAGAACATAGAGCAGGAGTAGGCCATTCGGCCCTTTGAGCCTGTTCCGCCACTCAATAAGATCATGGCCAATCTTTTTGTGGACTCTTTTGTAGACTCCACTTACCAGTATTTTCACCATAACCCTTAATTCTTTTATTTTTCAAAAAACAGTCTCTACCTTATCTTTAAAAGCAATTACTGAAGTAGCGAAACCTACTTCCCTGAGCAAGGGATTCCATAGATTTACAACCCTCTGGGTGAAGAGGTTCCTTCTCAGTTCAGTTGTAAACCTGCTTCCTCGAATCTTGAGGCCATGCCCTCTTGTCCTAGTCTCACCCATGAGTGGAAACATTCTACTTATTTCTGTTTTATCTATTCCCTTCAGAATTTTATATGTTTCTATAAGATCCCCCCTCATTCTTTTAAATTCCAATGATTATAATCCCAATCTACTCAGCCTCTCCTTGTAATCCAACCCGCTCAACTCTGGAATTTTAACCCTACTGCGAATCCTCTTGCAAGGATGCCTGCCTTGAAGAAGTTTTCCTCCTCTCTCTACAAGAATCTCAGGGAGTCCCTCTCCCACTGCAACTCCCAGGTCATTTCACCCATTGTACTCTATGCTACTCTCTCCCCACCCCCACCCTCCTCGAGCTTATCTCTCCACGTTTCAGGCTCACTGCCTTTATTCCTGATGAAGGGCTTTTGCTCGAAACGTCGATTTTGCTGCTCGTTGGATGCTGCCTGAACTGCTGTGCTCTTCCAGCACCACTAATCCAGTATTTGGTTTTCAGCATCTGCAGTCATTGTTTTTACCTCTGGAATCAACCTAGTGAATCTTCTCTGCATCCCCTGTAGTGCCAGTACATCCTTCCTTAAGTAAGGAGACCAAATCTGCACACAGTACTCCAGGTGCTCATCAGCACCTTATACAGCTGTAACGTTAATTCTCTCTGTTTTTAAACTCAACCCCTTTAGCAATGAAGGGCAAAGTTCCATTTGCCTCCCTAATTACTTGTTGTACCTTCAGACCAACCTTCTGCAATTCTTGTGCCAGGACACCCAGGTCCCTCAGAAATCAGCATGCTACAACTTTTTTTATTCAAGTAATAATCTACTTGGCTGTTACTCCTACCAAAATGTATGATTTCACATTTACTAACATTGTATTCCATCTACCAAACCTTTATCCACTCAATGTATCTATGTTTTTCTGCAAAGTTTCACAGTTCTCTGCACACTTTGTTCTGCCACTCATCTTAGTGTCATCGCCAAATCTTTACACCGTACACATGGTCCCCAACTCCAAATCATCTATATAACTTATAAGTAATTGTGGTCCCAACACGGATTCCTGAGGCACACCATTAGTCACTGATTGCCTGCCAGAATAGCACTCATTTATCCCCACTCTTAGCTTCTTGTCAGTCAACCAATCCTCTATCCACGTTAATACTCTACCCCTAACACCATGCAGCTTTATCTGATGTAGCAGCCTCATGTGCAGCACCTTGTCAAAGGCCTTTTGAAAATCTAGGTACACCACATCTACTGTCCCATATTGCCCACTTTGCTTGAAATGTCTTCATAGAATTCCAAAAGTTTTGTGAAGCATGACCTGCCCTTCATGAACCCATGTTGCCTCTGTACAACGGGACAATTTCTTTCGAGATGTGCTGCTATCTTTTCCTTGATAATTGACTCAAGCATCTTCCACACTACAGAGGTTAAGCTCACTAGTCGATAATTCCACTTCTTTTGTCTACTTCCCTTTTTAAACTGTGGTGTCACATTTGCTATTTTCCAATCTGCTGGGACTGCCCCAGAGTCCAGTGAATTTTAGAAAATTACCACCAGGCCACCTGCTATTTCTCCCGCCATCTCTTTTAGTACCCTGGGATGCATTCCATCAGGACCAGGAGACTTATCTATCCTGTTCTCCATTAGCTTACCCCACACTAGCTCTTCCTTAATAATAATTGTTTCCATCTCCTCACCTAACTTTGTCTCTTTGTCAATTACTGACATGTTATTAGTGTCATCCACTGTGAAGACTGATACCTCAGCCATTTCATCATATCCCATGACTAACTGCACCTTTTCATCCTGTAAAGGACCATTTACTTTAGCCATTCTTGTTCATTTTATGTTTATAGAAACCTTTGTGATCTGCCTTTATATTCTGAGCTAGTCTTTTTCTCATACTCGTTCTTACTTTTCTTTATAGCTCTTTTTGTGGCTTTCTGTTGACCTTTAAAATTTTCCCAGTCTTCTAGTTTCCTGCTGTTTTTGGCCACTTTGTATACCTTCTCTTTCACTTTGATAGCCTGCCTTATTTCCTTAGACATCCATGGCTAATTACCCCTCCTCTTCCAGTCCTTCCTTCTCACTGGAATATACTTTTGCTGAGCACTTTGAAAACTTTCTTTGAAGGTCCTCCACTGCTCGTCAACTGTCACACCATAAAGTCTCTGTTTCCAGTCCACTTTCGCCAGGTCCTCCCTCATTCTATCATAGTCCCCCTTATTCAACCACAGGACCCTGGTATTAGATTTTATCTTCACACTATCCAGCTGTATTTTAAATTCAACCATACTGTGATCACTGCTTCCAAGAGGATACCTGACTATGAGGTCATTAATTATTCCTGTCTCATTACACAGGACCAGATCTAGGATAGCCTGCTCCCTCGTCAGTTCCATTACACACTCTTCAAGAAAACTATCACCTGGATACACTCAATGAAGTTGTCCTCAAGGCTAACCTGACCTATCTGGTTTGATCAATCTACATGCAGATTAAAATCCCCCATGAGAACAGCCGGACCATTTTTGCAGGCATTAGTTTTGACCTTGTTTATTGCCCATCCCAATGTGATGTTATTACTTGGTGGCCTATAGACGACGCCTATCAGTGACTTTTTCTTCTTGGGAATTCCTAATTTCCACCCAAATGGATTCGACCTCATGATGCATAGAACCAAGATCAACCCTCAGCACCGCCCTGATGTCGTCCTTGAATATCAGAGCTATACCACCTCCCTTGCGTTCCTGTCTGTCCTTCCGAATAGTCTGGTACCCCTGGATATTTAATTCCCAGGGAGAAAATGAGGACTGCAGGTGCGGGAGACCAGAGTTGAAAAATGTGGTGCTGGAAAAACACAGCAGGCCAGGCAGCATCCAAGGAGCAGGAGAATCGACATTTCCTTCTTCCTGAAGAAGGGCTTATGCCCGAAACGTCGATTCTCCTGCTCCTCGGATGCTGCCTGGCCTGCTGTGTTTTTCCAGCGCCACATTTTTCAACACATATGTAACTCCTAGTCATGACCATTCTGCAATCACGTCTCTGTGATAGCTATTTGTGTCATTAACTCATCAATCTTGTTACAAGTGCTACGAGCATTCAGGTAAAGTGCCTTTATGATCGCTTTCTTACCATCATGATTCACAACATCTCGAATATCTCCTGATTTATCATTCATTTTTGCTTCTTTCATAGTTTGCCTTGAACTCAACCCCTCCTGCATACATGCTAACCTGCTGCTTACCTTTTCATTTATCACCATACTTCCTGTTGCTTTCCCTTTGCCTTCCCCCCAACTCACAAAGTTAAAGTCTTACTGACCACCCTATTTATCCTTTTCACTAGAACACTGGTTTCATATCAGTTCAGGTGGAGACCATCCCATTGGTACACATCCCCCCGGCCCCCCCACCCTGGTTCCAAAGCTGATGGCAATGCCCATGAAATGGAATGCCTCTTTTCCAAACCATTCCCTTTACCACATGTTTACTTCCCTAATTTTCTTATCCCTATGCCAATTGGCACGTGGCTCGGGCAGTAATCCGGAGATTATAACCCTTGAGGACTGTTCCTTAATTTTGTTCCAAGTGCTTGATAATCCCCAAACATGTCCTCCATCCTAGCCTTGCCTGTGTTGTTCATCCCAACGTTGACCACAATAACTGGATCCTCCCCCTCCCACTCCAGTATGCTTTCAAGCTGGTCGGAGATGTCCTGCACCTTGGCACCGGGCAGGGAACGCACTGTGCGGGACTCCCAAACCAGCTTGCATAGGATACTATCTGTCCCCCTAATTATAGAATCCCCAATAACTACCACTCGTCTTTTTGCTCCCCCCTCTTAAATGGCCTTCTGCACCATGGTGCCGTGGTCAGCTGGTTCATCCTGTCCACAGCCCTTTTCCTCATCCATACAGAGAGCAAACATCTGATACCTGTTGGACAAGGTCAAGGGCTAAGGCTCCTCCACTCCTAAACTCAGGATCCCCCTACCTGCCTCACTTGCAATCACACCCAGTTGTCCCTGATTTGAATTAATTAATCTACCTTGTGTGACTGCCTCCTGAGACAAAGTGTCCAGGTAACTCTCCCCCTCCCGATGTGCCGTGGTGTTTGAAGCTCAGATTCCAGATCATCAATTCTGATCTGGAGTTCTTTCAGCAGCCAACATTTGCTGCAAATGTGGTCACTGGGAACAGTCAGCTTCCACATTATACAGCTACAGCACATCACCTGACCAGCCATCTCTACCTAGTTAATTACTCCATACAAATTTGAGTTAAATTATTTTTAGTGCTTCTCTGCTCTGGACTTATTCAATTAACCAATTAATAGAAGATTTTAAAAAGTAATTTTTTAACCAATCAACTTATGTTATCAACCCACCGCAAAGTCCTTTTTCTTTGGTTGGACACTACACATGTAGTGTCTCGGGTTCAGCCACTGCCCAAATATATTGCCAGCAGCCCCTGGTGTTCACCTCTGCCTCTGCTCTGGGCCCCAATATTAGAGGTGAGTTTTTCAATTTTTTTGCTCACCTTCCCGACTGCCTCCTGCTCGACGCTCCCGCACTTCCTGCTGCTGGAACAACAACAAGACAAACAGAGTTGATGTTTAGAGTCTTGTATGACTCTTCTTCAAAACCTGAAGAAGTTCTGAAGAAATCAATCCATATTCAAAATGTTAACTTTGTTTTTCACTCTCCACTGATGCTGCCAGCCCTGTTGGCTTTCTCCAAAACTTTCCGTGCTTGTGTCAGGAATAACTTCCTTATTCCTCTTCAAGTTGGTGCTATGCGATCTCTCACATGTGCCTGACCAAGTGGGGAACCAAGTGACACTGACAGGAAATGGGAACTGGAGGTGGGCATTGGACACAAGACCCTTAAGACTCAGTGGGTGCCTGTCATAAGTGGTTGGGTTGCATTGACATTTCAGCTCAACATTTGAGTGAATGACTTGGTCTTGCTTTTCCAGTTTACAATGTCGTCATAATCTTTCAGTTGAATGATGTTTCATGATAGGGTGCTGTATTCCTGCATTTCTCCACAACACAAGTTTTGACTGTCCATTCAGTATTTTCAAATTGACAGCATTTATTTCTTGCTCAGAATTTTCAATTTTATTGTCTTTCATTATTGGACTTCTTTCAAAAAGTGTTCTTTACTCTTGGTACGTGAATTCATCTCTGTTTGTTGGTTGCTTCCTGTAGTTATACTCATTACGATTGGCAGTATGTGAATGATGGCTGAGCGCTGCAGCATTAAAATAAAAAGCCAGCAACATCATCTAGGTTCTAAGGTTCCAGGTTCCAGCTTCTGCAAAATATGATGTAATTGTGTTAATTTGTAACATTCAAAGGAAAACTATTGCTTTGACATGTCAGTTCATGAAAAGTAGGGCCTTGAGCAGTGTTGTAGAATAGAGAGGTTCAGTTTCATAATTCTTTGAAGTTTGTGTCCTTCATTGCTTCGACCTTTAATTCTAGAAGTTGGGACGTCATGTTGAGGTTGCACAAGATGCTGGTGAGGTCTCTTCAGGAGTACTGTGTCCAGTTCTGGTGACCCTGTTATAAGAATAATATTATTAAGCTGGAGTGGGTTCAAAAGAGATTTACCAGGATGTAGCCAGGATTAGAAGGTTTGAGTATCGGGAGAAGCTGGATAGGCTGGGACTCACTGGAGCGTAGGAAGTTCAAGGGTGACATTATAGAGGTTTACAAAATGATCAGAGATATGGATAAGGTGAATGGCAGGTGTCTTTTCCCAAGAGTGGGGGATTTCAAGACTAGGGGTCATATTTTTAAGGTGAGAGGAGAAAGATTTAAAGTAGATATGAGGGGCAACATTTTTCACACAGAGTGGTTTGTGTGTGTAATGAAGTTCCTGAAGAAATGGGTACAGTTACAACATTTAAAAGACATTTGGATAAGTACATGAATAAGAAATGTTTCAAGGGATGATGGGCCAAGCCTTGTTTCTGATTGACAGTATCTGCAGTTTTTTCACCCAATATTTCATTAATATATCCAACACCTGTTCCCTCCTTTCATTTGCTGTTAAGCAGCTCTTCAGACTATATTAGATGATAACAAATTCCATTTTTTCTTTTTGAATAAACGATTGGATGCAATCATTAAAAAAATTGTTTCTTTGCTAAGAGATTCGAGTCTTCGGAACATCCAACAATTTCTTAGAGCTTCCTCCTTTCCAATCAACTTCATAGATTCCCTACAGTGTGGAAGCAGGCCATTCAGTCCCTTTCTGACCCTCTGAAGAGCATCCCACCCAGACTGAGCTCCTCCCCACCCCCCCCCCCCAACATACCTATATTTCTCATGGCCAGTCCACCTAACCTGCACATCTTTGGATTGTGGGAGGAAACCAGAGCACCAGGAGGAAACCCACACAAACACAGGGAGAATGTGCGAACTCCACACAGACGGTCGCCCAAGAGTGGAATTGAACCCAGGTCCCTGGCACTGTGAGGCAGCAGTGCTAACCACTGGGCCATCATGCCTCCCTTGTTCAGACATATTATGACTCACCTATGGAGCAAGTGAGACTTGAACCTGGATGTTCTGGCCCAGAGGGACCACTCCTGCTGTGCAAGATGAGTGCCCTTGTTTTGGGCCATGCAAATCAATCGGACAGCTGCTATCCTCCTAGTTCAGTTTGGAGGTTTCTCCATTCTCCACCATCTGTTTTCAAGCAGCAATACTGATCCGCAGTCTGTTTTCACACATTTCACAGTGTACATTATCCCACAGTGACTTATTATTGAATTAGCGCTCAATGTGCTTTGCGACTGAATATTTAGAACTACTTCCAATCCTTTTATTAGAAAAACAGAATATCTATCATCTTGCCAAGAACAACACTCTGCCACTAAGGTACTTTCTATTACTGTTCTGATCTTTTTACCTTCCCAAGCTAAAGGCAACATTTACCTTGCTTTCCCACAGGAAAAATTATAAACCTTCCTGTACTTGAGAGTCCACCAGAGATTTGCGTAAGATGTATCACTAAAAACAGCAAGTTTTACATTCCTGACACGTCCCAGTGATGGGAATTTCAAAGGAATTTTCTCAATGTTTTCATTCAGCTTGGGATGGATGACAGTTGTGCTCAACTCTGATACTTTTGAAACGGGCATCTGGCCTGGTTGCCCAACCAATTCAGTTAGACAATTCCTCCATAATGGTTTTGCAAACCACTGTGTCATTGACTCATAGAGTTATACAGCATGGAAACAAACCCTTCAGTCCAACTAGTCCATGCTGAATGTAATCCCAAACTAAACTAGTCCCACCTGCCTGCTCCTGCCCCATATCCCTCCAAACCTTTCCTATTCATGTATTTATCCAAATATCTTTTAAAAATTTTACCGCATCCACCACTTCCTCAGGAAGTTCATTCCACATACAAACCACCCTCTGTGTACAAAGAAATTTGTCTCTCATGTCTTTATTTAAGTCCCTCTCCTCTCACCTTATAAATGTGCCCGCTAGTCTTGAAATCCCCAAACCTAGAAAAAGAACAACTATCATTAACCTTCAATATACCTCTCATTATTTGAAAACCTTCTATAAGATTGCCTCTCAACCTCCTACACTCCAGTGAAAAAAGTCCCAACTATCCAGCCTTTCTTTATAACTCAAATCTTCCGTAACTGGCAACATCCTGGCAAATCTCTTCTGAGTCCTGTCCAGTTTAATAATATCCTTCCTATAACTGGACAGCTAGAACTGGACACAGTACCCCAGAAGATGCCTCATTAATGTCCTGTACAACCTCAACATGACTTCCCAGCTACTGTACTCCAAGGACTGAGCAATGAAGGCAAAACGTGCTAAATGTCTTTTTAACCACCCTATCTATGTGTGACACAAACTTCAAAGAGTTATATACCTAAACTCTAGGTCCCTCTGTTCTACAGCACTGCCCAAGGCCGTACCATTAATTGTATAAGCCTTAGCCCTTGGCCTTAGCCCTGTTGAAATATTGCGAGCAATTCTGATCTCCTTCCTATCGGAAAGATGTTGTGAAACTTGAAAGGGTTCAGAAAAGATTTACAAGGATGTTGCCAGGGTTGGAGGATTTGAGCTATAGAGAGAGGCTGAACAGGCTAGGGCTGTTTTCCCTGGAGCATCGGAGGCTGAGGGGTGACCTTATAGAGTTTTACAAAATTATGAGGGGCATGGATAGGGTAAATAGGCAGTCTTTTCACTGGGGTCGGGGAGTCCAGAACTAGAGGGCATAGGTTTAGCGTGAGAGGGGAAAGATATAAAAGAGACCTACGGGGCAACTTTTTCACACAGAGGGTGGTACGTGTATGGAATGAGCTACCAAGAGGATGTGGTGGAGGCTGGTACAATTGCAACATTTAAGAGACATTTGGATGGGTATATGAATAGGAAGGGTTTGGAGGGATGTGGGTCGGGTGCTGGCAGGTGCGACTAGATTGGGTTGGGATATCTGGTTGGCATGGACAGGTTGGACCGAAGGGTCTGTTTCCATGCTGTACATCTCTATGACTCTATGACTCTATGTTGGACCAAAATGCAATACTTCACATTTATCCAGATTGAACTCCACCTACCATTTTTCAGCCCATTGATCCATTTGATTAAGATCTCTTTGTAATCTCAGAAAATATCCTTCACTGTCCACAATGGCTTTTGTAAATCCCTACTTTGAGGAATAGCAATGAGAATAACATTTTCCAAAGAAGATTCTGTCTGATTTCCAATCCAGTATACTCGGAAACCCTAGGCCTTATTTTCAATTTTAAATTTGGCCTATTTATGACATTTTTTCAACTTCATTGCTCACAGTCCACAAAATAAAATTATCCATGTGCATCATAAAGATGCCTGAAAACTTCCCCTTGTGCTGCTGTAGTACCAGAGTACGAAACCTCTGTGGTGAGTGACACACTTCACCTCTCCCAATGTGCAAGCTACAAATCAAGAGTGTGCTAGAATAATCTTCACTTGCCTGACTCTTTCCAACAGCATTACTTGCTGCAAGTTCCCTTCCATAACATGCACCATCTTGACTTGGATACCATTATTACAAATCTTGCATTTTTGCTTGGTCAAAATCCTGGAAAATGCTCCCTAATAGTATTGAAGGCCATATATACTGCTGCAGTTCAAGGAAGTAGCTCACCAATTTGTCTCACCAATTTGGGCGGCACGGTGGCACTGCTGCCTCACAGCGCCAGAGACCTGGGTTCAATTCCCGCCTCAGGCGACTGACTGTGTGGAGTTTGCACGTTCTCCCCGTGTCTGCGTGGGTTTCCTCCGGGTGCTCCGGTTTCCTCCCACAGTCCAAAGATGTGCAGGGCAGGTGAATTGGCCATGCTAAATTGTCCCTAGTGTTAGGTAAGGGGTATATGTAGGGGTATGGGCGGGCCGCGCTTCGGTGGGGCGGTGTGGACTTGTTGGGCCGAAGGGCCTGTTTCCACACTGTAAGTAATCTAATCTAATCTAATTAGAAATAGGAGAAGGGCCATGGGTGCTGTTCTAGCCAGTGACAGCAACATCTGATGAAAAAATAATAATAAACAGATGCATGTCTTTCTTTTGTTGACAAAAGCAGATCAGAAGTAGGAAATTCTGCACTCAGTAACACACCTCCTGAATAAGAGCATCAGAAGCAAGAACACAAGATGGCCATTTGGTCCATCAATTGAATTGAATTAGCTACATTGTCACATGTACTCAGATGAGTATAGTGAAAAGAATTCAGTGACCTCTGCAAAAAGAAGTTCCTTTGCAAATCAGTTTTAAATGAGTGCTCCCTTATTCTGTAACTGTGTACCTTAATTCAACCCCACCCCACCTTGAGTGGAAACATCTTCTCGCTATCTACCCTGTCATGTGCTCTTAGAATCTTATATTGTGTTAGTAAGATCAAACACCCTCCATTCTTTTAAACACTATTAAATAAAGACCCAACCTGATTAGGCAGCCTTGACAAATCAAGCCTTCCGTGCCAGAACCAAACTTGTGAATCTCTTGTGAATTGCCTGTAATGCCATCCGTCCTGTTTTACATAACGGGAGCCAAAGCTGTACACAGTATTCCAGGTGCTGACTCATCAACACCCTGTACAGTTGTTGCAAGACATCCCTGTTCTTAAATTGCAATTCCCAAGTTTCGAATGTCTGGCCAATATCTACAAGGACAAGGTAGGACTGTGATGGAATATTCTCCTCTTCTTGACTGAGTGTAGCTCCAGTGACACTCAAGAAACTCAACAATTCAGGGTAGCGCAAATCACCTTGAACAGCACCTCAGCCACCAACTTAAACTCTCAACACCATTCTATATTATCAACGTGTATTGGCAGCAATTCCCTTCATAAAGGCACTGTCAGTGTCCCTACACCACCTATATCGCAGCAGTTCAAGCAGGCAGCTCACTAACACCTTCTCAAGAGCAACTAGGGTTAGAAACTAAATATTGAGGTGATCAACATCCCACAAAAAAAGTATAATAAAAAATGAAGTAAAAATATACAGCTCTTTCCCTTGTTTATTGGATAGATAGCAATGGATTTCTTGACAAAACTCGATAAGGTGTAATAGTTTACAAGGAGGAGGACAAATCAATTATGATGGCAAAATTAATTCATTGAGAAGAATATTATACATCAACACATTGTCATTTCTTAAGTAGCTTCTGGTATATTGATTGCTTTCATTTAGCTAATTATGCCACAGAAATGTAATTATTGCTGCATTGTTCTCAATTCAAGAATAAATTATTTTAAAGTTCTGTTCTAATTATTTCCTATTTCATTCTCAAATGAAAATAATTATGTTTTGTTTTCTATCTGTCAATGGTAGCACACTCAAAAGTACAAGGTTTCTTCATGTGCTGCAATCAACACTGTGACTCCAGCAAAATACCAAAGCAGTGCTGCACTGTTGGAGGTGTTATCCTATGGATAAGAAACTGAGACCTAGTCTACTTGTTCTAATGCATGTGGAAAATCTCTGTTTACTACTCCAGGAAAACTCCATGATAGTCACATGCTGTGCTCCTGATTTATTCAATTAAAAGGGACCAGAGGTGCAACACAGAGGGTGGGTTCATATGTGGAATAAACTGCCAGTGGAAGCAGTCGATGCAGGTACAGTTACAACATTTAAAAGACATTTGGACAGGTACAAGGGTAGGAAAGGGTTGGAGGGATAGGGGCTAAATGCAGGCAAGTGAGACTAGTTTATTTTCAGAAACTTGGTCGGCATGGACTCGTTGGACTGAAGAGTTTGTTTGCATGCTGTATGACTCTATGACTCAATGAATCAAACATTATCCTATCTTATTCCAATTTCTCATTTAATTGCTATAGTTTTGGAGTGTTTGAAACGATTGACAAGGAACGAGTTTGCTCATTAATATATTGTACGCTACTCACGAAACAGATTTCCATGTTTTATCTGTTCAGGGCCCAGCTACTTGGCTGAGCTTTTCTTCATAAAAACTTTTCCCATTGACAAGTGAGACCAGAAATATGGCACAGTGAAAATCTCTCCATCTCCCTCTCTCTTTCTCTCTCTCTCTCTCTCTCTCTCTCTCCCCCATTGTTGAACCGCTTTGGAATAAATTACGGATCCTTCCACAAGTGCTGAAATAATCACTAACTTGGATGCTTTTAAGACGCTGCCAACTACAATACATTTGTCCATCTTCCCACAGTATCAGGTTCATCAATTCTTTAACATAAAGTATCATTTTATTGATACTCACTGTCCTATTGGGAAAGCTCCAGGAATAAGTCGGCAAGAAGTTACTTGAAGTTAGTTCAACTTGGCAATTTCATTTCAATAAAGTGGTGCTCTATGGTCCCTTGAAGAATAAGCACAGATGTGCTCCAGAGATAATGGAAAGCAAAAACGGTCGTTGGAGCATATGTTTTTCAGTGCTCCTGTAGTGGTAGTGCCCCCATCTCTGACCCAGAAGTCCCGGGTTTGAGTCCCAGTTGCCCCAGAAGTGAGTAATACATCCCTGAATGGTATGATTTTGAAAATATCAAGAGACGTTTTTCCCTAGTAACAGGAGTTGGTTAGCAAGAGGGTGCGATTAGACTGGAGTTTGGACTGAATGATGAAATGCACACAGTGTTGTGGAAGACACAGGCTGATTCCTAATTCAGTAAATGGATGATTAATGGTGTAAGGTGCAGCATTCTCCCAGTAACTGTGTAGAAATGCTATGTGAAGATTTTCATATGAGGCTTGAACTACCAGCCTTTTTGATCAGAGGTGAGAGACTGCTATCCACTGAGGCCTGACTGGCAGCTAGTACATTACGCTACATGAGCAGCAGCATTTCTCTCACCAAGTCATGTTACTACTGCTTTCCGGACAATAACAGCTAATGATGATGGCTCTCCTTTTTTAATAACGACAGAACCATCCTTCTTGCCTTGATGGTAGGAATCAGAGGGTAATAGTGGACAGATGCTTGTCGGACCAGAGGTCTGTGCCAAGTGGAGTGCCTCAGGGGTCAGTGCTGGGCCCATTGCTGTTTGTTATCTATATCAATGATTTGGACGAGAATGTCCAAGGCATGATTGAGTAAGTTTGCTGATGACAGTAAAAAGAGGCGGTATCATGGACAGTGAGGAAGGTTCTCAGAAATTACAGACCATGGTCACCTGGGGAAGTGGGCCGAGAAACAGCAAATGGAGTTTAATATAGATAAGTGTGAGGTCTTGCATTTTGGAAAGTCAAATCAAGGAAGGAGTTTCATGGTGAACGGTAAGGCCTTAAGGAGTAGTGAAACAGAGGGAGCTTGGATTTCAGGTTCTCAGTTCTCTGAAAGTGGAGTCACAGGTAGACAGGGCAGTGAAGAAGGCTTTTGGCACACTGGCCTTCACCAGTCAGGGCATTGAGTATAGACGTTGGGAAGTTATATTGCAGTTATACAGGAAGTTGGTGAGTTCGCATTTAGAATATTGTGTTCAGTTTTGGTCGCCTTGTTAGAGGAAGAATGTTATTAAACTGGAAAGAATGCAAAAGAAATTTACAAGGATGTTGCCTGGACTCTGTGGTCTGAGTTATAGGGAGAGGTTGGACAAGCCAGGACTTTTTTCTTCAGAGTGTAAGAGACTGAAGGGGAACCTTATAGAAGCATATAAGATCATGAGAGACATAGATAGGGTGAATACACTCAGATTTCTTTTCCCAGGGTTGGAGAACCAAGGACTAGAGGGTATCAGTTTAAGGTTATAGGGGAAAGAATAAAAGGGAACCTGTAGGGTAACACAGAGGATGGTACACATATGGAAGGAACTGCCAACAAAAGTGGTTGAGCTGGGTACATTAACAACATTTAAAAGGCATTTGGACACATACATGGTTAGGAAAGGATTGGAAGGGTATGGGCCAAGTGCAGGAAATGGGGTTCACATGACAGACATTTTGGTCAGCATGGAGCAGTTTGGATCAAAGGGCTGTCTCTGTGCTATAGGGCTCTATGACTCTGAGAGGGATAAAATACATATTTAATCTGTTTGCGCCAATTAAAATGATCTTAGATATTGGCTCGGAACACACCCGAATTTGTGAGGAATGGGACTGAAGTAAAACACATTGTAATTTTTCATCTGAATACATTTGGAAATAGTTTTCAAAATTCAAAGCTGTCCGCTTGTGCATCCTTGACTTTAATCATTCTTCCATTTTCCAGTGTGCCCTCAGCTGTCTGAACCTTAAGCTCTGGAATTCTTTCCCTAAACCTCTCAATCTTTCCTCCTTTAATATGCTCTTTGGTTAAACTTTTCGTCACTTGCCCTCATGTGGCTTGGGGTTCAATCTTGTTGGATAATTGCCTCGGGATGATTTACTGCCTTAAGGTTGTAGCTTTAAGCAATTCCTGAACGTGCTCTGATCAGGCTACATTGGTGAAAAACTTCTGAGAAACTTGCATGCGGAATCATATTGATTAGAATGCATATGCTCCAGTAAACTATGGTCTGATCAATGGTTATGGTCTGATCAATGAATGTTAGCAGCAACTGACTGGGAGTGCTGGAAATCAGATATAATCGTATAAAACCATATATGTCCAGCAGGTGCCACTGTGACCCAGAGGTTGGGGATTGGTAACGTGCTGCAGTATCCTGTACAAGATTCACTGTGAGAGTGAAACTTTTTGTTAATTTATTTGTAGACCCTTGAATAGTAAGAATCAGACTTAAACTGTTGAAAGTGAATGCATCAAGGACCTGTAAGGGTAGATAAGAAATACAAAATATTCACCCGAGATCAGTTTCAAGTTCTGTGAAACACTGTTTCCTGCTGCTCAAAAAAAGATGCAGCAACTATTGGATTCCTCAGTGCAATGATAGAGAGCACAGAAGAACTACCTACCATGAGCATTAAAGAGGGTAGGAGAAAGTGAGGACTGCAGATGCTGGAGATCAGAGCTGAAAATGTGTTGCTGGAAAAGCGCAGCAGGTCAGGCAGCATCCAAGGAACAGGAGAATCGACGTTTCGGGCATGAGCCCTTCTTCAGGAATGAGCCCTTCTTCTCCTGCTCCTTGGATGCTGCCTGACCTGCTGTGCTTTTCCATTAAAGAGGGTAGGCAAGGCACTATCAGTGTGCCTGCAACTGTGTTTCAAACCTATTCCATCAAATCTGATGTGCATATCTCAATTAGATGAAGGCAAGAGATTTCTGCAGTCCACCCCAATCTGGCTTTTTTTTAGATTAGATTAGATTACTTACAGTGTGGAAACAGGCCCTTCGGCCCAACAGTCCACACCGCCCCGCCGAAGCGCAACCCACCTATACCCCTACATCTACATCTACCCCTTACCTAACACTATGGGCAATTTAACATGGCCAATTCACCTAACCTGCACATCTTTGGACTGTGGGAGGAAACTGGAGCACCCGGAGGAAACCCACGCAGACAAGGAGAGAATGTGCAAACTCCACACAGTCAGTCGCCTGAGGCGGGAATGTATGTCCAATTTTCTTTGCCCCTTCAGTCTTAAATTCTGGAATTCCCTTCCCAAACCTCTCCATCACTCCTCTTTCAACATACTCTTCACAGATTCCCCCGTTTTTAATCAAGCTTTTAACTATCTGTCCCGATATGTTCTTATGTGGCTCAGTGTCTGATGATACTTCAGGAAAGGGGTGTTGCAATGTTTTACACTGTTAAAGGTGCTAAATAAATGCAGGTTGTCATTGCTGAACCAGCCTAATCCCATTTCGTGTAGTTCCCTGACAGCCAGAGTCAGCAAAACTTCTCCAAGAGTCTAACATTTTTACAGGTGAAATGATTTGTGTTAATCCACTTGATAATTGCACCTCCCTCTGACCCACTGTTGCTGAAGTCAAGTCCCCACTGGTATTCCTCCAACCCATAACCTACAGGCTGGACAGACTGGGACTGTCTTCACTGGAGAGCATAGAAGTTTCAAAGGCGACCTTACAGAATGTTATAAAATCATGAGGGGTATAGATAAGGTTAATGATAGTTCTCTTTTCCCTCAGATGGGGGATTTCAAGATGTTCACATTTTTAAGGGGCAGGAGAGAGATTTAAGAAAGACACGAGTGGCAAATCTTTTACACAGAGAGTGGTTCACGTGTGGAATGAACCTCCTGAGGAAATGATGAATGGGTTTAAAAGACACTTGGATAAGTACATGAACAGGAAAGATTTGGAGGGATATGGGAGCATCCGAGGAGCAGTAAAATCAACGTTTCGGGCAAAAGCCCTTCATCAGGAATACAGGCAGAGAGCCTGAAGGGTGGAGAGATAAATGAAAGGCGGGTGGGGGTGGGGAGAAAGTAGCATAGAGTACAATAGGTGAGTGGGGGTGGGGATGAAGGTGACAGGTCAGGGAGGAGAGTAGGGGAAGGTAGCAAAGAGTACAATGGGTGGATGGGGGCGGGATGAAGGTGATAGGTCGGTGGGGGGGAGGAGGGTGGAGTGGATAGGTGGGAAAGAAGATAGGCAGGTAGAACAAGTCATGGGGACAGTACTGAGCTGGAAGTTTGGAACTGGGGTGAGGTGGGGGAAGGGGAAATGAGGAAACTGTTGAAGTCCACATTGATGTCCTGGGGTTGAAGTGTTCCGAGGTGGAAGATGAGGCGTTTTTCCTCCAGGCGTCAGGTGGTGAGGGAGCGGCGGTGAAGGAGGCCCAGGACCTCCATGTCCTTAGCAGAGTGGGAGGGGGAGTTGAAATGTTGAGCCACAGGGCGGTGTGGTTGATTGGTGCGGGTGTCCCAGAGATGTTTCCTAAAGCGTTCCGCTAGGAGGTGTCCAGTCTCCCCAATGTAGAGGAGACCGCTCGGGAGCAACGGATACAATAAAACTTTGATGGATGTGGAAGGTTCCTTTAGGGCGTTGGATAGAGGTGAGGGAGGAAGTGTGGGCGCAGGTTTTACAGTTCCTGCGGTGGCAGGGGAAAGTGCCAGGATGGGAGGGTGGGTTGTAGGGGGGGGCGTGGACCTGACCAGGTAGTCACGGAGGGAATGGTCTTTGCGGAAGGCGGAAAGGGGTCGGGAGGGAAATATATCCCTGGTGGTGGGGTCTGTTTGGAGGTGGGGGAAAGGTCGGCGGATGATTTGGTTTATGTGAAGGTTGGTAGGGTGGAAGGTGAGCACCAGAGGCGTTCTGTCCTTGTTACGGTTGGAGGGGTGGAGTCTGGGGGCGGAGGTGCGGGATGTGGATGAGATGCGTTGGAGGGCATCTTTAACCAAGTGGGAAGGAAATTGCGATCTCTGAAGAAGGAGGCTATCTGGTGTGTTCTGTGGTAGAACTGGTCCTCCTGGGAGCAGATACCATGGAGGCGGAAGAATTGGGAATATGGGATGGCATTTTTGCAGGAGGTAGCTGTGGGAGTCAGTGGGTTTGTAAAAAAATGTCGATGTCAAGTCAGTCGTCATTAATGGAGATGGAGATGTCCAGTAAGGGGAGGGAGGTGTCACAGATGGTCCAGGTAAATTTAAGGTCAGGGCGGAATATATTGGTGAAGTTGATGAATTGTTCAACCTCCTCACGGGAGCACGAGGTGGCGCCAATGCAGTCATCAATGTAGTGGAGGAAGAGGTGGGGAGTGGTGCCGGTGTAATTACGGAAGATGGACTGTTCTACGTAGCCAACAAAGAGACAGGCATAGCTGGGGCCCATACGTGTGCCCATGGCTACCCCTTTGGTCTGGAGGAAGTGGGAGGATTCGAAGAAGAAATTGTTAAGCGTGAGGACCATTTCGGCCAAACGAGTGAGAGTGTCGGTGGAAAGGTACTGTTGGGGATGTCGAGAGAGGAAGAAACGGAGGGCTTGGAGGCCCTGGTCATGGTGGATGGAGGTGTAGAGGGACTGGATATCCATGGTGAAGATGAGGCGTTGGGGGCCGGGGAAACGGAAGTCTTGGAGGAGGTGGAGGGCGTGGGTGGTGTCTCGAACGTATGTGGGGAGTTCCTAGACTAGGGGGGATAAGACAGTGTCAAGGTAGGTAGAGATGAGTTCAGTGGGGCAGGAGCATGCTGAGACAATGGGTCGGCCAGGGTGGTCAGGCTTGTGGATCTTGGGAAGGAGGTAGAACCGGGCGGTGCGGGGTTCCCGGACTATGAGGTTGGAAGCTGTGGGTGGGAGATCTCCTGAGGTGATGAGGTTCTGTATGGTCTGGGAGATGATAGTTTGGTGATGGGGGGTGGGGTCATGGTCGAGGGGGCGGTAGGAGGAGGTGTCCTCGAGTTGGCGTTTGGCTTCAGCAGTGTAGAGGTCAGTGCGCCAGACTACCACTGCACCCCCTTTATCTGCTGGATTGATGGTGAGGTCAGGATTGGAGCCGAGGGATTGGAGGGCTGCGTGTTGTGAGAGTGAGAGGTTGGAGTGGAGGAGGGAGGTTGAGGCGGTTAATGTCTGGGCGTTAGTTGGAAATGAAGAGATTGAGAGCAGGTAATAGGCCAGTGCGGGGTGTCCAGGTGGATGCAGTGTGTTGGAGATGGGCAAAGGGGTCCTCGGAAGGTGGGCAAGAATCCTGATTGTGAAAGTAAGCTCGGAGGCGGAGGCGACGGAAGAAGTGTTCGACGTCACGGCGTGTATTAAATTCATTGATGCGTGGACGGAGGGGGATGACGGTGAGTCCTTTGCTGAGGACTGATCGTTTGTCCTTAGTGAGGGGGAGGTCTGGAGGGATGGTGAAAACTCGGCAGGGCTGGGAGCTGGTGTGGGTGTGGGGCTGGGAGATGGGGGCGGAGCCTGTAACTGGAGTGGGTGTGATGGTGGGGGGAATGGGGGTGGAGTCATGAGCAGGGGTGGTGTTCCCCTCAGGGTTCTGCAGGTCGGGGATGGTGACAGTGGGACCTGTAGGGGGCATGTCAGCAGAATACAGGTTGGTGGGGGTTGAAGTGGTGGCAAACACGGCGGTAGGGGGGGTGCAGAGGTCACTGAGCGTGTGACATCAGTGATGATGTGAGGGGCGGAAGTGATCGTTTGAGATTATGGACTGGTTGGACCGAAGGGTCTGTTTCCATGCTGTCTGACTCTGCGACTCTATAAGGGGAATTCGTAGCGATGAACCTTTGTTTGCCTTTTCAGATTGGTTTGTAACACAGTCCTGTTTTGTCCTATAAGTGCCAGACATGCTGACACAGCAGAGGGGCAGGTGAAATGTTGAGAAAATTCGGGGTGGGGGGAAAATGGCTTTAGATTAAGGCCTTAGTTGGTTTCCCTGTCTCCATGGAAAGAGCCGTGTGCCAATTCCCACAGCAGTCCACCCATGGACAAAACCACCCAGCGAGAGAACAGCATCAGGAGCCCCTTTCAACAAGGTACTGTGCTGTTTTCCTGGCTCCATTCCATTCTTCCAGTTTCACTGTCTCCATCACATATGTTCTGATGATGTACCTGCCACTGGGCTGCCTTTGACATGACCTCCTCTTTCCTCAGCTAAAGATACCCCCATTCAGATTGGCAAGGTCTTCAGCCATATCCAATTCATCTCCCATACTTTGTGCCCTCACCCCTTCTGCTCCATCGTAGACTGGTTAAAAAGGTTTGATCACATGGGATCTAGGGGGAGCTAGCCAACTGGATAGAAAATTGGCTTGGAGGTAAGAAACAGAGAGTGGTGGTCGCTGTTTGCTTTTTTTGCTCTGCAGGCATGTGACCGGTGATGTGCCACAAAGATCGGTGCTGGGTCCACTGTTTCTCATTATTACGAGAAATGATTTGGATGCGAATATACGAAATATGGTTAGTAAGTTTGCAGGTGCCACCAAAATTGATGGTGTAGTGGACAGTGAAAAAGATGATCTCGGGGTACAACGGGACCTGCAACAGACTACATCAGGTGGGCCAATGGGCAGAGGAGTCGCAGATAGAGTTTAATTCAGATAAATGTGAGGTGTTGCATTTTAATAAGGCAAACCAGGGCAGGACTTATGCAATTAATGTATGACCCTGTGGAGTGTTGCCAAACAAAGAGAGCTAGGAGTGCAGTTACATAGTTCCTTGAAAGTGGATTCACAGGTATAAAAGCTGGTGAAGAAGGTATTTGGTCAGTGCGTTGAGTATAAGAGTTGGGAGGTCATTTTGCAGCTATACTGGACATTGGTTGGGCCACTTTTACATTATTGCGTACAATTCTGGTCGCCCTCCTATCGGAAGGATTTTGTTAAGCTTGGGAGGGTGCAAGAAAGATTTACAAGCATGTTGCCAGGGTTAGAGGGCTTGAGTTATAGGGAGAGGCTGAAAGGGCTGGGGCTATTTTCCCTGCAGCGTAGGAAGCTGAGGGGTGACCTTATAGAGATTTATGAAAACACAACGGGCATGGATAGGGTAAATAGACAAGGTCTTTTTCCCAGGGTGGCGGAGTCCAAAATTAGAAGGAATAGGTTTAAAGTGAGAGGGGAATGATTTAAAAGGGACCTAAGGGGCAACCTTTTCACACAGAGAGTGATGTGTGTATGGAACGAGTTGCCAGAGGATGTGGTAGAGGCTGGTACAATTACAACATTAAAAGACATCTGGATGGCTATATGAATAGGAAAAGTTGAGAGGGGTATGGGCCAAATGCTGGCAAATGGGATTAGCTCAGATTGGAATGTCTGATCGGTGTGGACAAGTTGGACTGAAGGGCCTGTTTCAGTGCTGTATGACTCTATAACACTGAAACAACTCTTGTCCTTACTTTACACCCTGTTGGTCTCTGCTTTCAACATTTCCAGCAGGATGCCATCACATCTTCCACTCCCCTCCACTGTCAACATTCTGCAGGGACTGCTCCCTCCGTGACACCCTCGTCCACACTTCCATGACTCCTAAGACTTTCTTACTTCCTCATGGTGTCTTCCCATGCAATCGCAGAAGGTGTAACATTTGTCCCATTTACCACCTTCCCCCCCCCACCTCCAATCCCCCAAACACATCTTCCAGGTCAAGCAGCATTTCAATTGGACATCTTTCAATCTAGCCTGCAATATCTTCTGCTCTCAATGTGGTCTCCTTCATGTTGGTGAGACAACATGTGTGATTGCTCTGTGGAATGCCTCCAACTGTCTTTGGGAAGAATCCCAACCTTTCGGTAACATGTAACTTCAATCACCCACCTTGCTGTAGTGCTAACATTTCTGAGCAGGGCTTGCCACGATGATCGAACAAAGCACAGTGTCATCTCATTTTCCGCTCAGACACTTAATATGGAATGCCTCTTTGGAGCCTGGCTGCATGATGTCTGTTCTCCATTTTTGTTATATTCTGCACTCTTGCACCCCCTACAGTCTTGTCTTTTACTGTGCCTTCAGTAGAGAGGATCCATACTATTTCTTTCAAACAAACAAAACCAAAGAACTGCGGAGTTTGGAAATTGAAACGTTAACTCTGCTTTCTCTCCACAGATGCTGCCAAACCTGCTGAGCTTTTCCAGCAATTTCTGTTTTTGTTTCTCTCCCTTTCATGTCTTAATGTGTGCTGATTTTACATCTTTATTTTTCCAAGATGGCGGCAGTGCGCCCAGAGCTCGTGCGATTCTGTCGGTTTTCTTTCTCTTTCTCTTTTCTTCTTTAGCTCTTCTTTCCTTTATCTTCTTTCTTCATTTTCTTTTCATTAAAACCTGGAGAGTGGCGAGTGAAGAAGGCGGTCTCCGGCAGCAGCGGCAGCAATGCCAGGGCATGCCGGACCCGGCTCAATCCTAGTCCGGGGTGTCCCCCACTGACCGAGGAGCAGGTCCAAGGCTGACTCCACACCACCCCAGCCCTCAGACTTGTGGGCCAGGCTGAGGCTCCTGGTCTGCAGCTAGGCCCAGGTGCCTGAGAATGAGTAGTGGCGGTCTTGGTACAGGGGGGCCGTCTCCCGATGCGGCAGTCCTGTTCCGGTGTGGAGGACTCATTCCCATGTGGAGGTCTTCTTCATCTTTGGCTTCCAGCAGCCAGGAAGATGGTCTTGGCCTGGCATGACGGTCATTCTCAGTGGAGGCCTCCGGCCCAGCTTTCTCAGAATAGCAGTCTCATTCTGGCTGTATCGTCAGGCTATTCCATCATTCCTTAATTGGCTATAACTGAACTGTGATGAACTTTGTCTTAATTTTACATTTTTCTTATTATTATGGATGGCTTTCTGTCATTGATGTAGGTGCCGCTTTGAGGTGACTTAAAAAACCTTTTCAAGGGTTGGGGAGTCCAGAACTAGAGGGCATAGATTTAGGGTGAGAGTAGAAAGATATAAAAGAGACCTATGGGGCAATGTTTTCACACAGAGGGTGGTACGTGTATGGAATGAGCTGCCAGAGGAAGTGGTGGAGGCTGGTACAATTGCAACATTTAAGAGGCATTTGAATGGGTATATGAATAGGAAGGGTTTGGAGGGATATGGGCTGGGTGCTGGCAGGTGGGATTAGATTGGGTTGGGATATTTGGTCAGCATGGACAGCTTGGACCAAAGGGTCTGTTTCCCCACTGTACTTCTCTATGACTCTAAGTAAAAGTACAGACAACAAAAAAATTCTATTCTATTCCATGCCATTCCAATCTATCTTTTTCACCTTCACCTTTGTTCCCCTCTCCCCTGCTCTATCTCTGTCAAAAGAACCCAAAATACCAAAGAACCCATTTGCCAATCCCTTTCAGTTCTGAAGAAGAATCATAATTGACTTGAAACATTGACGCTGTTTCTCTCTCCACAAATGCTGCCTGACCTGTTGAGTTTCTCCAGCATTCTCTGTGTTTGTTTCAGATTTGCAACGTCCACATATTTTTGCTTTAATGATCACTCAGTGTTTTGTCTTACACGTGGCCCGGAGGAAGTGATGAGGTTAATGACGTTGCATGAGAGATGGATGCACATGAGAAGAGGAACAGAAAACCCAACTCCCGACTCCTCACACAGGGTTTGGTTTTCTGCTGGAGTGCTTCTATATATATCACACCACACCATTAACCATATCTTATCCTCTTTCAAATAACTTGAAAGAAATTCATTCTAGTGTCTATTTTTATCACTCATGCACTTCAAGAACAGTGACTGCACGTTCATTATTTTCAATTTTCCATTGTTCTTGATCAGGGTGCAGTACTGTCACACATGACACTTATTTTTGTGGGTATTCTCAGTTGTGTCTCAGTGGGTAATATGTCCAGAAATTTGCGGTTCGAATCTCACTCCATTGATGTGACCTCAATTTCTACACTGAGTGTGAGAGGGCTGCACTGTTAGAATGTCAACAGTGTTGCTGTTTCTTAGATAAAGTATTAAACTGAGGCACAGCCTGTCCTCTTGGATGGACCAGAGAGATCCCTGGCTATCATGTTGAAGGGCAGTTCTTTCTACTGTAGTTAACTGGTATTTATCTCTCAATCTGAAAAAAACTGGTAATCTGCCAATTTCTCCTCTATTGTCCAATTTTCTGTAATTGACCAGATGCAATGAGTTTTATGAGATGCATCCTAGGGGAAAGGTGGAGTCAGGTCAAGGTCACCAGTCAGTTGGGACTTCGGCAAAGCTATTCCAGGAATAATTATGTAACTCAAGTTTTGCTCAGCATTGTGATTTAGCATCAACTCTTTACCAACCTCTTCCATCACAATTCCTGGGCCAGCCAGAGAGCATTTCCTGATTTTAACAGGATGCCTGGGTTTTCACTATGGCCAGCAGTGGCCCATTTGGTGCCGATCACTTGAGAGGGATATTGCCTGGGAAGCTGAAATATTGGAGCACCTGCTGTACCTTTCTCCACAATGTAGTCAGTGTGCTCACATCTCCAAATCACACCCACTCACTGTCCAAGTGGGAGCAAGCAATTCATGAGACAGTGGCCATTCAGCCCATCAGAATGCCTCTTCTAAGTAACTCTGTCCTGCCCCTGCTTGATCCATTGGTGCAGACAGAAAAGTGAAGCTGAGATCACATTCAGATCAGCCGTGATCCTTTAAAAGGCAGAACAGGCTCAAAGGGTTGAACAGCCTACTTCTGTATTTGTATCCCATTCCATTCATTCTGTAGGTTCTCACCTAACTGTTCAGCCTCTGGAATACTTATCTAATTACAACAAGCTGTCATTAGATACAAGAGTGAACCCGCTTAATGTTCTGAGCATCTGCAATTGTATGAGCCCTCAGTTGATCTAATTCTGAATGTGCAGGGTAAAATTAAATGTTCTCAGAGCAAACTTTTAAACAGGGGTCTAGTAAGAAAAATGGTCCCCATCACCTGGCAACCACCCTACTCCATCCTCCTCCCCTCTTCCTCATCCCCATTGAGTGTTGGCTTTGGTAAATTCACTTTTAGCCAGGTTTATCACTAAGCCTGCCTCCCGAAGTCAATCAAACAAGTCTGATAAATGTTGCAAATGTTCCTTTCATGTCTGACTAAAAATCACCAGGTCATCTATATATGTGACACAGTTGGGTAATCCGGCAATGAACGTATTGGTTAGTCTCTGAAATGTGGGTAGCGTATTTTCATACCAAATGGCAAGACTTTAAACCGATACAGTCCATTCGGCGTTACAAAAGGCGAAATTGTCTCTGTCTTTCGGACAAAGGTATCTGCAAGTATCCCCTGAGCAAGTCCAACTTAGAAATATAAGTCGTTTGTCCCACCGTTTCAACACAGTCTTCCAAATGTGGAATCGGATATGTATCAGTCTTCATAATGACATTGACTTTGCGATAGTCCACATATAACTGTTGGGTGCCAACTGTTTTGGGACCATTTCTATGGGTAAGCTCCAGTCACTGTAACCCACCTCAATTAGGTCATCTTGGAGCATGTGCTCAATCTCCTTTTAAACCTGTGCCAATGTTAGAGGGCTTTTCCCATAAGGATGTTGCTTAATTGGAACAGCAGCTCCTATATCTACATCATGCATAATTAGGTTAATACTCCCCAGCTTATTTCCACATTTCTCCCCACGTGATAGTAATAACTCTTTCAGATTTTCCTCTGGAAGCTAACTCAGTAATTTATCTCAATTTTTGACAACTTCCTCATTGGCCATTTTAAATTGAGAATCCTCTGACCTTGGTTCTTGCCTCTATGTTGTAACCAATAATCCATTCTCCTCTTGCTTTCCTTCCCTATCAAAATACCTTTTGAGCATATTCACATGACGCACTCTGTGAAATTTCTTTCTGTCTGGAGTTATTATCAAATAGTTCACCTCAGTTAATGCCCTTTCAACTCGATAAGGTCCACTAAACCTTGCTTTTAAAGGTTCACCTATCACTGGAAGTAACACTAACACCTTATCTCCGATAGCAAAATTGCAAGTTTTTGATTTCTTGTCTGCTTCCTGTTTCATTGTATGCTGTAATATTTTTAAAGGCTGTCTAGTCAATTCCCCTGCTCTATTTAATCATTGCAGAAAATTTGACACATCGTCTAAATATGTGGTCTCTGAATTCTGACTTACCAATTTCTCCTGAATCAATGTTAGTGGTTCTCTGACTTCATGCCCAAAAACTAATTCAAATGGGCTGAATTTGGTCAATTCATTTGGTGCATCTCTGATCGCAAAAAGTATAAGCAGAATTCCCTTATCCCAATCATCTGGATAGTCTTGACTATAAGCCCTCAACATGGTCTTTAACGTCTGATGCCACATTTCTAGCGCTCCCTGTGTCCCTGGATGGTATGCAGTAGATTTGAATTATTTTCTTCCTAAGCTTTCCATAACTTCCCTGAATAATTATGATCCTTGCAGTTTGATCCTTGACCTGATTGTATCTCTGTCAGTAATCCATATCTAGTGAAACATTTGAGAAATTCGTCTACAATCCTTTGAACTGTGATATTGCACAATGGAATGGCCTCTGGCAATCCAGTCAACACATCCATGATTGTTAACAAATACTGATTCCCACTTTTTGTTTTAGATAGGGGTCCTACGCAATCAATTAAGAGTCTTGTAAAAGGTTCCTCAAATGCAGGAATAGATATTAAAGGTGTGGGTCAAAACCACTGCCTGTGGTTTTCTAATTACCTGACATGTCTGGCAAAATTCAATTACATCCCTGTGCAGGCCAGTAAAAATGTTTTTCTATTTTAACTTGAGTTTTTCTCACTCCTAAATGATCCCTGAAGTAGTTCATGTGCCACTCACAACACCTTCTTTCTTAACCCATTGGCAACATGATTTGATGAAATTCTGCCCATATCATGGTCTCCATTTCCTTATTAAAAAATCATTTTTAAGATAATAACATTCAAGGATATATTTGGATTATTTTTCTGTATATGCCTTTTGATACAATTGCTTTAAACTTTTATCTTTCTGCCTTAAATTAACTCAGCTAATTTATCAGAATTAAAGATGTCTGCTTTGTCATCTATCTGCTCCTGGTTTGTGTCAACCATCTAATCAAACAGTATCTCTGCTCATTCCACTTCAACTTCCTAATCTGTACTCTTTGATCTCTCCTGTTTCAACTGGTGACTTTGTGACCTCATTACCACACAGTCAAGAAAATTCCCAGGATATGCATCCTGCAATAGTTCAGTTGCCTGGGTTTCCACTGGCTTTTTGACCACAGTAGGCAGCACTCCTACCATTGAACCAACTGTATCGTTAGCAAGGACAAATTGTATTCCTGGAGCTGTGTCGGTACTCCTACCATGATGTCTCCACTCTTCACTGGACACTCTCAACCTCACTTTACAAATTGAACCCTTCTTGTCTCACTGTGAATTCCTATTACTAGTAGCTTTTCTGATAATAGTCCTTCAGAGGTACATATCTCCTCATTTTTCAACAACACAGATTGAGAGGTTCCTGTATCTCTTAATATTGTAACCTTATTACCTGCTGCTCCTGGCCTATGTGAGTAAACTTTACTTTTGCAGGTATATGGTTTAAGAAGATCTGGTACTTCCTCCTTAACCAATCTCCAACCAGTTTGTATATTCTGGTGCAGCTTTCTTGCCTCCACTATGCTTTTCATTACCGATCCAACACAATTCACTGGCTGATCCTGTTTTCCTACACCTGGCTTCACAGTGCTTTTCCTAACCAAACACTGTCATTTCATGTGGCCTACTTTATTGCAGTGAAAACACCGAAGCTTTTTAACCTCTCTGTTCCACTTCTCTGTCCCCTTCAAGGGTTTCCTTTTAACCCTGATAAGGTAAGTTATCCTTCTGAGCTTCACCAAGACCTTTCCATGCGAGGATTTCTCTTTTCCTCAATTTTAATCCCTCATGCATTGAAATTAACTTTGCCAGCCAAACTTTGATTTGATGGACCAACTCATAATCATCAGCCATTTCAGCCACTCATCTTGCTGTTTTAACTGTCTGCTTTTTCACAAGAGTTCTCACTACTTACAGGAAGTGAACTTTTGAACTCCTCCAAAATAATTGTTTCTCTAAGACCGTCATAGGTTTGTTCTAGTTTTAATGCGGATTACAGAACATAGAACATTACAGCACAGTACAGACTCTTCGGCCCGCGATGTTGCGCTGACTTGTGAAACCAATCCAAAGCCCATCTAACCTACACTATTCCATTTTCGTCCATATGTCTATCCAATGACCATGGTGGATCAGTGGTTAGCACTGCTGTCTCAGAGCACTAAGGACCCAGGTTCAATTCCAGTGTTGGGTGACTCTCTGTGTGGAGTTTGCCCATTTTCCCTCTGTCTGTCTGGGTTTCCTCCAAGTGCTCCAGTTTCCTTCCACAGTCCAAAGATGTGCAGGTTAGTTGAATTGGCCATGCTAAATTGCCTATAGTGTTCAGGGATGTGTAGATTAGGTGCATTAGTCAGGGGTAAATATAGGGGAATGGGTCTGGGTAGGTTACTCTTACGAGATTGGTATGGACTTGTTGGGCCGAAGAGTCTGTTTGCATACTGTAGGGATTCTATTCTATTCGAATAAATACTGGCCCAGCCAGCAACACTCATGTCCCACAAGTGAATAAAACAAAAATGTCAGCAATGAAAGGTGATAGTTTTAACCTACAATACATGGACTGCAACAATTCAAGAAGGCAGCTTACCACCACCTACTCAATGGCAACTAAGGATGGGCAATAATTACTGGCATTACCAGCAATTCCCACATCCTGTCAAAGAATAAACTTAAAACAGGAAGTTCAGTGTAATTCAAATAAGAACTTCATTGCAATGTTCAATGTTGCTATTTTCAGTCTATTTCCATGGTAATGCATCATAATCAGAATTATATATATATAGAGGCCTCCAGGCTTGCTAAAGGATTGGCTGTAAGTTTATTTAGTTGTGAAATCTCCGGCCTATTTCTTTCTTGTGTTGGTTTACTTAAAATGGCCATGTGAACACTTGGAAACACTGAATATTTGAACTCTTCAGTAGAGGTAGAAAATAAAAGAGATGATGTGCATTTCAGTCTGTCCTAGTAATACCCAATTCCCATACACCAGCAGTATTCCCACGTCAGGATACAGAGGTGCCCCACCCTCAACTTTGAACATAGAACACAGAACGTTACAGGCCCTTCGGCTCTTGATGTTGCGCCGTCCTATGAAAATAATCTGATGCCCATCTAACCTTTATTATTGCATCAGGAGAAGGAAAGGGAACCGGCAGGCAGAGCAGGGATCTCCTGTGGTGGTTCCCCTCAACAAGTATACCATATTGGATATTGTTGGGGGGGTGGGACCTATGAGGGGTAAGCAAAAAGGCACAGGTCTCTGGTGCAGAGTCTGTCACTGTTGCTCAGAAGGGAAGGGGGAAGAGGAGCAGAGCTTTAGTCATTGGGGACTCCATAGTTTGGGAGACAGATACGAGGTTTTGCGGGAACGCGAGAGACTCACGATTGGTGTATTAAGCATTATTATCCATATGCCTATCCAATGCCCAATTAAATGCCCTTAATGTTGGTGAGTCTACTACTGTTGCAGGCAGGCTGTTCCAAGCCCCTACTACTCTCTGAGTGAAGAAACTACCCCTAATATCGGTCCTAAATCTATCACCCCTCAAGTTAAAGCTATGTCCCCTCGTGTTAGCCTTCACCATCCAAGGATAAAGGCTCTCACTGTCCACCCTATTTAACCCTCTGACCAGAACTGCACACAATAATCCAGGTGTGGCCTTACTAGTGCCTTGTACAGCTGAAGCATGACCGCGTGGCTGAGAAATTCAATCCCCCTCCCAATAAATGCCAAGATACCATATGCCTTCTTAACAACCCTACCAACCTGGGTGGCAACTTTCAGGGATTTATGCACCAGGACTCCGAGATCTCTCTGTTCATCTACACTACCAAGAAGTAACACGCAAGCTCTCCCTAAACTCCCACATCTGACACAAAGAGCATATCACTCTACTAAGGGCCATTTTGGCTTTTTCTAGTCTGCAGACCCAGAAATTAGCATCATCTTGTTTCTCGACAAAACAAAGCTCCAGGCTAACTTAATACTTATGCCTTATCTTTTTAAGTCTGTTGCTTAATACACCAATCGTGAGTCTCTCGCGTTCCCGCAAAACCTCGTATCTGTCTCCCAAACTATGGAGTCCCCAATGACTAAAGCTCTGCTCCTCATCCCCCTTCCCTTCTGAGCAACAGTGACAGACTCTGCACCAGAGACCTGTGCCTTTTTGCTTACCCCTCATAGGTCCCACCCCCCCAACAATATCCAATATGGTATACTTGTTGAGGGGAACCACCACAGGAGATCCCTGCTCTGCCTGCCGGTTCCCTTTCCTTCTCCTGACAGTAATCCATCTATCTTCTAAATGTGGCTGTGGAGTAACCACCTCCCTGTAATTCCTCTCAATAACCCCTTTCCGCACAAGAAACTATATTAAATTCCAGGGCAGTATTGATAGAGCACAGAGGTGCCAAACTTCAAATGAGATATTGATTAAGGCCCAATCCTCCTGATAAAAGCAATAATGATTTGGAGATGCCGGTGTTGGATTGGGGTGTACAAAGTTAAAAATCACACAACACCAGGTTATAGTCCAACAGGTTTAATTGGAAGCACACTAGCTTTCGGAGCGATGCTCCTTCATCAGGTGATGAAGGAGCGTCTCTCTGAAAGCTAGTGTGCTTCCAATTAAACCTGTTGGACTATAACCTGATGTTGTGTGATTTTTAACTTGATAAAAGCAAAGTATTGCAGATGTCGGAGATCTGAAATAAAAATAGAAAATGCTGGAAAAACTCAGCAGGTCTGGCAGCATCTGGAAAGAGAAACAAGAGTTAATGTTTTGAGTCCGATATGACTGTTTTGCAGAACTGAAAGGTGCTGCAAGACAAAGGTTTTTATGCTGTTGACAGAGTGGGAGGAGGAGCAATTGGAGGTGTTCAGAACAAAAGGCAAGGGGCGTGTTAATGGTGTGAATGCAGTGATATAGATATGCAATGAGTGTGAATGACAGGTGTGAAAAGGAGAAAACGAGTTAGTTCTACTGACAGCAAGCTCAACAAACAGAAAGAAAACATGGCCAGTGGGGTGTGGAGGGTTGTACATTACAAAATGGGGGGATATGAGTCAGGTTCAACTTATGGAACTCAATGTTGATCTTGAGGCTGCAAAGTGTCTAAACTGAAAATGAGACGTTGATCATCATTGAAACACAGTTGCAGGTCCAGGATGGAAATGTTTACATGGAGCAAAGTGAAACGGCAAGCACCTGGTAGGTAAGGGTCACTCCTACAGACAGAGGGGAGGCGTTATGCCAAGTGGTCACCCAGTCTGCATTTGAACTTGCTAATATAAGGGAGTCTGGTCTACCTACTCTGAGGGATGTACAGGATCGCACAGCACTATTCCAAAGAAGAAGGGCGGGGCATTTCTTCCTTGAAATCCTGGAAAAAGACAACAGCTCGTGATCCAAGAGCACTGGTCATAGAAGTATCTCAACCTAACATCTGTGTATTGTCATCATGCAGGCAGCTGGTGTGGTAAGCTTTGCGAAAGGGTTTTGTAATTAGTCTGATGACTGAATTAACCCAACCCCTGGCAGCAGTCTCCACACATTTCGGGAAGCCTCAATTGCCATTCTGGCTGAATCCTCGGAAAGTCTGAATGGTTCTAGTCGCTCAACCCCAAGCAATCTGTAACTTTTCAATCTACGTTAACCATGTCCAGTACCATCTATTTTCTCAAAATATAAACATTCATGACTGGTATTGTTTAAGTGAGACACTTGTTTTGAAAGTACTCTCCCTTTCTTTCATAGGAAGTAGTTATATAAATATTGGTTTATGAATCTTTGTCAGTTGTGCCTTGGTATTTTCTCATCCATCTCTAAACTCATATTTTATGTCTCAATGTACAGTGTATTGATCACCTTCCTGTAGTTCCCAGTTTTCTATTCTTTCATGGGATGTGGGCGTCAGTGGCCCAGCCAATATTTATTGCCCATCCTTGGAGAAGGGCACAGAAATGCCTTCCTGAAACTGTTGGCATTTAGGTATGCCCACAGTACCAGCAGGGCAGTAGAAGCAAACTAATTGCAGAACTATGAGGAAATTTTGGGAACTGAATAAAAACAAGATCCCGGGGGAGGTTCCCCAAGTCAGTGTGATTCCACACAGATATTTCAATTTATTACTCCCCCAGGTGAGGAGGGATAAAATGCTTCACCCCCTTTATTCACCCAGCCTTTGGTTACTTACAAGGTTAATTTAACAAAAGAAACCTTCCCCTATGGATGCCTTTCTCCCAGACCAAATGAATTTATGGGTTACAAGAAGCCAACTTAACCAAGCTTTCTTGAGTTGGTAAAAAAAGGGTGAGCTTATTAGTGTGAGTAACACAATTTACAGACAGATTAGGAATTTGAATTTAGACCAAAAAAGATAAAAATTTAAAGTTACACCGATCAGTTTCTCTGGGTGAAGTATAGGTAGTAGGATATTGATAGTTAAACAGTTAATTTCAGGATTCCTCATTTTAAAGTTAGTTGAAATCCTTTTGTATGTTTCTCTTTGGCAGTGGTTGGCTGGTACCATTTGGAGTCCTTCTATCATCTTGTTTACTTTCAACTGGCTTGTTAGCTAGCTGCCTTCTAGCACTCAAAGTAAAAGATCCTTTTACCTGCAATCCAGGTTAGCACTGCTTCCTCACAACGCTAGGGACCCGGGTTCAATTCCACCCTCAGGCGACTATCAGTCTGGAGTTTGCACTTTCTCCCCAGGTCAGTATGGGTTTCCTTCCACAGTCCAAAGGTGTACAGGTTAGGTGGATTGGCCATGCTAAATTGTCCAAAGCATCCAAGGATATGCAAGTTAGGTGGATTATCCATGGGAAATGTAGGGTTATGGGGTAGGAGGTTGCGTCTGGGCGGGATGCTCTGCAGAGGGTTGGTGTGGACTCAATGAGCCAAATGGCCTGCTTCCACGCTTTACAGATTCTATGGTACTGGTGAGTGGCTCTTCCACTTTAACCTACACAGTGCACTAACACACAAACCAAGGCTATTGTCCTCATGTTTCAGTTGACGAGCTCAGCTTTTTCCATTAGCACATCTTCTCCCGTTAGCATTCACAGGGTGGTGTTGCTGTCAGTTTTTAAGTCCCCATTTCTGTATATTCCTCCAAAGAATAAACACAAAATATGTCTGCCAGAAGAGGCTTTCTGCTGAGAGGGGGAAGATAATCAAGGCCTTTGTAACTCTTCCTGTTAACTCTCTCTCTCTCTCTCTCTCTCTTCCTGTTAACTCTTTCTCTCTCTCTCTGTAGATTCTTTGACAGTCCACAGGTACAAAATACCATGGGTTCCATACAGGACATTGCCAGAGAGCACTCTGGTGGCATGGTGGCACAGTGGTTAGCACTGCTGCCTCACACCACCAGAGACCTGGGTTCAATTCCCGCCTCAGGCGACTGACTGTGTGGAGTTTGCACATTCTCCCCGTGTCTGCGTGGGTTTCCTCCCACAGTCCAAAGATGTGCAGGTAAGGTGAATTGGCCATGCTAAATTGCCTGTAGTGTTAGGTAAGAGGTAAATGTAGGGGTATGGGTGGGTTGCGGTTCGATGTGGACTTGTTGGGCCGAAGGGCCTGTTTCCACACTGTAATGTAATGTAATCTAAAAAAAAAGCACTGAATTTACATCTGCTGTCTTTTTATTAACTATAGCAGTCCTTGTTTTAAAAAAGAAATCAGGCTTTGTAATTAAAAGTTAGAACTATCCATCATACCTCAGGGTTCTGATCTGTCATCATAATACAATGGGACAAGCTGAGATGCTCTTGCAAAGGGCCAGCACAAGCATTATGAGTGGGTTGGCTTCCTCCTGTGCTATAGCTGCTCCATTATCCTTTCTTGGAATGCCTTGGATATTCGGAAATCATGAGAAATTCAGTAGAAATGCAAGTCTTTATTTTTCGTTCATTGAAGTAATTTGGTGTTTCTCACAAATTTTAAACCCAGGTTGCCCACTGGAATGCATGCAATAAGGTAGATAAATGTATTTAGGAAAGACATTTGGATAAGTTCATGAATAGGAAAGGTTTGGAGGGATTTGGGCCAAGCCCAGGCAAGTGCGACTAGTTTAATTTCGGAAAAAGTGAGGACTGCAGATGCTGGAGAGTCAGAGTCAAAAATATGGTGGAGGCTGGTACAATTGCAACATTTAAAAGGCATTTGAATGGGCATATGAATAGGAAGGGTTTGGAGGGATATGGGCTGGGCGCTGGCAGGTGGGACTAGATTGGGTTGGGATATCTAGTCAGCATGGACAGGTTGAACCGAAGTGTCTGTTTCCATGCTGTACATCCCTATGACTCTAAGTGTGGTACTGGAAAAGCATAGCTGATCAGGCAGCATCCAAGGAGAAGGAGAGAAGATGTTTTGGGCTTCCTCCAGGTGCTCTGGTTTCCTTCCACAAGAAAAAGATATGCACAGTAAGTGAATTGGCCATGCTAAATTGCCCATTTTGTAGTGAGATGCATTAGTTAAGGGTAAATGTAGAATAGTAGGGTAGGGGAATGGGTCTGGGTGGGTTACTTTTCAGAGGGTCAGCGTGGACTTGTTGGGCCAAATGGCCTTTTCCACACGGTTGAGATTCTATGATTCTGATGGCCTAGTGGTATTATTGCTAAACTATTAATCCTGAAACTCAGCTAATGCCCTGGGGACCTAGGTTCAAATCCTGCAGGTGGTCAAATTTGGATTCAATAATAATCTAGAATTATGATACCATTGTTGGAAAAACCCATTTGGTTCATTCATAACCGTACCTGGTTTGCCCTAACATGTGACATCAGACCCACAGTAATGTGGTTGAATCTCAACTGTCCTCTGAAATGGCCTGTCAAGCCACTTGGTTTAGAGGCATCTAGGCACAGGCCATAAATGCTGGCCAGCCAGCAACTCCCATGTATCAATGACAAAATCTACCACCTGGTTCTTTCTCGATTAATTCACTCCAAGTTCCTTCCAGGAGGCGCAGCTTTCCTTCAGTGCCCTGCCTGAACATAGGGATTGAGCTGTGTATTTCCTTATGATTGAAACTTCTGCTGGCCCCCAATGACTGAATCTCCCGAGTTGGATTTCCACTCCATTATGAGCCTCAGCTTGATATTTTAGGTTGGGTCATTGTGTATTCATGCTGACCTGATTGTTGCCAGCAAGAGTTGGACTTGCCAACACATCAATCCATTTGACCATGGGTTGACACCATCTATGGCGTTCATCAACGGGCAAAATGGCTGAAAACAAATTGTAGGAAATACAACTTTCAAAGGTGGCTCAAAGACTTCTATTTTTGGCAAATGGAACAGAAGAATTCAGGTCCATTCATCTTACTTTATTGAGTGGGACTCAAGAGTTAAGAAATAAAACACGATTATTTTGAACGCACTGGCGAATTATGTTTTTCAGATTAGAGAATATTGCCCTTTGACAAAATATGTCAGTACAAGTTCAACAAAAGTTTTTCTCAAGCATAATTAAAGTTTGGATGAGCTGATATTTGGCAGACTGTTAGTTTGGATCCTGTGTCCCTGGCTAGAGGTAGTATTTTTGCAACCAACTGGGAATTAGGAATTACCAAATTCTGTACTTGTGCTAGTTTTTAAGTTTTTTGTTTAAAAGAACAATAACAGCAGTTGCATTTACTTCATCATTAATGTAAACTTCATTTTATGTATTGCCATGTGGACATTGGGCAGGATGTGGAGATTTACCTTTTCCTTTTGCTTTCTCATGGAATTTTTTAATATTATGTAGGCATTTTCTTCAGTTTGTTTCCCTGAGTGGACTCAAAGAGCAAACCTAAGAGTTAATTTCATCAGTTCACCAGTTCCAGTCCTTCGAGCTTTGGATCAACTGAATGTAGAAGGTGTGAGAGCAATACGTAGCTGGACTGTAGTTTGAAGGATGAAGCACTTTTGCCCGAAACATCGATTTTCCTGCTCCTCGGATGCTGCCTGACCTGCTGTGCTTTTCCAACACTACACTAATCTTGACTCTAATTTCCAGCATCTGCAGTACCCACTTTCGCCTGTAGTTTGAAGGAACTGTACAGCTGTTGTATTATGCAGATATTATTGTGTATAGAATCCCTTTGCCCATTATTTTATCTTATCCTGTTTATTTTAAAGAGATAAGGCCTTCCATTAAAAAGTCAAATCGAGACACTTTCAAACATTAGTTGCCAGTAGCTCAGGATCCTGTAATAAGTGCTCTACACTTACTGCAGCTATTGTGAAGGAATAGTTTTAAAGTGTTTTTGTGAGCAAAAAAGCCAATACAAGGTAAGAGAAAGCTTTCTCACACTGAGTGGTTAGGGCCTGGAACTCAGTGCTTGAAAGCATACTGGCAGAAGGTTCCATGGAGGTATTAAAAACAGCATCAAATGATTATTTAAATCAAAACAACGTACAGGATTTAAGAGAAAAGGCAGCAGATTGGCACAAAGCTAAAAATGCTCAGAGTGCCAGCGCAGAGACGAGCCCTCCTGCTCCACGGCAGTTCTGTGATACTACCACACAACTGTTTAACATCTTCACAAGAAATTGTTTCCTGATGAAAACAATGAAAGCAATAACTTGTTTAAGATTTAAGAGTTAACACTTGCACTAAGAACGGGAGGAAATAATTTCATTGGAACACTTTTCCTGTCTCTACAATCATGTTGCACACCCTGATTTCTTGGCTTTTGTACCACATCGAACTTTTCCAGTAATTAGATGTAGATTAATTTGCAATAAATCCACAGCAATAATGTTGCAATCCCCTTGTGGAAGTGTCAGTGGCCATTATGGAGATGGAATGTGCTGAGTGTTGCCATCTGAACCAACAGCTGTTCATTGACAAAAACACAGGGCCAAACAGACAGAAATAGACTGAATTTCCTACATTATAAGACTGACTACACTCCTAACACAGCGGATTGGATGAAATGTGCTTTGAGGTGTCAACTGGTCATGAAAAATCCCGTATGAAACAAGATTTTCTTTTCTTTTTGTAACTTTCCAAATGTTTCCACTGAGGTTTGGAAAGTTACAAAAAGAACTTTGGGACACCCGCCATTTGGTTGCAATTATTCAATGATAGAAAGGGATAACGAGGAAACCCGAAAAGAAGTACAGGGGGTGGCACGATGGCTCAGCAGTTAGCATTGCTGCCTCAAAGGACGAGGGACCCGGGTTCGATTCCAGCCTGAAGCAACAGTCTGTGTGGAGTTTGTACGTTCTCCCTTTGTCTGTTTGGGTTTCCTCCTTGTGCTCTAGTTTCCTTCCACAATCCAATGATGTGCAAATTAGGCGGAATGGCCACAGTAAATTGCCCACAGTGTCCAGGTATGTGCAAGGTAGGTGGGTTAGCCATGGGAATTACAGGAATATAGGTTAGGGTGGTAGGTCTGGGTGGGATGCTCTTCTGAAAACTGTGTTGCTGGAAAAGCTCAGCAGGTCAGGCAGCATCTAAGGAGCAGGAGAATCGACGTTTCAGGCATAAGCCCTTCTTCAGGATGCTCTTCGTAGAGTTGAGGTGGACTCAATGGGCTGAATGGCTTACTTTCACACCATATTAATTCTGTGAGGCCAACAGCCTGTGTGATCTGACACCTGCAGTATTTCTAGTTTTCACTGTACTGACTCTCCATTGATTTTTTTATCCATTTTACTTTTTGTTGCACTCTGACCAGTTGGTTATCCGCAATCCTGTTTGTCATTTCCAACCGGAAAATCATCTAAACTCAGGACTGATAGAAATCAAGGTGACCGTACTGAAACATAAGATTTTTGAGGACCTGACAGGGCAAACCCAGACAGATTATTTCCCCTTGTGAAAGTCTAGGGCCATGGGTATAATTTAACAGAAAGGGAGATCTGTTTAAAACAGAGATGAGGAAGAAATTCTCTCAGTGGGTAATGAATCCATGGAATTTGTTACTGCAGAGGGCTGTCAATGCTGAGCTTTACGTATATTTGAAGCTGCGATAGATGGATTTTAAATCAGTGAGGAAATCGAGGATTATGGAATGAAGACAGTGAAGTGGAGTTGAGGATTATCAGGTGTCGGTCCTGATCTTATTGACTGACTGGGCAGGCTGGATGGGCTGAATGGCTCCCCTGTCAAATGAGTCACTCAGTTTAAAGTGCTCATGTATTAAATAAGCTTGACATCCCATGGTCCGGCAAGCTTTTTGGGCTGGCTAAAGTCTAGTTCCGATTGCAAAGGTTCAACTGTCATTGCATAGTCTGTCTTTTCTCAATAGCAATCAGGATTGAAGATCGCTTTCTTCCATTCTGGTTTGATGGGTTCGGTGATGGCTGATAAATCCAACATGCAATCTGCAGACCCTGCCACCTGGAGCATGGGTGAGGGCATGGGGTACGAAAGTGGGCTACAGGTTGACACGTTGTTTAGAGGCTTGCATGTAGCCTCCAAGACCTCACCTGCACCTCCGCAAATTTGCAGCAGCAAGTTCTCTCTGTGTGTCTGGTGCCTCTGTTTTGATCAGCTACATGCCAGGGTCTCCTGTGAGGGCATCAGGGATGTTAGATTTCTTTGGGAGGTGCTTTGGGGATACCCCAAAAGTATTTCCATTATCCTCCAGGAAGAGGCTGGTACAATCACAACATTTAGAAAGCACCTGGATGGGTATATGATTAGGAAGGGCTTAGAGGGACATATCCCAAGTGCTGACAAATGGGACTAGATTAATATAGGATATCTGGCTGGCATGGATGAGTTGGACCAAAAGGTCTGTTTCCGTGTGTACAGCTCTATGACTCCTTCTCTGACCGAGTTCCAAATGTCCACTGTAACAAAATCTAAATTACATCATTTTGTTTTATTGCAACAGGAAACTGGCTGCCTAAAATACTCCTTCAGTTTTATTTAATAATCTTGTACCAGTAATTGCTCTCATATCCCTGGAGAGCATTTTAGTGAAAAAGGTATGAGTGTTACTTTCTACTTAATTAGGTGAATACATCATTGATTCTGTCAATCCTGGAGCCTGTGTTGGCAGCAAACGCTGAAGTGCGTGAAGCTGCCTGGACCTTGTGCTGTTCTCCCTGCTCGTGCCATATTTAAACCCCTGCCTCACACCCTTTCGAATGCTACAAGCTAGGAACTGCTCCTCACACAGTGCAGCCGGACCACATCCACAGAGAACATGGCCCAGAAGGGAAAGCTCACAGCTCACATTTCGGATGGGAATCTTGAGGTGCCAGTGAAGAGGAGGACCAGCCTGTATCCTGCAGGGAGCAACGCCATCAGATCCAGTCAGCCTAGACCCACCCAGCAGCCTGAGTCAGCGCCATTCCTCATACTAAACTAGTGTGCTCCCAGCACCACCACCTCTCTGCTGTCTTGCACTCACTCAAACTCTGTCATTACACAGTAAGATCACCCGGACTAAGGTCTATCATTCTCACTACCATATGCAGCATCTCCACTAAACAGCCCTCTCACACCTCATCCCCGCCCACACAACTAATGGTGGCCCACTGCTGCCTCACAGCACCAGGGACCCGGGTTCGATTCCACCCTTGGACAGCTATCTGTGTGGAGTTTGCACATTCTCCTCATGTCTGCGTGGGATTCCTCCGGGTGCTCCGGTTTCCTGCCACAGTCCAAAGATTTGCAAGTTAGGTGGATTGGCCATGGAAAATGCAGGGTTACAGGGAAAGGGTAGGTCTAGGTGGAATGGTGTTTGGAGGGTCGGTATGGACTGGATGGGCCAAATGATCTGCTTCCACAGTGTAGGACTTCTATGACTTCCTACCCTCTGCTCTTTTTACTTATTCACTGGGAACACATCAAACCTCTCCTGCTCCATCACCAGCACCCAAGTCCATCAAACTCATTCCTTCCATTTTCATTCACTCATGGAATGTGGGCATCTTTGGCTGGGCCCTAATGGCCTAGAGGGCAATTAAGAATCAACCACATTGCTGTGGGTCTGAAGTCATATTTAGGCCAGACTAGGTAGAAATGATAGATTTCCTCCCCGAAAGAACATAAGGAACCAAATAGATTATTCAAACAATTGACAATGGATTCATGGTCATCATTAGACCCTTAATTCCAGAGTCTTTACTGAATTCAAATTCCAATCTGCCATGGTAGGATTTGAACCCAGGTCCCCAGAACAATGGTTGAGTTTCTGGATTAAGAGTCTAGCAATAAAAACAATAATGCCCCCGGGGTCAAATCTTCCAGGCCAGCAGGGTCATCTACAGTTCAGGGTCCCTCCAACCCACCTACAGACCCCAGAATTGGGCCTATGTGTTGTGGGAAGGTAAGGAACATAAACACATATGTTGCATGGGTGACTCATAATTGTAAAGCCCCTGTAACATTTGATAATATATAGACACTTTCAATCTACACATGTCTTATCGATTGGGATTTTAGCTATAGGAAGTGTTAAGGTGGCTAACATGTCAGAATAAAGCAGTCCCTTCACAGTTCCCAAAGATACTGGAAATTGAATGGTAGAGTGTTGGTCATCTCTGACAAGCATCCCAGATAGCTGTCAACATTAGGGATTCTTCATTCCTTATGGTCATGTGTGCAGCCAAAACATTGCATTTTTATCAAGAAAGCAGTGAAGCCAAAGGTAATGTGAGTGCATTGTGATTGGACTTGGCATCCACTCATGTTCTACAGTCACTACACTCATTCATTCATTCAATGGAGGTCCCTTGCAGAGGAGGATGACTCTTCCACTCTCAGGGTGAGTCTGTAGGTGGCTGAACAGACCAATGCAACTACCACAGGCTGTGTTACGCTGGGGACAGAAGGTGATCGTGGGAAGGGGGGGGCATTGGTGTTGTAGTGCATTGCTGTTTTCCCTGGCTTCTACTTTTTCCTGATGGTAGGTCTTGCGGAACTTGACGCCTTCCCGGATGCTCCTCCCCTACTTTAGGATGGCCTGGAGCCAGTGATTCCCAGGTGTCTGTGGGAATGCTGCCCTTCCCCAGTGAGGTCTTGAGGATATCCCTGAGGCACTTCCTCTCTCCCACCTGGGGTTGGCCTGCTGTTTTGGAGCTGGGAGTAGAGCACTTGCTCGGGGAGCCTCGTGTTGGTCTTGGGGACGACATGCTCAGCCCATCGCAGCCCATAAAGGGGGTGGGGTGGTCAGTACCACGATACTGGGGATGTTGGCCTAGTCGAGGATGCTGGTGTTGGTGCGTCTGTCTTCCCAGCGGATTCCCAGGATCTTGTACAGGCAGTGTCGGTGGGACTGCTCCAGAACTTTGAGGTGTCTGTTGTAGACAATGCCTGAAACAACTCAGACAGCCACTCAACCAGGAAACACCGAGACTAGTTTGATGAGAATGATCAGAAGATCCAAGAACTGTTAAGCCAAAAGCTTATTGTAAAACAACAAGTGTACTCAGAAAAGGTAAGCATACAGGCAACTGAAGGCAGAGGTCCAAAAACAAACCTGTGATATAGAGAACAGGTGGTGGATGGGGAAAGCACTGGCGGCCAAACAAATGGCCAACAGCCATGACACATCTGTCTTCTTCTGTACTGTCAAGACACTGCAACCTCATGTGTATGACCATACGATCACGTGAGTGCACACGTCTCTGGAGAGGAAGGTTCTTTCTAACTATCTGTTTGATGAGGGAGGGAATACTCATTCAGGAATGAATGATGTCCAGTGCTGCATTCGCATTCAAACTCTTCCTCATGGAGGATGGTTGTGAATGGAAAAGATGCTGAAGGTGAAGACTCCATTGGTTTAAATGCCACCTGACGTGTACTGAAGCACTGAGCTGTAGATTAGATTACTTACAGTGTGGAAACAGGCCCTTCGGCCCAACAAGTCCACACCGACCCTCCAAACAGCAACCCACCCAGACCCATTCCCCTACATTTACCCCTTCACCTAACACTATGGGCAATTTAGCATGGCCAATTCACCTAACCTGCACATTTTTGGACTGTGGGAGGAAACTGGAGAACCCGGGGAGAATGTGCAAACTCCACACAGACAGTTGCTTGAGGCAGGAATTGAACCCAGGTCTCTGGCGCTGTGAGGCAGCAGTGCTAACTACTGTGCCACCGTGCCGCCCACTTGGCAAACCAGGTAGGATTTGGACACCTGGGAGAAATTCCAGGGAAGATGGTAAGTTCTAACTCCCTTCTTCCTCCTTCACATCTCTGAGGCTCCCTTCAGGTGCTGCTTCTCCCTCTGGAAGCTGTGCAGGTGAAGCTTGCTGCTGTTCCTGGGCTTGCAGATGCCTTTGTAATTGATGTCTCTTTCTGCATCTTCAACTTGAGACAAGAGCAGCAACAATTGTACGAGCCATTGTTGAATCCATTCATGGTGAGTGAGCTGATGTTACGTGGGGAATATCAGAGCCAAAATGGATTTTCCACTATGTGATTCCTGAGCAGTCACAAGAAACACAATCAAGGCTTCAGTGTGTGTAAATGTACATTTTGGTATGGAGACCTCTCAGAAGGTGAGAAATATCAGGCCTCTTCATTGGATCTCTGAGTTATTTCACTCTATGCAGCTGAATGTGATGTAAGGCATTTTGCTAAACCATATTAGGAGATTATAAATCTGGCAGGACTACACCCTCACTGTATCCCCAGCCCTCTCCTCCCCCCAAACACACCCAAGAAATGCACCATTGATTATAACAGATCACGTCCTTAAATACTTACAGTTCAGTATGAGAAGCAAACAGCTTAGAGACGCTGTCCAGCAGTGACACCAGTGGAATGTGTCTGTGATTTAATGAATGCAGATAACACCTTTACGTTTGAGTGGGATCACAATCAGCGTCACAAAAATGACAAATATTCCATTATCATAAGCAATGGATTGGCCATGATTGCTTGAGGCAATGATTCAAATAGACATTATTGGCTAATGTTTGGGCTACACATGAAGCACAGTTTGATGGAGGATGTGTGGTCCTATTGAGTGCCTGATTAATGCAATTGCCTCTATCAGGGCCTCACCATCATGAACATTGGCACCCTGCCCTTGCTGGACAAATAATTAACCTTTTCCACTTGCTTTGAATGTGTTGACACCTATTTTGTTTCCTTATTGCAGTTTTGGTTTGGTCAAAGATAGCGCATTAACAGCTTGTGTTCCTGTGACTAAGCTACAGGTTCAACCTGAATATCAAGAGTCCACTCCCACACCCATCATCTTACATTTTGTAATGCTGTTCCTGTCAATACCATCAGCATTTAGGCTCCTCACTTTCCTCTCCAACCCTTTTATTGGACCGTAAATATTCCTCATTCTCCCCTGCTTCAACCATTGACCTAGTGCATTGCCACGTCCATGGTAACCATCTACTTTCCCCCATTAATGTTAGAAAGCTGGTGACTTGCAAACACTTCCCCAACCACATTACCAATGCACTCCTGTCACTGCTTCAGTTTCCACGCCTACCTTTGGAGTTTGTGGGTATAGCAACCCCAAATAGTCTGCAGTGGTTTAAGAAGACAGCACACCGTCATCTTCTCAAGAGCTATTAGTGATGGGCAATAAGTGTTGGCCCAGCTAGTGATGACCACGTCCCCTGAATGAATTATTGCTCAACCCCCTGACCATGACTCAACCTCCAGACTGACTTCCAAGGACAATAATGCTCCTATTTCTGATGTTCTTACAGTGATGATACCCCCTGACTGACTGTAATACTTCTTGATTGCACTAAGGAGTGGTCTCCTTTGATTTTTGAGACATGGCCATTTGACTGATGCATGTACATTGTTTTTTTTTAAGATTAGATTCCCTCCAGTGTGGAAACAAGTCCTTTGGCCCAACAAGTCTACACTAACCCTCCAAAGAGTAACTCATCTCCCTCCAACTAATGGACCTAACATTTTGGGCAATTTAGCATGGCCAATTCACCTGACCTGCATGAGGAAACCCACACAGACATGGGGAGAATGTGCAAACTCCACACAGACAGTCGCCCGAGGTGGGAATTGAACCTAGGACCCTGTAATTGTGAAGTAGCAGTGCTAACCACTGAGCCACCATGCCTGGTATGGAAGCTGCTGGCACATGCTGTCACTGTGACATTGATATAGCTTGGTGCCATACAGCAACATCCCTACCTTCATGACCACTCATGACCACTATGTGATTCCTGACCAGTCACAAGAAACACAATCAAGGCTTCAGTGTGTGTAAATGTACATTTTGGTATGGAGACCTCTCAGAAGGTGAGAAATATCAGGCCTCTTCATTGGATCTCTGAGTTATTTCACTCTATGCAGCTGAATGTGATGTAAGGCATTTTGCTAAACCATATTAGGAGATTATAAATCTGGCAGGACTACACTCTCACTGTATCCCCAGCCCTCTCCTCCCCCCAACAATGATAGGCTGTCTTCCTATCTGTGTTAAAAGGCAGCGCAAGCCAGAGGTGTGACCTCACAGTAATGGGCAATGTGAGGCGTGTTAAGAAAAAGGAAGCTAAGAACTACAAAATGCATGCTGTACAGATGCATGAGATAAGTGTATCTCCCTGCGTGCAGAATGACCAGGCAGGAACATTGCAAAATTAGAGCTGAATATTTAAGTAATTGCAATATCAGCTCCAAAGTGAGCTGCTGTAGTGCATTATGCATTAGCCTGAAAGCAGCCACAGTGATGTGCTGAGGCTGGTGTTTGTGCTTTATTCTGTGTTTTATTCCGTGGATGAAGATGGAAGCTGGTGCTGTCCACGGAACAGAAAACGGCGGGTCATTGAACGGACTTTAAACTGGAAGCCCGGAGAAGAGAGCAGCAAGCTACATCCATCGGGTAACCCTGAGAGTCAGGAATCACCCATTCCTTGGTTTCCAGGAGAGGAGTGAAAAATTGGGAGCTCCATGTAAATGAGGCCCGGTTAGCTAACAGTGAGATAGAAACGCAAGAAATAAGGTAGTCAACGCTTACGAGTGAGATTCAGAATCCTGATTAAAGCCTTATGGGGAGAATCAGAATTCTTCTTTTAATTCCAATATTTTTAATCTCACCACGTTTTCTCACATTTCTCGCCATTGACTAGGCTGCTCAAGGGCTGAGAGATTTCACTTCTGGCGTTGGTTGTCATGGCAGCTCTGGTACTCCCAGTGAACTGCAAGACACAAACCCAATATCTTGAGGACTTCCTAATTTTCCTGTACTGTGTTGTGGACTAGACCAAACCCCCTCAAAATAACTTCAAAAGGTAGTCTAGACCGTAATGTTTTATTATTTTAAACCAAGTGTAAACAGTCGCATTCCAGGTACAATTCAATTGGTCAAACTACTCAATATGAAGCAAGACATAGTTTATTCATACTGGATTAGTGGTGCTGGAAGAGCACAGCACCACTAATCCAGTATTTGCTTTCCAGCATCTGCAGTCATTGTTTTTACCTCATACTTTATTCATACACTATAGTTAAGATACAAGAACAGAAAGAAGAAATTGGAATAACGTAACTCTATTGGAAAACTTAAACAGAATAATAGATCATTTAACTATTAAACAGTAACTGTTCCAACCAATAAACACACCCTTGGCAAAGGCAAATTCAGTAAAACAGATTGTCTCACATGTGATTCTAGCTGCAGGGAGAGAATCCCAGCTTTTATCTGTAACTGAGGGAGGAAAAACAGCTTCCACATCCATCTTCAAGACCTCAGCAGCTGCTACTGAAAAACTAATACTAAAGCAATTTACTTTATGGGGTTTCAATAGACCTCTGACTTAAAACCCTCTCTTCAAAACAAAAACCAGGACAAGATACACCTCTTAAAGCCATAGTATCATCACAACTGATATACTGTTATGATGTTTTTGTTGCCTGATTTTGTTAAATTACTGCTATGAACATGGCATTTTCCTTTGACAGCGGAAACTGTTTTTCCATCAGAGTTTATCATTTGCTAGGCTCACTCAGTGATTCAGCAATTAGCACTGCTGCCTCACAGCACCAGGGTCCTAGGTTCAATTCCAGCCTCGGACAACTGTCTGTATGGATTTTACACATTCTCCCTGTGTCTGCATGGGTTTCCTCCCACAGTCCAGAGATGGGCCGTGCTAAATTGCCCATAGTGTAGTGGTAACTGACCTTAGTCAGAGGGGAAATGGGTGGGTTACTCTTTGGAGGGTCGGTGTGGACTGGTTGGGCCAAAGGGCCTGTTTCCATACTGTAGAGAATCTAATCTAATCACTGTCTTTATGTTTGCAGGATGCCACACCTAAAAGGTGTTAGCATTTTCAGGAAGTTCTCAGGAACATGTCAAGTCTTTGCATGGAGCTCCCAAATGTGCACTGATATCTTAGCAAGCTCCGAATGTGCACCAGTATTTATCCTGTATTCCTGGATTGTGTTGACAATTTGTGTTATGTTCTTAGAGCAAAACAAATACTTCAATCCTTGTCATGCCATTGTCTGACTTTCCAGGCAATGCAATGCAATGATATTCACAGCATTCTGCAATAAGCTAAAATCACTGGTTTTATTTTTTTCATCAAGTATGGGCATCATATTTGTTGCTCATCCCAAACTGCCTTTGAACTGAGTGACTTGCTCAGCCATTTCAGAAGGTAGTTAAGAGTCAACCACATCACGGAGTCACATGTAGGTCAGACTGAGTAAGGATGACAGATTTCCTTCCCTGAAGAACATCAGGGAACCAAATGGGTTTTTCCAAAAGTCAATGACAGTTTTGTGTTCACCATTACTGGGAGATTTTCAATTCCAGATTTTTATTAATTGAATTATAAGTTCCACCAACTGCTGTGGTGGAATTTGAACCCAAAGTATTGACCTGAACCTTTAAATGAATAGGTTAGCGACATTACCATTTAACTCTACCAACATTATTCAATGAAGATTAGATATCGAAACTGTAACTGGGGAGAATTGATAATTTGTATTGCTGATCAGATACCAGAAAACATTTGACATCTAAAAATACAATGTTTTCACTTCAAATCTCCAATCATTTTTCCTTTCTTCAACTCAATCACCTGACACTTGTACTTTTCACAATCAACTATGGCAATGCTGTCTTCCACTTACTCTTAATTTTATCAACACATACTGCAAGCATCACAAAACCCCTGAACTTCATACTTGTTGACTGTTAAGCTCCAAGGACCATTTGTGTAGGAGACCAAAACTATGAGGCACATGGACAAGACGGTGACTCATAAATCCAATAGGAATTTGAGGAGAAATCTAGACAATTGTTCCAACTCACGAAAGTTTTTGAGGTTAATACATTTATAAGACTTCAAGACATAGGAGCAGAATTAGGCCATTTGACCTATCAGGTCTGCTCCACCACTGATATGCTTCTCAAGCCTCATTCCTGATGAAGGGCTTATGCCTGAAAGGTTGATTCTCCTGCTCCTTGGATGCTGCCTGACCGACTATGGTTTTCCAGCAACATAATTTTTGACTCTGATCTCCAGCATCTGCAGGCCTCACTTTCTCCTGATATGCCTCTCAGCCCCATTCTCCTCTCTTCTACTTTGCCAGTCAGGAACCTATTTACCTCTGTTTTAAGTGCACTCAATGACATTGCCTCCACAGCCCGCTGCAGCAATGGGCTTCATAGTTTCACCACTCTCTGACTGAAGAAATTCCTCCTCAACTCAATTCTAAAAGGTCATCCCTTCACTCTGAGTTTGTATCATTGGGTCCTACCTAGTTTCCTACGAGAGGAAACATTTTCTCCACATTGCTGTAGCAAGGCCTCTTAATATTCCATAAAGTTCAATCAGATCCTCCCCCATCCTTCTGAACTCCATTGAGTACAGATCCAAAGTCCAAACTCACTTCTCCTATGACAAGCCCTTCGTTCCTGGGATCCCTCTTAGAAACCTTCTCTGGACCCTCTCCTTCCTTATAAACAAGCCCAAAACTGGTCACAATATTCCAAATGCAGTCTGACCAGACCTTTATACAGCCTCAGCAGTACATCTCTGTTCTTGCATACCAGCCGTGTTGAAATAAACACTGACATTGCATTTACTTCCCTGAACCTGCCAACTGAACCTGCATGTTAATCTGAAGAGAATCCTGAACTTGGACTCCCAAGCCCCTTTGTGCTTCATATTTCTGAAACGTTTCCCTATTTAGAAAATGGTCTACGTCTCTATTCTTTCAACCAAATTGAATAATCTCATACTTGCCCACCATTCTACTCCATCTGCCATTTCCTTTCCCACTGTCCTAGCCTGTCCAAGTCTTTCTGCAGCCACCCCGCTTCCTCAACATTACCTGCCCCTCCACTTACCTTTGTGTCATCTGCAAACTTAGTAATAATGCCTCAGTTTCTTCATCCAAATTGTTCATATGTAATGTGGATAGTTAAAGTTACAATATGGAACCCTGCTGATCTCCACTACTCATTATCTGCCATCCTGAAAAAGACCCCTTTATCCCCACTCTTTGCCTTCTGCTAGTCAGCTAATCCGCTATCTATGCTTGTTCCTTGTACCCAACACCCTGGGCTTTATCTTATTTAGTAACTTCCTTGACAGTACCTTATCAAAGGTTTTCTGGAAATCTAAATAGATCATGTCCTCTGGCTCTCCTTTGTCTAACTCGCTTATTATCGCTTCAAGGATTTATCAGGCATAACCTTCCCTAGACAAAGCTGTGCTGACTCAGTGCTGTTTTACCATGCACTCCCAAGTACTCCGTAATCTTATCCAGACTCTAAAGTTCCACCAACAACTAAGGCCAGGCCAACTGTCCTGTCTTCTGCCTCCCTCCTTTCTTAAGCAGGTGTATTACGTATAGCCATTCTCCAATCCTCTGGGACTCACTCTGACTCCAGTGATTCCTGAAAGATCACCACCAATGCCTCTATTATCTCCTCAGCTATCACCAGCAGAACTCTGGGATGTCGTTCATTGGGTCTGGGTGATTTATCCACCGTCAGAACTTTCAGCTTCCTCAGCACCTTGTCCTTAGTGACAGCCCCAACGCTCACCTAACCCCGACTCTCTTAAAGTTCTGGTGTGCTGTTCGTATCTTCCACTGTGAAAACTGATGCAAAATACCCATCAGCTCCTCCGCCATTTCTTTGTTCCCGCTACTACGTCTTTGGACTCATTTTCCAGTAGTCCAGTGTCTGCTCTTGCCCCTGGCTTACCTTTTAGATATCTAAACCAAACTCTTGCAATATTCTTTGATATTACAAGCTAGCTTACTCTCATGTTTCATCTTCTCCCTCCATATTGCTTTTTCAGTTATCGTCTGCTGGTTTTTAAAGGCTTTCCAATCCTCTGGCTTCCCACTAATCTTTACCACATGGTATGTTTTTTTCCTTTGCCTTTTATGCTGTTTCTGACTTCCCTTCTCAGCCCTGGTTACTTTGTCCTCCCCTTAGTGTTTCCTCCCCTTAGTTTCTTCTTCCTTGAGATGAATTCCTGCTGTGCCTCATGAATTACCCCCAGAAACTCCTACCAATACTGCTCCACTGTCTACCCTGCTAAGTGTCCCTTCCAATTAACACTGGCCACCCCCTTCATTGTTGTTACTGTTACTCAGTTATAATACTATTACATCAGATTCCAGCTTCTCTCTCTCGCACTGCAGGGTGCACTCTGTCATATTGTGGTCAGTATCCCCTGGAGGATCTGTCACCTTAAGCTCCCTAATCAAGTCTGCTCATAACACATCACCAAATCCAGAATTGCCTGGTCCTTCATGGGCTCTACCACAAGCTTCTCCAAAAAACCATTTCATAAACATTCCACAAATTTCTTTTTCTTGAAATCTGCTACCAACCTGACTTTCCCAGTCCACTTTCATATTGAAGTCCCTATGATTGTTGTAGTAATGCATTTCTTACTTGCCTTTTCTATCTCCTGATTTAGTTTCTTCCCCACATCCTGACTACTACTGCTAGGAGGGCTGTACGTAATTCCCATCAGACTACTTATCCCTTTGCGATTCCTCAACTCTACCCACCTTTCGACTCTGTAACACTTCTTGCTATTGATTAAATTTCATTTCTTACTAACAAGGCAATCCCATCCACTCTGCCCATCTGCATGACCTCTCGCTAGGACATCTACCCTAGGATATATAGTTCCCAGCCCAGAATGCCTTGCAGCCACAATTCTGTGATAACCACAACATCATACCTGCCAATTTCAATTGATATTCTGAGCTCAGTTTCCTTGTTTCGTATACTGAGTAGATTTAAGAACAACACTCTTAGTCCTATGTTGACTGCTTCCCCCCACCCCCAAGTCTTCAATGAGAGAACATCCCTACGGTCCAGTAAGATTATTGTGACTTTACCTTTGTCTTGGGCACATATATTAGGAAACTAGACAGGTCATTGCTGCAGTGTTTAGTCCCTGCCTCTGGAGCCAGATGTTCTGAATTCCACTCAAAGAAGGGTGTAGCACCATCAAATTGGTTAACAGATTCTTCCAAAACAGCATGGCAGATAGCACATAAAAGAACATCTCCTGGTCAGGCAGAGAGTGTGACAACTTCCCCATGATAAAAGCCTCCATATGCAGATTCTTGCCATAGACTGTACTATACTGTGGCAAATATCCTCCTTATTTCAAGGGACTGTTAGAAGAAGGGATGAAGGAAATAGAGTTTTTTTTCGATGGAGATCAGTTTAAAATTCACTCTGCAGTTTACAGACAGAGAGTTTTGTCCACTGTCTAAAGCTCACTTCTGCGCTCAGTGTTCAATAATTCCACCTTGAAAATCAATGTCAGTCTCCCTGGGATCTTGGTCCTTTTGAATTGTTGTAATCTTGAAATTATGGCAGCCAAGTTGCACAAAGCAAGCTCCTCAAGCAGCAATTTGATAATGACTAGATAACATGGTTTTTTTGAAACGCTTACGAGGGATAAAGATTTGAAACAGTACCGTTGGATCTTTTACACCCACTTCAGCAGGAAGTTGGGACCTTGGTTTAATGTTTCAATTGAAAGAAAATGTTCATGAATTGATGAGATAACAGTTCTACCTCTGAGACATGCCTTTTTAAACTCAGAGCTGTTCAACTTCCTGCTGAAACAAAGATGACACAATAGACGCTGTGAGTTTAGAGCACATCATGTGCACTGTAACTGATTTCATGATTAAGATGCCTGATGACTTCAAGAAGGTGGGTGGATGGTTTATGCAATTGTGCGTTAACTAGCTAGAATTGCTTTATTTCTTTCCCAAGCAGTGCAGTGGAATCCAATTCTTAATAAAGAGACAAAACCTGTTGTGTACACCAACTTAGCAGTCCCTGCATTTACAGCTATGTGAAATTATGCTGTGCTAAAACAAAGATCAGACTACCGCTGGTTGTTTTGGGAGCAACACCAAAATCTCTGTCTGGTCTCATTTTGTGTCAAATGAGCAAGATATGTTTGCAAGATCTGGTCGGCTCCAAGAGGCAGGTGTTAATTTTTTAAAATTTTTGTTTGCATTATGCATGTTTCCCTTTGTGGTTTTGAGCGTGGGCAAAGTTGCTGTCTGCAGACATTTTACGTTTCCTGAATGTATTAGTTATTGCTGTAAAAAAGCCCTTTGTTTAACCTGTGTAATTTTGCCTTCATATTTATCATCTGAATGTGTGATGATTAAGTAATTGGAAATGGGCAAGGAATGCAAAGCCTTATAGACAAGTGGGCCAACTGAACAGAAAAATATGGTATCATCTTATTTATTTGATAGTAGATAGAGTAGAAAAAGAAAACAAAGCTTGGTTATCAGCCATTTACTGTATTTGTTTTTAGGTACCACAAATAATCAGTGTCTCAGGAAATTTTGATTGGAAATATTCTCCCCTTCAAGTCTGAAAGTGTGCAATAAAGCCCAACTCCACAATCTGAACCCATCCTCAAGCCTGATATTTAGCGCAGTACTGAGGGAGTGCTGCAATGCCAGAGGACTTGTCCTTTCTTTTTACTTCCTGTTCTTGAGCCTTTACTGAAGTCTTTGTGGACTCCCAGCCTCAGCGTGGACTGCTGGCCTTGAGGTGAAACTAGAGCAGATTCCTGGCCTTGAGGTGAAGTCGGAGTGGACTCCTGGCTTTGAGGTGAAGCCGGAGTGGACTCCTGGCGTTGGGGTGAAGCCAAACTGGACTCCTGGCTTTGAGATGAAGCCAGAGTGGACTCCTGGCCTTGAGTTGAAGTCAGAGTGGACTCCTGGCCTTGAGGCAAGGCCTTGCGTGGCCTGAAAGCTAGGTGCCAGCACAGACTGGATTGGAAGGGCTGTTATTGTGAATTTTTTATTTCTTTATTTTTCTAGTTTTTCCCAAAGGACTTTTACTTACGAATCTGTACCTAGGTACCTTTGTACTTAAGATGGCGCCATAAGTGCCGACTTGTAAACCTTTCACTGAATTCATGTGAGTGCATGTGACAACAAAGCTAATTCTAATTCTAATTCTAATTCTTTGGATTAGGTATTAATCTGAAACCCAATTTGCATGTTCTGGTCATTTGGGAGACAATAAAAATCCACACAATGTGAAGAGGAGCAGAGAGTCCTTCGAGTTGTATAGGGGTGTAAAGATCGGAAAAGGTCAATACCAAGGAGAACCTTAAATTTCACCCACCATGTTATATCCTCAGGACTGAGTGGGTTAGTAAGCTTTCACATCTGGGTCTTCCACATGGTCACTCAAACCTACCAGATAGCTCATACAACATGATCAACGGTGAAGATTTTGCAAAATTTTCAGCTCCATTGCCAATATTATTTGATAGGAGATAATGACTTTGTGCTAATGTCACTAGACCAATGGATTAAATACCACAGTAGTAATTTCTGGAATTTAAATTCAATCCAGCACAGAATTCTTACAGTGCAGAAGAAGGCCATTTGGCCCATCATGCCTGCAATGGCTCTTCAAATGAGTATCATTATCTATTTCATTCCCAAATAGCAGATCCCAAATTCCCAAATGGACTATCATGTTAATCTCAATAATGGTGATCATGAAACTAACATTGATTATTTGAAAGACCCACATTTTCTTCAGAGCTGGACATCTGCCTTCTTTATCAGATCTAACCTAGACTTGGCTGCTGAGTCAAGAATGTGATGCTGGAAAAGCACAGCAGGTCAGGCAGCATCTAAGAAGCAGGAGAATCGACATTTCGGGCATAAGCTTTTCACCAGGAATTATGCCCGAAATGTCATTTTTCCTGCTCCTCGGATGCTGCCTGACCTGCTGTGTTTTTCCAGCACCACACTCTTGACCCTGATCTCCAGCATCTGCAGTCCTCACTTTCTCTTTGGCCCCTGAGGCAAGGTCATGACCCATGGTCATGTGGTTGACACTTAACTACCTTCTGGAATTGCTTAGCAAACCACTAAGTTCAAGAGTAAATTGGCATGAGCAGCAAATGCTGGCCTTGTCAGCAACTCCCACAGTTCTGTGAAATAATAAAGAAAAATTTTCCATTCTTCATAAAATGAATGTGAGACGAGCTATTTTTGTAGTAACTTGCTGCTTAACAGTTTTAATTGGAAAGCTGACGAGAGATGAATATTGCTTTATGTGGCCGGCACGGTGGTTAGCACTGTTGCCTCACAGCACCAGAGACCTGGGTTCAATTCCCACCTCAGGCGACTGACTGTGTGGAGTTTGCACATTCTCCCCATGTCTGCGTGGGTTTCCTCTGGGTGCTCGGGTTTCCTCCCACAATCCAAAAATGTTCAGGTTAGGTGAATTGGCCATGCTGAATTGCCTGTAGAGTTAGGTCAAGGGGTAAATATAGGGGAATGGCTCTGGGTGGGTTGCACTTCAGCAGGTCGGTGTGGACTTGTTGGGCTAAAGGGCCTGTTTCCACGCTGTAAGTAATCTTAAAAAAAATTAAGTAATAATTAGACACTTTACTGGAGCAGACATAGATTTTTTTCTTTCTGATAGCCAATCAAAGGCCAGCAGATGTGCATTGCAAAGCAACACCTCTGGGAATGGTGTTTGGTGCTGGTAGTGTACTCATCAGGATTGCTGAGTGGCCTAGGCCCCATGTGAGAATGGTGGCATTAGGGACAGGGAGTAGGAGTCATGGGGAAGATGGTCAGCAGCAAGGGGAGAGCAATGGCAGTGACTCTCAGAAGGCTACTTGTTCCTTCGCATTGCTGGGTCCCTTGATTTGGAAATTGAGGGACCTTGAATGAGGGAAGTACACCCTAAAAAGTCCTCCAAGCATCCCTGACTAGGTTTAGTTACTGGGTTTCCCTTCTGGCGAGACCCTTGGTCACCACTGGATGAAAACTAACAGGATGAGTATTTTAATTGGGTGCAGGTTTGTAAGGCTGACCTAAGGCTTTCCCAACCCACATTTAGTCAGAAACAGATGGGAAAAGTGGTGAGGATCCACCTGCCCCTTTCCCCCCCCCCATCCTCAGTAAGTGTCAACTTCACTGGAGTGCATTAAATTCTACTCAGAGTAAATATTTCAGGCTGTTGACCTCTCTTCAAACCTACATTTCACATCTTTTCCAGGGCTGGGGCTGGTTGCAGAGAGAGACTGTAGGTAGCAGTCTGCATGCAACAGGCAGCTAGTCAGTCTTGATAAGAACCACTTCAGGCCTAGTGAAGGAAGCTGAGTGGCATTTTCCAGTCAGCACTGCGAATCCCAGATTTACCTGGGTGGACATTTCGGCTACTTAGAGATAATGCCCCTATTTGGGACCAAGGCAGTATTCCAGCCAAGTTTATAAGTTCACTGTGTAGCTGCAGAGGTCCCAGTATGGACAGGATAACCTAAGAATGAAAAGATGAAGTATGCCCTTCAGGCCCCTGAGCCTGTTTCACTATATGTTATAATCACGGCTAATCTGAATCATAGAATGCCTTCAGCATGGAAACCGACTATTGGCCCAACAAATCCACAACAACCCTCCAAAGATTATCCTACCCAAACCCAACCCCCTAACCTATCCCTTTAACCCTACATTTCCCATGGGTAACGTGGCTAACCTGCACACCCTGAACACTATAGGTAATTTAGCATGGCCAATCCACCTAATTTACATGTCTTTGGACTTTGCATTGGAGTAGGGGGGAGTGGTCTGACTGTTGTCTCAATTGTTTTTATTCATTCAGAGAACTGCTAGCTGGGCCAACATTTATTGCCCATCCCGCTTTTCCTTGAGAAGGTGATGGCGAGTTGCCTTTTTGAACCACTGCAGACCATATATTGCAGGTACATGCTGTGAGGGAGAGAGTTTCAGGACTTTGAGCCAGTGAGGTGCTGCATTTTGGGAAAGCAAATCTTAGCAGAACTTATACATTTAATGAGTCCTAGGGAGAGTTGCTGAACAAAATGACCTTGGATTGCATAACTCTTCATAGCTCCTTGAAAGTAGTTGCAGGTAGTTAGGATAGTGAAGAAAGCGTTTGGTATGCTTTCCTTTATTGGTCAGAGTATTGAACACTGGAGTTGGGAGGTCATGTTGTGGCTAAACAGGACATTGGTGAGGCCACTTTTGAAATATTGCCTGCAATTCTGGTCTCCTTCCTATCAAAAAGATGCTGTGAAACTTGAAAGGGTTCAGAAAAGATTTACAAGGATGTTGCCAGGGTTGGAGGATTTGAGCTATAGGGAGAGGCTGAATAGGTAGGGCTGTTTTCCCTAGAGCATCGGCAGGTGAGGGGTGACCTTATAGAGGTTTATAAAATCATGAGGAGCATGGATAGGGTAAATAGATAAGATTTGTTTCCCTTAGGTGGGGGAGTCAAGAACTAGAGCGTGAGAGGGGAAAGATATAAAAGAGACGTAAGGGGCAACTTTTCACGCAGACTGGTACGTGTGTGGAAAGGGCTGTCAGAGGAAGTGGTGCAAGGTAGCATAATTGCAACGTTTAAAAGGCATCTGGGTGGGTATATGAATAGGAAGGGTTTGGAGGGATATGTGTGCTGGCAGGTGGGACTAGTTTGGGTTGGGATATCTGGTCGGCATGGACAAGTTGGACCAAAGGGTCTGTTTCACTGCTGTACATCTCTATGATTCTATGTTATAGAAGGAACGGTGTTCTTTTTCAAGTCAGGAAAGCTGAGTGGATTGGACAGAACATTACAGCAGGTCATGTTCCCATGTCTCTCATAGCCTTGTCCTTCTCAATGCCTGACAAAACATCTGTCTTCTTTGTAGTATGTTTCCCCACTCCCCGCCCCCCAACCAATTTGAAGAGAAAATACCTCCATTTTGAAGTGGCATCCCTCTTATTAACTTACCATTGCATTATTCAGTTTGTATTGGACAGTCCAGTTTTTAGTGACCTGTTCCTTGTCTGGTATTGGTCACTTTTATGTCTGGCATTTTTAATTTGAAACCCAGAAACTCGAAGGCTTTCAGTACTTGGCAGAAACAAACACTGCTCACTAACGAATTCTATGATTCCTGGGACTGGGAAACAAGCCTGATCCATGTTCTTCACTGATTGGTGTACATCATTGTCTTTATCCCCTTCTGTTTTTCAGAAGGGTTCCCCCACCTCTTGTAGACCAAGGACCAGGAATAACTTGGAACACGTTGGGATTCTGCAATGCTTGAAGCAGAACTTGTGGAGCAGGGAGTCGCACCCGACATCTGACCTGGAAGTTCCGGTTTCAATTCCCACTATCATGGGGAAAATCACAGTGAACGACTGTTTCTTGCAATGATTCAGCATCTGACCCCTGTTTGAATTTGCTGGTGTGGTTGACAAACCCTCAGCGAAGGTCCTGTCCTTGCCCCCTAATTCTGTCTCTGTAGATGCTGTCTGAGCTGTAGAGTGTTTCCAATAGTTCCTGTGTTTTAGACTTCTGATAGCCAGTGTTTTACTTTTGTATTAACTGCTTTTGAGCGTGTTTGTGAGCATGAGTTTTATTTCCAAAAGTAAACAAGATTGTTGGCATTTATTGAAGGCAAATACATGACATTTAAAGTTAAAATTATGTAAGGTGCAAAACGAAAAATGAGTTTCTTCCATCATTACATTATGTTTACAAGTACAGTCACTATTTCCAGTACTCATTAAAAACCAAACATACAGGGGGATTTTTCATGCTGCCCATTTCCGTCCTGTGTCTCTCCAGATTAGGTTTACATCTGCAGCAGATGAGATTTGAACCCACGACTGCTGGCTCAGAGGTAAAGACACTGCAACTGCAGCAAAAGATGCCAACATACTCATTATTTTTCTACCACTGATGCTTTTGCCTGAATGGAATATGAAGTGTTCCATCAACCTTTTCTGAGACATTACTGCACAGTCGGGAAGAGTGTTCATTCATAATTTCGAATTTTCCCGCCTGAGTCGCCTCTGCGGATTCAATCCCTGATTGGCTAACTATGCCTTTCGCCCCGCCCGTTCGCCATGATTGGCAGGTGTGGCCAGGGCGGAGGTGCGATTGGCAAGCCGGCTGCCACCCGCCCTCTAAACCATCTCGGCCAATGGGGAGGCGGGATCCGCCCATTGGCCCGGACGGTGACCAATCGAGATAGAACCAGTGACGAGAACGACTTGCCGATTGGCGAGCCGGCGGAGGCCCTGCGATCCGACTGGACAGAGGGGCTGTCGATCTGAGTCGGTTTGGGGGGGGAGTCGGAAGGTGGGGTTTTGATTGGCCCAGGGCCCGGCGGGCGGCGAGGCCCCGCCCAGCGCTGCGCCCCGGCGGTTGTGCGGAGCGACGGGAAGGTGCAGCTCGAGCGGTGGCGGCGGTGAGTGAGTGAGGCAGAGAAGGTGAGTCCCGGGTCAGCGACCGATTAAAGGGGGGGGGGGGGGGGAATGAGGGAATACCATGGGCGCTGACGGTCTTCTCTCCCCCCCCCCCCCCCCAAATCAGGTCGTTAGGGCAGCAGAGGCCTCGGGGCCGCCTCAACCCAGTGCCGCCTGTCGGAGCCCGGGTTTGTACCTGAGGCCTTGTTTGCAGCCTCCGCATGATCCGAAAGGGAAGCCGGCCGGGAGGGACTTTCTGCAACCTGAGAGAAATCAGGAAGTAGGACCCTCGGGGGAGCTCGGAGCTCCCGCGGGTTGCGGAGGAGAAGCTGGATGTAAACCCCGCAGAGGAGGTGCACCCCCCTCCCCCTTGCTCCTGCCCCTGCACCGCCCCACACTGCAGCTGGGGGTCCCCACACCCTCCCCCCTTCAGGTGGAGGTCCCCCTGGTGGACATGGATCCCCCACCTCCCTCTTCAGGTGGAGGTCCCCCTGGTGGACATGGATCCCCACACCCTCCCCCCTTCAGGTGAAGGTCCCCCTGGTGGACATGGATCCCCCACCTCCCTCTTCAGGTGAAGGTCCCCCTGGTGGACATGGATCCCCCACCTCCCTCTTCAGGTGAAGGTCCCCCTGGTGGACATGGATCCCCCACCTCCCTCTTCAGGTGAAGGTCCCCCTGGTGGACATGGATCCCCCACCTCCCTCTTCAGGTGAAGGTCCCCCTGGTGGACATGGATCCCCACACCCTCCCCCCTTCAGGTGAAGGTCCCCCTGGTGGACATGGATCCCCCACCTCCCTCTTCAGGTGAAGGTCCCCCTGGTGGACATGGATCCCCCACCTCCCTCTTCAGGTGAAGGTCCCCCTGGTGGACATGGATCCCCCACCTCCCTCTTCAGGTGAAGGTCCCCCTGGTGGACATGGATCCCCCACCTCCCTCTTCAGGTGAAGGTCCCCCTGGTGGACATGGATCCCCCACCTCCCTCTTCAGGTGAAGGTCCCCCTGGTGGACATGGATCCCCCACCTCCCTCTTCAGGTGAAGGTCCCCCTGGTGGACATGGATCCCCCACCTCCCTCTTCAGGTGAAGGTCCCCCTGGTGGACATGGATCCCCCACCTCCCTCTTCAGGTGAAGGTCCCCCTGGTGGACATGGATCCCCACACCCTCCCCCCTTCAGGTGAAGGTCCCCCTGGTGGACATGGATCCCCCACCTCCCTCTTCAGGTGAAGGTCCCCCTGGTGGACATGGATCCCCCACCTCCCTCTTCAGGTGAAGGTCCCCCTGGTGGACATGGATCCCCCACCTCCCTCTTCAGGTGAAGGTCCCCCTGGTGGACATGGATCCCCCACCTCCCTCTTCAGGTGAAGGTCCCCCTGGTGGACATGGATCCCCCACCTCCCTCTTCAGGTGAAGGTCCCCCTGGTGGACATGGATCCCCCACCTCCCTCTTCAGGTGAAGGTCCCCCTGGTGGACATGGATCCCCCACCTCCCTCTTCAGGTGAAGGTCCCCCTGGTGGACATGGATCCCCCACCTCCTCCTTCAGGTGGAGGTCCCCCTGGTTGGTGCTGGGTTCCCCACACCCTCCCCCCTTCAGGTGGAGGTCCCCCTGGTTGGTGCTGGGTTCCCCACACCCTCCCCCCTTCAGGTGGAGGTCCCCCTGGTTGGTGATGGGTTCCCCACACCCTCCCCCCTTCAGGTGGAGGTCCCCCTGGTTACAGAAAGACATCATGAACATTGAACAGGTTGATGCCAGAGCTATTACAGTTTTCACTGCTGAAGTGAAGGCAAAGGATGAAAGATTTCATAGGGCAAAATGTTTTTGTTAATTTATAAGAAGTACATGAGTATATGTGAGTTAATTAGGGAGTGGTGCATTTAGAAAGGTTATGGGGAAGAGAGTGGCATAGTAATCCAGAGACTAATCCTGTGGAGACATGGGTTCAAATCCTAATGCAGCAGGTAAAGATCCACTTTTCAGACTTTCTTCTGATAGTGAATCTGTGGAATTCCTTACCACAGAGGGCTGTGAGGCTGGATCACGGAGAATATTCAAGGCTGAGATAGATGGATGTTTAATTATTAAGAGGATCAAATGTTATGGGGAAACCAGGAAAATGGGTTGGTGATGATAAGATTTACTATGATCTCACTAAATGGTGGAACAGTATAGCTTGAATGGTCTACTTTTGTACCTGTGCTAGTGTGTGTTTTGAATATCGATTTTCTCATTGATCCCTCTGGTTAAGATGGAGGATCTTGCTAATTTTGAAACTGTCCACTTGGAGCAAACATCAGCAGTGAAATTCTGCATTAAAGGGTTGTACATTTCAGCAAAGCAGAGGATGTTCTCCCTGACACACATGTACCAATTTCATTTGAGTTATTAATTTTGTTTCTCTACTCTTCCCTGTGTCCTGAGAAATCCCTCTTAAATATTGTGATTGGAGCTACAATGAATAGTTTGGTGACATTCTTTCGAGTTGCATGTGGTTTCTTTTGCACTGACCCAGTGTGTTGAGTATTTTAAAGGTGCATTAAAATTGTCTGTATCTGTAATCCAGTCGAGTCAAATTTGATTGTAGAATCATAGATTTATATAGCACAGAAGGAAATAATTTAATGTTATTCCCTTGAATCCTCTTTGTAAGAACTGTCCAGTCAGTCTTTTTCTCATTGTTCTGTCAAATATTTCCCTCCAAACATTTGTTCAGTTGTCATTTGGAATTTATTGTTAAATTTGGTTCCATTGTTTGCCCTTTGAGACAATCCATTCCATGCAATAACAACTCATTGTGTAAAGGATCTCCCTACTGAATCTTAATTTAAGATTTCATCAGAATTTGGAAAATGGGAGCAGGGAGCGGTTTGAGTCTTCAATTAATGATATTGCAGATCTTCTGTCACAGTACCTCCATCCAACATTATTCCGATATCCTTCAATTCTTTCAGTATCTTTTGTGGAAACTCTTTGGTTATTCTATGAAATCCACTAATAATTTTGAACAGCTCAGTTAAATCTCCAGTTGCTCTTTTCTCAATCTGGCTATCTGACTTCCGTAAACGTAGCCTATGCACTGCTTTTGCTCATGTTGCCTGCATTTTATCTTGAAAATTAAGAGCTAGGATGAGATGTATGTGAACTGTGTTGATACTTAATGTTGAATACATGAATTATTGAGCAGCTAATGAGTTATGATCCTTAAAACATGTTAAATAATTTAGATAGCATTATATTGTAGACTGAACAGGATCAAAGATGATTGCCTTTCAACTTGTGGATTGGTGCTGTTTTCTCATACCCATCATCTTTAGTGCTCACAACAGAAGTGCTAACTTGAATATTCATATCAGAATATGGGTATGAGGTGGAGACAGAGCTGGTAAATATGAGTGGTATTAGAAGTTGTTTTTTTTTCTTGTCTGCTTAAACCATATCAGCCCAAAGGATTATATCTGTATTCTTATTACATTTTAATGCTAGCAAAGACACTAGAAATGGAATTCAGGGAAGTCTTAAAAACTGTATGTCGTAAAAACAGTTGTAGTTTGGCTTATTGCTCGATAGTATTTATCAATTTATTTCTGTGCTATAAATGTCTGCTTTATACAGCAGAATAATACCTGAACAAAGAAATTATTCTTCACGTGAGTGTTATGTTTTCAAATATGAATCTGTACTGAGGATGCACAGTAACTGGAATTTACTAATATATTTTTATAGTGATTGAGTGCTCTTTACACTTAAAAATTGGGTGTCAAATTCATGCAATTTACTTTTTCATACACCCTAGGTGTACTTTAAAACATAACTAATTAAGAACAGTATGGAGCAGAACAACAACTTTCAGAATAGTGTGAATTGGCTTCTAGTGTGATCATATCATATAGTAGTGGTCAGGTGCTTTGAGTATATTATAGCTATCGAGCAGGCTTCTGGTATGTTGAGATATAATCTTGTCAGTTTTCTCTTGCACTATATTTAAAATGGAGAAATTTGTAGTGTCTCATGTGTAGCTTAAGGTGATCACTTAAGATTATAAATGGTGTTTTTGATTCCAAACTAAGACTCTACCAGTGGCAGATGTTCACAGTCTTCAATGTTTTCTACTCTTGTCTTTACTTCTGGATTGTTAGTCATTTTCATGCACCAAGAAACGATTGAAAAGATTTGGTTGGTTCTGTTCAAGTACAGAAATGACTTCAAATCTAAATAACAGAAGTCTGGAACATTGGGTAGACAGATTCTGTGGGTAGACAGATTCTGTGGAATGACAGATAGGGTCTCTGTTTCAGGAGGTGGTTCTTTCAAGGTGGAAGATGTTTGTAATGTTTTGTATTTTAACTTAAGTTTTGCATTTTGTCAGAGTCAGCCTGCAGTTTATGTTGTGTACTCCCAGGATAAACATTTGGTTGTAAGTTGCTGTTATGTCAGCTGTTTGGTCTTGATTAAAGTTTTCAGGCAGCAGCATGTTCATTTATGATTTCATAACTATGTCTGACGCCTGGAGGTTACGCTTAACAGCACTGTTTTTACATGACCTTGTACTTTGTACAGAAATGGAGCAGTTTGCATTGGAGCAACTTCAGCTGCATATCATAAACTTGCAAAGAATGAAAACAATGTTTGTTGTTTATGGAATGATTTATGCAAGATGCCATATGTATGGCATCAAATACTTTATAAAAAAGGATCTATTCTGATTCATGTTCTTTTCTGAATTATGCTGATATGTTGTTGCTGAGTGAATTTTTTAATGAGGCATCCAAGATCCTGTAAAATTGTAACCTTCACATAATTTGCTGTTTTGGTGCTTTCCTTTGGTGTCATGATATTTGACACAGCAACCATTGCAACTCTGCCATGAGGTTAGTGACACCCTTAGTTTGCTGATGTTGGTAATGAGACTTCAAATCTGGGGGCTGATTAATGGAATAATCAGTCCAAATTGTGAACTCGAGTGAACATGTGGATTGTAAAAGCAATGCATTTATCAGTATGAATAGATTGTTTCCTCTCATTTTTAGATGCTTTCTTTTTTTTTGAGTTTTGGAGGTCAACTCAAATTAACATGCTTGTCCATCAATGGCCCTTTTAATCTGACGTATGGCTATTGCAAAACAAAAGCTTGCATTCAGCAAGTTATTAGCTTAAATGGGAACAAAATGTCTGAATTTAACTCTCCAGTCAGCTATACACTCAAGATGTGTTTTAGTGAGGGCAGGATGTGTGGAAAAGCCAATATTTCACCTATGTTGGTTGTTTCAAAAATGAAATATGGAAAGTTTGCCTAGGACTGGTTTATTGTCCCCAAGAGTTTAATCGTATAAGGTTTTGCCTCCTTCAGTTTTAATTTTGATAGTGTGCAAATGTAACTATAATGTTTTTAATAATCCTGGAAAGACAATGTTGTTGTATGGGCTAAAGTGATCTTTGTGGAATTATACAATGGAAGTTGCAGGTTCAGTTATTTTTGTTTTGAAATATTGCTTCACTGCAATATTTTAGTGCTGTTTTGAAGAGCAATGTTTTTGTGGATTGTTGTTTCAGTTTACAATAGGTTTTGCAAATTTTGCGAAATTCTGACAGCCTGTATTTGCAAAATGATTGAGTACTCATCTCTACTTTTGATAGGTTTTTGTTCATTTTTATATTGACTTTGAGGTTATAGGTGTAGTAACAGAAATTAAATTCAGAGGTTCAATAATCCAAGCAATGTGTTCAGATTCCTCTCTAACAGTGTCAGAATTTGAATCATTTATGTTGAAAATAAAATTCTTGCTTTCATATAAAGTAAAAGGGACTGAAAAAATGAACAAATTGTTGCAGCAGTCCAATTGGTTGGCTAGCGTCCTTGCCTCATTTGCCCTTTATGAAACTCAAGTCCCATACCAATGCAATTGGCTCTGAACTGCCTTCTGACACAAAACAAGCCACCAAAGTTGGGATGATGTACAGTAAGTTCCAGCCTTGCCTGTGAACAAATACTAAGCTATATTTGTCAGATGTTTTAACACCACTTGCAAATTATGCATTAGTCACCACAAGTTCTATCAACTTTCTTAACAATTGTCATTTGTGCAAAAGTTTTTTGTAGTTTTATTCTGAAAGTATCACATTGTTGACAAGAAATCAGCTGTAATTAATTTGTACATTCTGAACAATTTCAAATGCTATAATTATTCAGATTCATGTGCCTTATTTGGTATTTCCTGCCAATATATCAATATCTTGCTAAGGTTTACAGTACATGCATTGTTCTCTACCTGTTGTCTGTGTTTGCATTTTTCCAAAGTAGAAGGAGTTAACCTTTGCATAACACTCGGTAATATTTGTACAGATCACGTTGGTTGGATGTTATTCAGTGGAGTATGAATATTATGTAGATATTATATTCTAACAGGTGTAACTAGCAATAAGCAACTTTGTTTCATTTGATTTCTTTTGCATTGTATTCCTCCTACCACTTAGATGTGCTAAAGTGTATCTTTCTAAGTGGAGGATGCAGTTATTCCATGATTTAAGTACATGTATGATTTGTTGAGGAATACAAATCTAATAACTTGGCTGGTAATGTGAAAAGCCCTTGTCATCAGTTTCTTCCTTATGCTTGAATTTTTATCCTCGCCCCACACAAGCTGCCCTCGGTGATAGAAAGGTATCAACGCAGGAGCAGAAGATCATTTGGCTGGTTGGGTCTGTTCTTCCATTCAATATGATCATTTAGACTTCTGTCTAAATGCTAACTACCTCTCGAAATCTATCAGTTTTCTACCAAGTTTTGGAATGTGCCTTTGCTAAGAGAACAGCAGTGGTTTTGGTTTTGGTTTTGGTTTTTGTTGAAGTTCACCCCGTGGAGCTTTGTCATACAGGACTCCGCTCTATGGATGCATTGAGCTAAACACCAATCGTGGCAACAGGACCATCAATTCATTTGGGAGGCATTCATTTTGGTGTTCTGAAACGTGCTGGTCTTCCGCTGCATTACTGAGTGTCAAAGGGTCTAGGAATGCCCGACAGCCAGGGCCAGCTGCATACTAGCACAATTGGGTAAGGTTCCGTCTAGAGTCTATCAGTCTCAATACACTCAGGGGCTCGAAACTGTATTGATCCCCTCAGAGTATGCATTGCAAATATCCAGATTGTTGAAATTGCATTGAGGCACCTTCAAGTGAAAGTTTTTTTCTAGAGCGATTTATTTCTGTAACTTAGTTCAGATGTTTTACTTGGGCTGTGTGTCTAACATAGACAGTATTTTGTAAATATCAATACTGTAATACAGTTGCATTGAGGCAGTCAAAAATAGAACATGTCTTTGGATACAAGTTGAATTTCTTTGCACATTCTGTAATATACAAGTCAATGTTTTATAATGGATTTTTCCAAGTCTTACGAATAAGGTTTTTGTAAAAGAGGAAAATATGCATGCAAATTTTGCTGTGTAAAAAGTAGTTTAAGATCATAAATTGTGGATTTGGGAAATAATCCAGATTCAGTTCATTGCAGTGCAGAGTGTGTACTGAATTATTAAAAATGCTGTCTTTTGAATGAATTGGAGAATTGGCATCCAATTTACCTTGATGACTATAAAAGATCCTGTGGAAGCAGGAAAGTTCCCAGATTCTCTGTCCAGTAACTCTTTTAACATGCTGAAGAGTTGTTCTGGTCATTTGTCTCAGTTGTTTGTGCTGTGTATAAATTTGATCACAATACTTGTTTCTGACTTTCTTTGGAATGTCCTGAGGAGCCATCACAGGGCTATTTTGATATCTTGAAGCTGTACCTGTTTGAAGGCGAACTGCTTCATGATTTATTTTTGCACATGTAAGCAATTTTGGACAATATTTAACAATGAATAATTTAGATATCTGAAGTCATGTTTAATTTCCAAAGACTGTTGTATGTCAAAAAATAAGCTATGTGAAGAGATTTAGGGGCTTGATCCTTCTGACATGAATCCTATGTTACTACAAATTCCTCCATCTTTGGATCAAAGGTCATGAGTATTGAATAATTGCCAAGCACAGGAAGGCATTTGACCATCATATCTGGAGCAATATAATTGTGATCTGTGGTCCTGTTCATGCTGCATGTCTGTTCAGTTGTCCATTGCATGGTTCTTCTCATAAGGCTAAACTTGGGTCAGGGTAGCTTATCCGGGATCAATAGAAAATAGTTTATTAAACCAAATATGCAAGAGGAGAAGGGAGAGAATGCTCACATTAAGTTAGTATTGTTAGTTGTAATGCTTTTTTAAAAAAAAGTACATTTGCCATTTGTGTATTCTCTCCTCAATGGAAGCTCGAGGCAGTGATGCACAGGATGCCAGTCTGGTCAATCTAGCTTTGGAGAGCTGAGCGCAAGCTGCACAGCTGACGAGTTGGCATTTCAAGTAGACATGACACAAATAGCTTGGAGTGTTCAAACAAGACAGTATTCCAATATAGTACAGTAAACCGTTGTATTCTAGATATCACTGGCATGCAGTAGATAGCTGTAGTGATTTATGAGATATGTTGCCTATGTAAGCCTAATAGGAACAGCATCTACTAATTCTGTTGGTGTTCTCTCAAAGCGCAGTATTGTAAAATGCTGGCATTTCAGTGATGTATTTTGACACATGACTCATTTGGATTCTTAGATGTTACCACCTGGAGTCTGTGTTTTAGCTTTATCCCTACATGCAGACATTTTAAGCATATTAGAAACAGTTACATTATATTGCCATTTCCCAATTTCTCTGCCAGGTTACAAATTGAATCAAAGATAAACAATCTTATACAGTGTCTCAGTAAAGGTCACCATTATATCCTCAATTATGCTGTTGAAGGTTTGATTGCAATGCACAAAAATGCATTAAAGAAAGACTGTCTCTGACCATCAGCCAGAAAAGGGAGTGATTTTTTTTTGTGTGAACGTAATGAATGCATCTGCAGCAACCATATTGATGATTACTAATGTTGAGAGTAAATTGCAAATAATGTGATGAATGTATCTTGGATATGAATAAATCACGAATTGTTTTGGATAAAGGATAACATTTATAAATGGAAATAAGGTATCATGAACCTTGTCGGAAGACAATGATTATAAAATGTTCCCAGATTGTTTCTAGTATCTAATTATAAGAATTTCTTTAACTACAGCAATGAAATTTCAATTGTCGTTCCATTCCTCCCTCCCCGTCAGTTGAAGTAAAATGCTCAGAGTGACTGTATAGTTTTACCTCCATCTTTATTCTGGGCCCTGGAGGGAGAGAACACGATCGCTCATGTGCACAAAGACATGAGTTCATGGTCTTCTCTCGAACAACAGTTCCTCAATGAACTATATAGTCATTTTACAAGGAGGAGCATCCAGATGAGGCAACATACATATTGATTGGGTGACTATTACAATCATTGAGTATCAATAGCACAGACCAAGCACTTTACTGTTGTACAGTGAATGTTTTTAATCTGGGTTCAAACAATGGATACATTTTCCCCTTGTTAGTGAACTTGCATACTGAATGCTTCCAATATTGTTAAATGGCTCTACATAATGACTGCTTGTCCACCTTGTTAACCCTTTACACTTGTCTCCAGTATGCCATTGTTAACTGTAAGTTCTTATCTGATCTGAGTGATGTTCAACTGAACCTCTTGTTTCACAAAACTCAGAACATAACTCTTTCCCTGCCTGCTTATTCCCTATATACGTTCTCATTCCATCCGTATCATTTAATGCTAACCACCTAGATGGCATTAGTAGTGTTCATTAGACTGACAGCCAGTATTTAAGCAAGTTATTGGCACACAGCATACAATGATTATAACAAAAAAAATACTAGTCCATTACAGTAAATAGAATTTGAAGAATCTTTCCATGTGAAAAAAACATTCACCAGTAAACTTCTTAAATCCATAGTCCTTAGTGCGCACTCATCCCGTCCAAGTTGCGTGGAAATGAGCCAGTCAAAATCTCCTATAGTAAAGTCCAACCTGAAAACAAAATTCAGTCTGTCCTTGTGCATCACTCCACAGAGAAACCTGATTACTTGGATAAGGGCAGTTAAATACTTCACAAAACCGACGAGACTTTCTTCTTTCCGGAGATGTTTTAGATGGAGGATGCCAGCACATCTGAACATGCAGTGTTGCAGCTGCAGGCTAGGTGAACGCAGCATTCTTTGCTTCCACTTTGCTGTTAAATGTAATGAAGCCAACTGGCCTTTTTGATGTTAGCTTGATCGGTGAACCTTCCTATCCCTTAAATAATCAAGACCAGGTACAGCTCATGTAGTTTAATGTCCACAGGAAGGTCACTGACAAGGACCGACCTCCTCTTCACTGTTGTTAATTTCTTCTTTTGGTGCTCATGACTGGGAGCTGAATGAATCCATTAGATCAGGTTGTGGAGGGGTGGGTGGTGGTCCGAAGGCGTGTTTTACCTGTGAATGGAGAAACTCTAGAGAAGATGTTAGCTGCTGAAAGTATATTTGCATTTCCTCTCTCATTTCTTCATTGCCAATGTGATTATCAGTATGGAGACAGTCACACATTTAACTAGACTAAATTGTGTCTGCCTATTTCAACATTCTCAGTCAATTTGAAGTCTGTTACTCTGTTCACTATTTATATTATCAAATTTTATGCAATCCATATGTTTCTAAATTGTACTGCCTAAACAATTCAGTCAATTATAAACAACAATCAATGGTCCTAAAATCAAACCCTCAGGTATCCTATTCGGGTTATTCAAAATTATTTTCTTTTAACAAATCGATACTTGGCCGATGTGAAAGTTGTCAGGAAAAGTATTTCAAAAGTCTGGAACAGCATGAAAACAACAAAATGTTTCCTGTGCTTTAGCAATTGAAGAGGTAGTTTCAGTTCAGATTTAAATCTCACATATTCATGGGAAGCAAATGCTGAATATTTAAAAATATGTTCTCCAAATGAAAATTCCCAAATAACAGTTGGAATTACAGTAGCAACTTTAGAGATCTACAGTCTTTGAATTTGCAATACGAAGGAGGCCAATGTAGTCTTAATAATTAAGAGAACTGAAACAGGTCAGCCTCAAGTTCTCAATATTCTCAAAATATCAAACTCAAAATGCACTCTTTTTGTTGAACACTGTGTTAAAAACACAGCAGCAGCAAAGATATTTTAATACAATACTCTCGTCTGTCTAAAGTTTGACCACTGACCCAGCTTTTTTTTAAATGGGCATTGTAGAATTTCAAACAAATCAGGGGTTCAAGGCACTCAATCAGTTTGTTTCAAGGTTACAAGTTTGATAATTTTAAAAAGGACATAATGTTGTACAATTTCAATGTAAAAACAAAATCTGACTCATTATGTTGAATTGAGATCCTGATGCAAATAAGTTACTTTGATATTTTCTGAACCAGTATTTTAACAAACCAAAATATTTAAATATCAAACACTTAGAGCATGGCGCAATTTACATCGAAACTTCCTTCTCTGACCCAAGTATTAGTACAACCTTAATTTCAGCATTCTTTTGTTTTTTTTTAATTTGCATCCTGTCACTGAAATTACACTTAGCGAAGGCCCTCACAGCGGACCACGTGATGCTGCAATCCAAGCCACACACTTTTCCCCCAGACCAAAGACTCGCAGAGCCTCAAATTTTACCACTGGGGGACTTTAACCCCTTTCTCACTTTACTCCTCACAGAGAACTTGAATCCCACTTAAGCACAGAGAACTCTAACCTCGCTTGAAGCTCACTTAAACACAGTGGAGAGGACTTGAACCTCAAATCAACCCACCCAATAGACTCGAGCCTCTGCCTGCCAGTGTGTTTGTGAAACTGCGTCTCTCGACTGAACTAATTACCATTTGAGGAATCCGTAGAATAGAGAGCGATTGAATAAGGGGACCATCTCTGGCGGACAGGAATGTTGAGAGGGATCAAAGTTTAAAATCTTAACTGTGGCCCATCCATCTGGAGACACTGATGTTCTGGGCGGCTGCTGACACCATCCAATCGTAACTATCCATTTGGATCCTGCCGACTATGCCACTATTGTCATCCCGTCCTCCACCCCTCAGTTGAAGCAAAATGCTCAGAGACACAGTATAGCTTTACCTCATTCATCTTTATTCCGTCCCTGGAGGGAGAGAGAACGTTTGCCCATGTGCACAGGGACGTGTGTTCATGGTCTTCTCTCCAAGAACAGTTCCTCAATGAACTATATCGTCATTTTACAGGGAGGTGCATCCAGATAAGTCAACATACATAATAATTAGGTGACCATTGCAATCTATGAGTATCAATAGCAAAGACCAAGCCCTTTACTGTTATGCAATGAATGTTCTTAACCTTGTTAACTAGGTTCATACAATGGATACGGTTCCTCTTGTTAGCTGACCTTGCAGACTGAGTGCTTCCAATATTGTTAAATGGCTCACGTAATGACTGCTTTTTCACCATGTTAACCCATTACCCTTGCTTCCAGCATGCCATTGTTTACTAAGTTCTTATCTGATCTGAGTGATGCTCAGCTGAACCTCTTGTTTCACAAGACTCAGAACTTAACTTTTTCCCTGCCTGCTTGTACCCCATACACATTCTCATGAGAGCCTACTGGTGTCCATTATAAATTTCCTTACCATTAAACTACAGTATCAACATTGTTTAAATTTTATTAAGATTGGAGTGTTATGTTTAAGCTGATTATGTTAAAGGTTGTTTGGTATGATTCATGTGGCGACAATTTAATTTAGGTTCCTGATGCTATTTCAACCTCTGATGAATTATTACCTTTGTACTCCAGCCACCTGTATTGTATTGTGCAGTAATTGCAGTTCCTTTCGGGCTCCAGTTGTAACTTGTGGGTTGGTTTGCAGTTACTGCACATCAGATGAGTACTGCTTTAGTTTCTGGGATACACAGTAAAAATGCAAGGTATGCATTTCCACTTGTTGAATGAAACGTTGGAATGCACAAGAGTGGGAACTTTTGGTTAAGGGCAGGATATGTTGTGACATAGTTCACTGGGATGCCGAATTGTTTCAGGTAGAACAAGTAGTTTCTTTGACAAACCACTGTTATAGGTTGCTTCTTCTGGTATTTTGTGGAATGAAGGGATATTATAGTGCTTGCAGAGCATTTTGAAGTTTCTTAAAACAAAAGCATGAGAGTCAGGGAAAAGGGTTCGGGGCTGTTTTAAACTGCTGGGCATTTTGGAATAGCAGTTGACATCAGTGATCAGACAGGCTATGCCCACCTTTTTTTAAAGAAAGGTAAGGATTTAAATTTATCTCCGCTACTTGCACATGGTCTGAGCTCCACAGTAACTATTGCTGCCTCTCACCTTGTGGCTTGTGACGTACACTTTGGAAAACCCAGCCAAAGGGGAAATTATTGGCTCTTAAATTCTCGGTTTTGGACAATATCAAATATGTATGTGCAGTTTCATTTCTTGAAACTAAGTTGAGAAATGTCTCCCACGTGTACATTTAAATATAGCAGAGTATGTTTCACACTGAGTTCCTGACTTCATGAAGCTGGAGGAAATATTGAAGGTGATCATATTGTTAAAACTGAGATGGAAGGAGTGTAGTGTTAGTCCCAATACTCCTTGGGTCACACACAAATTAGCTTGTTTTACTCAGTTCCCCAATTACTGACAGTATGCCTTCTCTATTTTATGCTTAAAATAATAAGATCCGTCAACTGGATTTCTGTTTTGTTTTGCAACAAAGTAATGAGCAGAGATGTCAACATGCTATTTGAAATATGAAAATATAAATGTTAACCTAACCATGTACACAAACACACATTTCAGGCAAAGAGGGCCAAGAACATTTCTCTCTGTGGAGGCTCTTTTTCTTGAAATTATTGTTATTGGGGTGTGGTGGTGGTGGAATGATGGGAAAAACGTTTGGCCAGTAGCTTTTAGTTCTCAAAGGCAAAATGGATAAGTTTTAAAATATTCAGATGATTGTTGGCATATCATTCTCATAGAGATCTACAGCATAACAAAATAGGCCCTATACCTTAATGAGTCTGTGCTGGTCAAAAACAAGCACTTAACTACTCTCACTACAGTATTGTGTAGACAAGTGTCGTCAAATGTAGGCAGTTGTCTCTGAGATCTTGGCAGTTGAAGCTTGCTCAGGTAACACAGTAACAAGGAGTCTTCCAGCCACTGTTCAGGAGGACAACGGATTTTCACGAGGAATGTATTTCAAAAACAGGAGAAGTGAGCTAAACAGCCTGTCCTTATCCCTGACTGGAAATCCATATACAAACACCGAGCCTGCAGAATGCTGTTCAAACAGAATAACAATAAAGTCCAGTTGTAAAACCAGTTTGGTATTGTACCTAAAGTGAGTGCAAGCAACCACTTGTCTGGAATAATGAGGTTTCCCAGGAATGCCTTGTTGAAAAGAAAATTCCAATGTACCGTTTCATTGACCTTTATCTTTAAAGAAAAGGTCCAGATATCTCCATAATCCTTCAAACTTTCCCACAGAGATGATTAAATATAAAACAATCATAATATCCTTTGACATGAATGTTTTAAGCAGTGAAGATAAAGATGACATGTACTTGTTTCAAGTGTTGCCCCAATAGTTTGAACTTTGGTAATGCATACATTTACTGAATCCAGAGTAATGCAGTGAAGGGAATTTATCTTTTATTAGTCTGCTGCAAGGTTTGCATTGGGCATAATTGAAACTTGCTCTTTAAATGTGTATCATATTTGCATACTGAACCTAAATATTATTCTTCCTAAAATGTCATGATCAGCTTCATAACTAAGTTAATAATACAATTCCTACCTTACGTCGGAGACCATATTTGAAAAAGTACATTGGCATGCCAGTAACTCCTGCAGTTTGTGGAAAATACCTCATAAATAGCTTTTTTTTCTAAAAAGTTGGTTGAACAGTTGAGATGTTTTAACATTCAACGCTGGTAAGTGGCACTAGTGTCGTTTATGTTGGTGCAGACTTGATGGGAGAAAGTGAGCACTGCAGATGCTGGAGATCAGAGCTTACAAATGTGTTTCTGGATTAGTGGTGCTGGAAGAGCACAGCAGTTCAGGCAGCATCCAAGGAGCAGCGAAATCTATGTTTCGGGCAAAAGCCCTTCATCAGGAATAAAGGCAGTGAGCCTGAAGCGTGGAAAGATAAGCTAGAGGAGGGTGGGGGTGGGGAGAAAGTAGCATAGAGTACAATGGGTGAGTGGGGGAGGGGATGAAGGTAATAGGTCAGGGAGGAGAGGGTGGAGTGGATAGGTGGAAAAGGAGATAGGCAGGTAGGACAAGTCATGAGGACAGTGGTGAGGTGAGGGAAGGGGAAATGAGGAAACTGTTGAAGTCCACATTGATGCCCTGGGGTTGAAGTGTTCCGAGGCGGAAGATGAGGCGTTCTTCCTCCAGGCGTCTGGTGGTGAGGGAGCGGCGGTGAAGGAGGCCCAGGACCTCCATGTCCTCGGCAGAGTGGGAGGGGGGGTTGAAATGTTGGGCCACGGGGCGGTGTGGTTGATTGGTGCGGGTGACCCGGAGATGTTCCCTAAAGCGCTCTGCTAGGAGGCGCCCAGTCTCCCCAATGTAGAAGTTACCTCGTTGATTTTAAAAATGTGTTGCTGAAACAGTGCAGCAGGTCTGGCAGCATCAATGGAGCAGGGGAATCGATGTTTCGGGCATAAGCCCTTCAGGAATCTTCAGGATGAAACTGGACGCAGTGGAGGGGGGAGATCACCAGAGGCAATGAGGGCACAGACAGTGCATGTGATCAGGATTCCTGAAGAAGGGCTTATGCCCGAAACGTCGATTCTCCTGCTCCTTTGATGCTGCCTGACCTGCTGCGCTTTTCCAGCAACACATTTTTAAGCAAACTTGATGGGCCAAAGAGCTGCTTTGTACTGCATTGAAAAATCAAATCCCTTAAAGAGACCCAAAGGTTCTTTTGGTTGAGTCAGATTGGTGTGGTGTTTTTCTCATCTCTTGACAGCGTGTTGCCACCAGGGTATAAAATCCAATGTGAGTTCAAAAAATGTCACTTGCAACTCTTGAACAAATTACCCCTTGTTATTATCTTTCTTTGGCTGTTCAATCTAAATGTTTTCTGATCCAATTGAATGTTGCTTGCTTCTTGGATTATTTGTTGCTAGCTTGATGCCATGCTTCATCCATTTTAACTGTTTATAATCATTCTGTTGAATTTTACTGTCTTTAATTGTGTCTACTGTCTTTTTTAAAGCCATTTGTAGTTGGGTTGCATTTGCCCTGTTTTGTTTGTGTTTAGTTATGCCAGGAGCTCATTATTTAAATGTCATGCTGTAATCCAAGATTTTGCTGCAAACCAGAGTTGTTGGAAGCTGTAATTGTGATATGAACTTCCTGCCTATAGTTATCTGCAAATGTGAAACTGTATTGGATAACTTGCTTTTGGCACACCTTCCTAAAACTGGAATAAAAAAGTAGTGCTGGAAAGCACAGCAGGTCTGATAGCAATTGTAGAGAGAAAACAGTTAACATTTTGAATTCATTGAACCTTGGTCAGAATTGACTCCTCAAAACTCCGTCTCCGTGCCTCCTTCTTTGACAGAACCCCCAACCTCCCTGCCTTCAACCTACCTCCTCCACTTGGTCACCACCTAGTGGCGTTGTAGCCGCCCTAGACTTCTTCTTTGCAGACTGCCGATGTGATGTCAGCTGCCTCAGTTTCTTCGCACCCCCCCCCCCAACTCCAATCTCATCCCCTCCAAACGTGTAGCGCTCTCCTCTCTGCACTAACCCTGATTAACCATCGAACTCGTTAACAAAGGCAGGGTGGTGATAGTCTGGAGAACGGACCTCTGTTGTAGAGGAAGAATGCAATTCTTGGACACCACATCCTACCTTCCCCTTCCCCACGACCCTTCATGCCAAAATCATATGCACTGTCTGTACCCTCATTGCCTCTGGTGATTTCCCCCCCTCCACTGCGTCCAGTTTCATTGTCCCCTGACCTCTCACTGCCCTGTTCTACCTGCTCCCCAAGGTCCACAAGCCCAATTACCCCGGCTGACTCATCATCTCAGCATGCTCTTGCCCCACTGAACTCATCTTGTCCTACGTCAACTCCATCCTCTTCCCCCCCCCCTTGATTTAGCCACTTCCCACCTACTTCCGTGACACCAACTAGGCCCTCCATCTCTTCAATAACTTCCAGCTCCCCGGACTCCAGGATATCTTCACCATGAACATGCTTTCCTTAACCCCACATGGATGGCTTCCAGGCTATCTGCTTCCTCTTCTCCAACAGACCCACCGAGTCCCCTTCTATCAATACCATCCTCCACCTCGCCAAACAGGTCCTCACATTCAACAACTTTTCCCTTAACTCCCCCCATTTCCTCCAAATCCAGAGGTGGCCTTGGGCACCCAGATGGGCCCCAGCTATGCCTGCCTCTTTGTGAGCTATATCAAACAGTCCCCCTTGAGTACCTACACAGGCACTGTGCCCCAACTCTTCTGCCCATTACATTGCTGACTGCATCAGTGCAGCGTCCTGCACCCATGCTGAACTGGAGCAGTTTATCGACTTCGCCCACAACTTCTACTCCGTCTTCATGCAATTGGTACATTTTGGACACCTCCCTTCCCTTTCTTAACCTCTCCATTTCCATCTTCAGCGACAGTCTCCAGGCGGACGTTTACTACAAGCCCGCAGGCTCCCGCAACTATCTGGACTACACCTTCTCACACCCAGTATCCTGCAAGAACTCCATCCCATTCTCCCAATTCCTGCACCTCCACTGTATCTCCTTGGACGTGGAGACATTCCACTCCCAAGCACACCGGATGTCCAACTATTTCAAACAATGTACTTCTCCTCCCTCTATCATCCAGACAGCCCTCCACCCCACCAGCTGCATTCCCCGTTCCACTGCTCTAACCACCCCGTCAGCGCAATAAAGATGGAGTTTCCCTTGTCCTCACTTACCACCTCACTAGTCTGTGCATCCAGTGCATCATCCTTAAACACTTCCACCAACTCCAACTTAAACGAGACCCCACCACCAAGAACATCTTCCCCTCCCCATCCCTCTCTGCCTTCCCCAAGGACTGTTCCCTTGGACAGGTTTTGGTTTGTGCCACCCTCCAACCAACCCCCCCTCCCCCCCCTCTAGCCCCCACCAAAGCAGTCCTTTCGGGTGAGATAGGTTCACCTGCCTCTCTTCCAACCTAGTTTACTGCATCGGGTGCTTCCGATGCAATCTTCTCGACATCGGGGAGACCGAATGTAAACTTACAGAACGCTTCACCGTGGATCTCAATTGGGCCCACAGGGGCTGACTAGACTTCCCAGTAACTGCCCATTTATTCCCCTTCCTACTCCCTTTCTGACATGACTGTCCTTGGCCTCTTCCATTGCCTCAACGAACCAAACCGGAAATTGGAGGAACAACACTTCATCTTCTGCCTGGGCAGCCTCCAGCCTGGAGGACTCAACATTGAGTTCTCCAATTTCAAATAACCTCCCTTCCCTTGCCCCGACTCCCTTCCCAGCCCACCCCCCTCCCTTCCACTCCTCCCTGCCACAACCAGCTCGTACCCTCTACCTGTCTTCACCACCCCCTTTATGTGTAGCTCGTCCTACACCCACCCCCAGCCTTGAAGAATGGTTACACCTAAAACATCGACTTCTCCATCTCCTGATGCTGCCTGGCTTGCTATGTTCTTCCAGCCTCCTGTCTGTCCAGAGGTGAGGATATTTAGCAACAATTATGAAGTTGGACTGAAAAAATTCACTTCTCCTCAACCAAGGATTCCCCACCAACTGTGATCAACAGGACCTTTACCCATGCCTGATCAATTTCTCACATTTCTGCCCTCACTCCTTCTCTTCCCTTCCACAGCATGCCTAAACATGCCCATTCCTCACTCTCCACCTCACTAGCATCTACATCTAAAGGCTCATGGTCTGACACTGCCCACTACCAGGCACAAATTTCTGTTCCCTCCTTGGTCAGCATATTGTCGGGACCATTCCCTCCAGGACCCACTGGTCCAGCCCTGCGCTCCCAAACCACCTCCACCATCACCGCCCCCAACCCCCCCCACGAACACACATTCCAAGCAGTTGTTGAAGGTGCGGCATTTACCACCTCTTCTCCAGCGAGACTCAGCGCAAGCTGGAAGAACAGCATCTCTTTTACTGTTTAGGTACCCAGCAGGACTCAATAGTGAGTTAATTTACTTCCAAACCCATACTCTAGTTCCTGTTAGCACAGCCAACCCACTATCACCTACTTAGAGTCCCCATTATCTGTTTTGCTTTCTCACTGGCAGACATTCATCTGTCCTGTTGTCGGCCTACTTGTCGTTTTCTGTCCGGGCTTCATCTCTGCCTATCTGTTTACCACCCCCGTCAAACTCCTGTCTTCAGCAGAGATACCACCCTTTCCGACATAATCAGTTTTAAAAAAGGGTCCATGCACTTCAATTGTTAACTCTGTTTCTGTCTTCTCAGATGCTGCCAGATAAGTGAGTTTCTCTACCAATTTCTGTATTTGAAGACAAACAGTCAGTGTTAATATTGTAGGCTTAATGTATTGGCATAATACAGTACATAGCACCTTCAGAAATGAAGAGCTTCTTTTTGATTAGCTGATCTCACTTTTGTTGGAGTGGGTCAGATCTTGGGTAAAGTGTGGTGGGAAAGCACATAGAACATAACCAGAGATGTCCAGTTCCAAGTGCTTGTACTATCCTCTTTTGTCAAGTCTCTGATTACACCATGCAGTTTTCAAGTCCAAAAATGGTTTATTAGTTGATCACAATGCAATCTTTTGGAACATATGGGAACAATATTCACGTATGAAGTATTAGGTGGTTCCTTAATATCCATGAGATAAAATCATAGAGGTGTACAGCATAGAAACAGACCCTGTGGTCCAATTCGTCCATACCGACCAGGTATCTTAAATTAAGCTAGCCCCATTTGCCAGCATTTGGCCCATATCCCTCTAACCCTTCCTATTCATGTATACATCCCAATGTATTTTGAATGTTGTAATGATACCCGCCTCCACCACTTCCTCTGGCAGTTCATTCTGTACACACACAACCCTTGTGTGAAAAAGTTGGCCATTGGCTCCCTTTTAAATCTTTCCCCCCTCATGCTAAACCTTTTCCCTCTATTTCTGGACACACCACCTGAGGGAAAGGACCTTGGCTTTCACCCTGTCCATGCCCCTCATGATTTTATAAACCTCAATAAGGTCACCCTTCAGCCTCTGACACTCCAGGGAAAACAGCCCCGGCCTATCCATCCTCACACTATAGCTCAAGCCCTCCAACCCTGGCAACATCCTTGTAAATCTTTTCTGAACCTTTTCAAGTTTCACAACATCTTTGCTTTGCAAAGAAACCAGAATTGAATGCCGTATTCTGAAAATGGCCTAATCAATGTCCTGTATAGCTGCAACATGACATCCCAACTCCCATATTCAATGCACTGACCAATAAAGGCAAGTATACCTAACACCTCTTCACTACTCTGTCTACTGTGACTCCACTTTCAAGGAACTACCAACCTGCACCCCAAGATCTCATTGTTTGGTAGCACTCTGATTTTTAATAAGTCCTCCCACACCAAAATGTAACACCTCATATTTACCTAAGTTAAACTCCATCTGCTGCTCCTCAGCCCATCTCATTAACATCCCCTTGTACTCTGAGTAAACCACATTTGCTGACCACTAACCACCAGTTTTGTCTAATCTACAAACTTAGTGATGATGTATCCTATATTCACATCCAAGTCATTTGAATAGATGACAAAAAGTTGTGGACCCAGCACTGATCCTTTCAGCACACATTTGCTCATCTGTGGCTACCAGTGCTAATAAAGATCTCAGCAAAAGCCACGTCAATCACTTTCCTAGCTTCCCACAAAGTGCTGGGATATACTTGATCAGGTGCTGGGGATTTATCCTCCTTTTATGTTTTAAGATGTCAGCACACCACCTCTGTAATATAGACATTTTTCAAGATTATTTCAGCAAGTTCGCTAGCTTCCAAATGCTTCTGCACAGTAAATATGAATGCAAAGTTCTTGTTTCGTGTCTCATCCATCTCCTCTGGTTCCACGAATCGATGGCCTTATTGATCTTTAAGGGATCCTATACTCTCCCTAGTTATTCTTTTCCCCTTAATGTATTTGTAGAATCTCTCTGAATTCTCCTTAATTCTATTTGTCAAAGCTATCTCCTGTCCCCTTTTTGCCCTCCTGATTTTCCTCTTAAGTTTTCTGCTATTGCCCTTCTATTCCTCTCAAATGAATTCATTTGATTCCAGCTGTCTATACCTGACATAGTAAAAACAATGACTGCAGATGCTGAAAATCAAATACTGGATTAGTGGTGCTGGAAGAGCACAGCAGTTCAGGCAGCATCCAACGAGCAGCAAAATCAACGTTTCGGGCAAAAGCCCTTCATCGATGAAGGGCTTTTGCCCGAAACGTTGATTTCGCTGCTCGTTGGATGCTGCCTGAACTGCTGTGCTCTTCCAGCACCACTAATCCAGTATACCTGACATATGCCACCTTCTTGACCAGTCTCAATTTCTCTAGTCATCCAGTATTCCCTATACCAACCAGCCTTGTCCTTCACACTAACAGGAACATACTGCCTTTAGACTCTATTATCTCATTTTTGAAGCCACTTTCTAACTGTCCCTTTACCTTCGAATAGCTTCTCCCAATCAACCTTAAAGTTCTTGCCTAATGCCATCAAAATTGACCTTCCTCTAATTTAAAAGTTTGACTTTTAGATTTGGTCTATTCTTTTCCATCACTATTTTGAAACTAATAGCATTATAATCACTGGCCCCAAAATGCTCCCCCAGAGAAACTTCAGTAACTTGCCCTGCTTTATCTGCTTTATTTCCCAACAAAAGGTCAAAGTTTGCTCTCTCCCCCCCCCCCCCCCCCCCCCAACCGTAGGTCCATCTGCATACTGAATAAGAAACTTTTCCAGTACACACTTATCAAATTCATCTCCATCCAAACCCTTAACAGTATGGCAGTTCCTGTCTATAATTGGAAAATTAAAATCCCCTACCATTACAACCCTATTATTCTTACAGAAATGAAATCTCCTTACAAATTTGCTTCTTAATTTCTTGCTGACTTTTGGGGGCTTATAGTACAATCCAGTAAGGTTATCATCCCTTTCTTATTTCTCAGTTCACACATATAACATCACTGATTGTGTTCCTAGAATTATCCTCCATAAGTACAACTGTAATGCTATCCTTAATCAAAAATGCCGCTTCCCTTTCTAACCTTACCATAGCGTCTATACCCTGGAAACTTAAGTTGCCAGTCCTGCCCTTCCCTGAGCCATAATGTCTGTAATAGCTATGACATCCCAGTCCGCAACCATGCCCTGAGTTCATCAGCTGTCAGGCCTCTTGATTTGAAATAAATGCTATTTTATTTATCAGTCTTGCCTCATTCTCCACTTTGCTCATTCCTGCATTGACTGTTTGACTTGTTCTTAACTGTACCAGCCTCAGACTTATCTATTTTCACTATCTCATCCACGCCTGTCTTCCACCTCCCTCCCTCCCACGTCCATGCCTCCAACTAGTTTAAAGCCACCTGAGTAGCAGCAGCAAATCTCTTGACTGAGATATTTGCACAAAGTAGAAAATTAGACATGATGATGCCTCTTAAGGTCCAAGTGCAATCTTTATTCTTACCAGACACTACCCACAGAGCCAAAAAACTAAACAGCAATAATACAAGCATTTTAATTTAATTCAGTCCTTGGATTCAATTGACATGAAAAATTTGATCCAGCTACAAAATTACTTCAGATTTTAATCATCACTGGGAGCCTTAGGGCGGCACGGTGGCATAGTGGTTAGCACTGCTGCCTCACAGCGCCGGAGACCTGGGTTCAATTCCCGCCTCAGGCGACTGACTGTGTGGAGTTTGCACGTTCTCCCCGTGTCTGCGTGGGTTTCCTCTGTGTGCTCCGGTTTCCTCCCACAGTCCAAAGATGTGCAGGTTAGGTGAATTGCCCATGCTAAATTGCCCGTAGGTAAGTGGTAAATGTAGGGGTATGGGTGGGTTGCGCTTCGGCGGGTCGGTGTGGACTTGTTGGGCCGAAGGACCTGTTTCCACACTGTAATGTAATCTAAACAAAAATCCAAACAATCTTGAGTAATTGGGCACTATTCTGCTGTAAAATATTCTCTCCATTTAGATTTACATTGTGCAATATGCTCAACAAGTAACAGTAAGCATCCTTATGTAAATAAATCCAGATAACAAATGATCAGTTTAAATGCAGTCCAGAATATAAGAAATAAGGGGCCAAGTCAATAAGATCACAGGTCATCTACCACATGCCAGGCCCCATGTTAATTGATTATTTTCGCAACCAAATGTCTGTTGATCTGATTTAAAGACACATGAAAGTTTGAGCTGCCATAATTCTCTGCAGAGAAATCTGGAAGTTCAAAGTGTTCTTTTGCAAAGAAGTGTCCCTTCATCTTAGTTCTAAATGGCTGATCCCTGTCTGAGAGCCAAATCCTTATTCAGTAAATGCAGCAGATTCTAGCCAAATCCATGAATCTCACAATTTGAATTGGTTCATTTCTATTGTTTTTGCAGCTCAGACATTATAGCAGTACGTTGCCTTTAGCTGACTTTAAGCTTTTTTTTTTCTTTAAACGTTGTGTGTTATTAGACAACAATAAAATGTGAACTGCCAATAAAAAGACCTGTAATCCTTAAAACCATCAAGACAGAATCAGCAAAGCTAAACATCATTAATCTGTGTGGGTAAAACAGCGACATACTACTCTGAGGGAAGCTCTGAAATTTTCCAAGTATAGCATGGAGTACCGTAGCGAGCTCTTGTTGCCAAAACACACATGACATTCAAGTCATGAAGGCATTGAAAAGAGCTGCAATGATGATCCCGCAAATTGGAGGTTGCAGTCATGTAGACAGAAATATGAACAGCCCAAACTGAGTGGTAATCTTAAAAGCTGTACAAGATTGTGAATGGTTTGCAAAAAGGATAAGCCTGTATGTTTGCAGTGAGTCAAATTGTCTGTGCGCACAGCCACTTGGAATTAAATCATCGGATTGCAGCTAATAAAATTTCAAATCTGAGGTTTTCATCCCATAAAGATCCATTTTTCTGGCTTCCCAGCAATACGATAATAGTTGCCATAGGACTTGAAGGCATTCCAAGTCTAGCAATTTCCTGAGTGTGAAATTTCCTTTCGTAAAATCAGTTTGAATCTGGCACCAAGGCTAAAATTCATTACAGGTGTAAAGATAATATCTTTGTTTAATTCTGTGTTTTATTTATGGAATGAAATGGGGGAAAAAAACTTGTTTTGAAAGAATAAGAGTCTTAGCGTTGAACAGCACGGAAACAGACCCTGCAGTCCAACTCATCCATGCTGACCAGATATCTCAAATTAATGTAGTCCCATTTGCCAGCACTTGGCCCATTATTCATATATACATCCAGATGCCTTTTAAATGTTGTAGCCTCAGCCACTTCCTGTGGCAGTTCATTCCGTACATTCCCCTCTGTCTCTGTTTCAGGGAAAACAACTCAAGCCTATTCAGCGTCTCCCTATAGCTCAAACCCTCCAACCTTGACAATATCCTTAAATCTTTTCTGAACCCTTTCAAGTTTCAAGATTGTAGAAAGGATTCCTGTACTTTTTAAAGTAGTTACTTGGCACTTATTTTAAATGTTGTTTGCTTTGTTGGTTCAAGTAATGGGAGACGGGTTGGAGTGCAGACAGGTTGGAGTTAAAGGGTACTGATGTATGGAAATTCAGCTGGAAGCAAGTAGAATAGAGAATGGTGACCTGTTGCTGCTGAAAAGGACTTCTGCCTGCCAGCATCTTTTGAGGTTGATTCCCAGGCAGCTGAACAGTTTGTGTGAACTTTTGAGCAGAAGCCATCAGATCTCTGGAAAGGAAGGCACTGCCTTCATTTATTGCAGTGAGCCGTGATTCTTAATCAGTAAGTCAAAGATTTTATAGATGTGAACTAATTGTTTTGTGCCTCGTGAAAATACTTGGAGAAGGAAGATAGGGAAGTAGCAAGACCTGACAAGCCCAAAAGATCATCTTAGCGTAGATATTTTTCAATCACCCTGATTAGAGAAGTTATTACACACCTCTAGAACAGGTTGGACTTGAACCTTTATCTCCCATCATCTGTTTACCTTGTGGACAATTGAACTGCCTTCCCAATCTTGTCCTCGCCAGAGCACTCAGTTTCTTTTCTGTCTGTATGTGTGTAGGTTTTTTAATAATGGGGTTAGAATTTTAGATTTGTGTTATAAGTCAGAGGTTCAAAATTACCTAATACTAGGATCAATTTGATTACAATAAATAACAATTCTTGTTAAATATGGAAACCTAGTCTGTGCTTTCTGTTAGCTTGGATCTGAAAGGGAGATAAATGCGCATTTTCCATACTTTTGTAAATCTTTTACTTATGGTGATTGTGGGAATAGCAAAGCATGATTTTCTGCGTATTGCCCTAGTGAGGCATAACATGGCCATAAGGATGTTCAGTAGTAATTTTATACTTCACAAGCAGAACACTCAACAGTCAAATGTAAAATTGCTGACTGCAACCTGTAAATTTCTTCATTTAGTTGAACTTAGGTGGACTTTTGAGCTCCTCTCAAATTTAGGAAATAATGACGGCAAATGGTACTGGTTTCACCACCATTAGCAAGGCAAGCTCTTGAGCTATGGAATTAACTCCCAAATAGAGTTGTATTTTTACAAGAGGAAATATATTGCCTTGGCAGTATCATTCCCTTGGAATTCTTGTCACCAGAGTCCATTCACTGATACAAACCTGTCTTGACCAAGTGTGTAAAGCTTTTCTTATTTGGGAAAAAAACCCGCTTTCATTTAATTTGCTTTAAAAAATACCAGAGGTTCAAGAAGAAAAATATGAAGTATTAAAGTTTGACAGTTGCAAACAAGACAAACTTGTGAACTGGCGATCACATGACCATAGTTCATGACCTTAGAGAACATTTAAGAGCAAAGAGCCAAGAAAATTATCAATACTGCTGCCATGTTCAGTCTAACTTAAGCTTGTTTAGCTCAAAGTTTCCCTAGCTCATTAAAAAAAATTCAACTGTGAAGCCAACCACCACTAGGAAAACATCAAGATACACAGCAATGAAGTGCAATTTATAGTGATTTTTAATGGCTTAGAAAATGCTAAAATTTAAATTTGAGGAAGCATTTCATTTCTGTCCATTTAATTGGTAAAATGTGGCTTTGACATTTAAGGATGTTAGTTGGTAACGATAGAACTGCATTTGGAGTTTACCAAAGTACTGTCATGTATGAAAGATTTATTGATTCAGTCCTTTAATTGCTGTGCACCCACTGTAAAACAGAATGTAAGCCAGATTCAGAACAAATAAAAGTTTATATTCAGTGAGCTTGAAAGAAAATTAAGATCACACAACACCAGGTTGTAATCCAACAGGTTTATTTGGAAGCACGAGCTTTTGGAGCACTGTTGCTTCATCAGGTGGTCTGGCAATCCAGAAATCCAGGCCAGTGATATGACATTATGGATTTGATCTACCATGGCAGATGAAATTTGAATTCAATAAAATTCTGAAATAAAAAGCTTGCTTAAGGTCAAGCACGTCACCGTGGTGAATGATTTTTTTTAAAAAAAAACTCCGTTCACTGATCCATAAGGGAAGGAAATCTGCCATCCTTTCCTGGTCTGCCCTATATGTGCTCCCAGACACACTGTAATGTGTTTGACTCTGAACTGAGGCCTGGCATTTAGGGATGAGCAACAAATGTTGGCTGAGCCAGCAACACCCACATCCCAAGAAGAAATAAAAAGCTCCAATAGTTTACTTTCTGCAATAGGAGAGGCAAATAAAATCCAAGAACAGTAACTTAATATTCTTAATAAAAGATTTTGTATTTTTGTACACCTTTACCAACTGCCAAGGTACAATTTCACAAATGCCAACAGCATTTTGGAACTTTTCCTAAGTGGCTAGTGTCTCTGTGTGAGACACATTTATGTCAACTCTGGTGATGGAAGGTGCAATACAATCAGGCCAACATCAAATTTACATACTGTATTTGCGCTTATTTTAGAGTTTTGTATTTAAACAATCAGAAACAGACAGCATTCTTGGAATTTAGCACTTCCCAGCCTGAGACATGGCAATCAACTTTTTATGCCTTCCTCTGCTCTGCCCCAGACCAGTGAAACAGTTAAAAAGAAATTAGGAAATGTTGACTAAGATTCAAGTACATAAATACACACTGCAGAGCCAAATATTATTCTGATAACCACACAGCATTCCGAACAACCGAATCACTTCCTATTAGCTCCTATGATGTACATACTTGATGAAACACTGTAGGGATAATCATGTTGCATGCATATTTTCTACACAGATTTATCTTCAGTGCATCCTATTAACTGGCTATCAATCCAAAAGCCCAGTTGCACTAAGATATAGCAGCATCTACTGATTAACACTTTAATTCAAACCTCTTTACGAACATTTTCGTAGCATTTAAAATTTCCAACTTGATTCATACTTATCCCCTGGATTTTATCCAGCTAACTTGGGATGCAGTAAAATGTATGTATTTTACATAGAGTCATAGAGATGTACAGCACAGAGACAAACCCTTCGGTCCAACTTGTCCATGCCGTCCAGACATCCCAACCCAATCTAGTCCCACCTGCCCATATCTCTCCAAACCCTTCCTATTCATATACCCATCCAGATGGCTTTTAAATGTTGCAATTGTACCAGCCTCCATCACTTCCTTTGGCAGCTCATTCCATGCACGTACCACCGTCTGCTTGAAAAAGTTGCCCCTTAGGTCTCTTTTATATTTTTCCCCCTCTACCCTAAATCTATGCCCTCTAGTTCTGGACTCCCCCACCCCAGGGAAGAGAGTTTGTCTATTTATCCTATCCATGCCCCTCATGATTTTATAAACCTCTATAAGGTCACGCCTCAGCCTCTGAAGCTCCAGGGAAAACAGCCCAGGTCTATTCAGCCTCTCCCTAGAGCTCAAATTCTCCAACCCTGGCAACAACCTTGTAAATCTTTTCTGAACCCTTTCAAGTTTTACAACATCGATTTGCTGGAGTTATCTCACGTTCCCTGCTGATTTCCCTCTTAAGTATACTCAGCTCCAGGGAAAACTGCCCTAGTCCAACACTGGCAACATCCATGTAAATCATCTCTGAAACCTTTCAAGTTTCACAACATCTTTCTGATAGCAAGGAGACCAGAATTGTGCGCAATATTCCAACAGTGGCCTAACTAATGTCCTGTACAGCCGCAAATGACCTCGCAACTCCTGTACTCAATACTCTGACCAATAAAGGAAAGCATACCAAATGCCGCCTTCATTATCCTATTTACAATTTAGCAAATTGGGCACTAATTTGCAACTAGCACTTATCCTTTATTTTAATAACAAGGCCTTACATTTTAACATGTATGTTAAAGGTGAGACATAAATGCAATAAGGCATTTTAAAGGATTAACAAAATTTGACATAGTTGCAAATGATATCTGGTCAAAGATGTAAGTTTTTATATAGGAAAAAAAAGGTAGCAAATTGTTGAGATATTAAAGAGCAAATGCCTTACCAGAGATGGCATGGCCACCAATGGAGGAGCAATTAAAATCAGAAATGCTGAAGAGATCAGAATTGGCAGAGTGCAGAGATCTTGGAGGACTGTAATGGTGGAGGAGATGACAATGATAGAAAGGGGTGAGACCAAGCGAGGATTTGAGAAAAAAGGCAAAAATTTTAAAATTCAGGCACTGCTTAACTGGAAATTAATGTAGAGTATCAAACACAGTAGAATGGTGAATGAGCCTGGAGAGAATTAGGATCAAGAAGGGTCTCAGTCACCTGAATATATGAAGCCTTCCATTTCGGCAGTTAAAAAGTTTCAGCCCATACAAACAATCTATGCCCTGCCAGTCAATAGACATTGGCCTTTTCAGTCAATGAAATCATGAGCTCAGTCTGCAAACATGTATGAAACAGTCACCCACTCAAAATATTAAAATCAAGTGCCACAGAAAAAGAACCAGTTCCCTTGTTTCAAGACTCTTTGCAGCCATCCTCCTTGTGGATCACTGCAGAACAGGCCTACATTACAGAGCTCCCACAGGACAGCTAACAAAGGAGTCACACAAAGTGTAACATCTGGACACTAAGAGTTCATAGTGTATGGCAGCTGTGGATGTGGAATCAGGAAAAGCAGGTATTATAGAGTGGGCCTCTAATTTATCAATTCATGAACATCTTTCAAGTGCAATTATGGAAGTGAAAAATAAATAACTTAATGCAGGATATTCTAGAATGCACTCGGCTCTTAGCATTAAAGATTAGATTCCCTACAATATGGAAATAGGCCCTCCAAAGAGTAATCTACCCAGACCCATTTAATGCACCTAAAACTGTGGGCAATTTAGCATGGCCAGTTCACCTGACCTGCACATATTTGGATTGTGGAAGGAAACTGGAGCACCCAGAGGAAACCCACGCAGACACTGGGAGAATGTGCAAACTCCACACAGACAGTTGCCCAAGGTGGGAATCAGACATGGGTCCCTGGTACTGCGAGGCGGCAGTGCTAACCACTGAGCCACCGTGCCACGCATGAAGTCTTCTGCAACTCCAATTTTAGGAAAATAAACAGCACTGCAGATGCTGGAAATCTGGAACAAAAACAGTTTACCTTCTGTTTTAATCTAGTTATAAATTTTAAGATTACTAAATAAATGTTATGATAATAATGCAAGTAATAAACTTTAGTTTGTAAATTTGCTGTCTGCCGTGCTGTATCATTCTATGTGAACATGCTTAATATTCTAAAGATGAGCCAGTGCTCTAAATGTTGGCACAGCTGCTGCAGATGCTTGGTGGAAAATGTGTCTGGAAGAAGGTAGTTTAAATGGGTTATTATTTTTTACATTTCCTGTTATGTTGTTTGTCTCCTTCATGTTTCAGCAGTATGTGCTTTGCACTTGCAGAAGATTAAATTGTTTGAAGTATGCTAAGCGCTACTTGGCAATTAAGATGGTGTTCATATTTATTGTGGAGAAAGCACTGTCCCATCGTATTAATTTGTAACTTTATTTTATTTTTCTGATTTATAAGGACTGTAATGTTGAACTTGTAATATTTCTTTTTTTAAGCTTAAGATGGCACCAAGAATGGTGATTATGTACACTTTTCACTGTGCTCCTGTTCCCTGTACTAGAATACATGTGACAGTAAAATATAATTCTAATGTCAATTTGATTTACAATTTTTTAAAATAAGAAACTAAGTTCAATTAATATATCTGCATTTACTTATGAAGTGTTTGTCATTTCACACTTCAACCCAAGTGGAAACCATGCTGGGTTTTTTTTTGCATTATGCTCTTAAACTTTCTTTAATTATTTTGCCTTTTTGACAGAATCCCTACAGTATAGAAACGGGCTATTTGGTCCAACAAGTCAAAACCGACCCTTTGAAGAGTATTCCACCCAGACTCATCTCCCTACCCTTTCCCTGTACCCCTACATTTCTAATGGCTAACTCACCTAATCTATATATCCCTTAACATGACGGGCAATTTAGCAAGGCCAATCCACCTAACCTGCACACCTTTGGATTGAGGGAGGAAACTGGAGTAGCAGTTGAAACCCATGTCGACATGGGGAGAATGTACAAACTCAACAAAGACTTGAGCACAAAATTCATAATGGGGGTTCCAGTGCAGGTCTGAGGGAATAATGAATTTTTGGAGTTCTCAACTTTTAAGAGAAGTCCCAAGACCCCTCTTAATTTAGTGCCATGGGATCACTTACATTCACTATTTCAAAGAAAAATAGTTATTGTCCTGGTGTCCAGGCTAGTATTAGACCTCAAAAATCCCAAGTGAGTCTGGAAATTGAATTGGAGGCTGGCCATAAGTGGTTAATCAAAGATTTTGCTCATGTTGATTTATTTACTTATACATTGTTCCGAAGAAACGCAATGTTTTTGATTTCAATTATGCCCTTTTGACTTAATGTGAGCAATGCAGTTGACCCTCCATTTACAATGCTATCAAATTCTGATGTCATCTTTTCCCTTTCAATGGATGTTGCTCAATCTGAGGAGTTTTGGCATTTTCTATTTTGTATTTTCAAAAATTCAATAATCAAAGTATTCCAATATACCATAAATTCAGGTTCACTGTGATCTACAGAAGAGAGTCTTCATGTTTTTCAAGAGCACTTTGGAAACATTTTTGTGGTTTACTTAAATTTTCAGTTAAATCTAACTTTAGCTTTGGGCTCTTACAGTTTACTGGAATTCCAATTCCCTGCTATCATTGTAAATAAGGCTGACGGAATTTTTAATGTAAAAATTTGACTGAATAGATACAATATCATTTTTGTGGGTGAAGGTGCTTTTCATCCCAGTGCACATTTGAAGGGTGTAACTCTAATCATGATGTACCATCACCTATGACACAATAGCTCAACACGAACCAACACCTTCAGAGAGGGTGTGACGAAAAAATGGGGAAACAAAATTATTTAAAGCCAAAGTACAAAATATGAAAGTTTGCAATTAAGATATATTTGCAAAATCAAAAAGCAAGTCAAAACTGTAGCAATCTGATCATTAATTTTGAATGCATACTTGCCTAGTGATGCAATCACAGCTGTTCCTTGACTGACCAGGAGAATACAATACACATCATGGCCATTCTAAACTACAAGAGTGAAGCTCAATTATTATTTTGTAAAATTAACCAGAATATTAATTTGTAAATGAGAATATGCATTGCCACAATCTCAAGATGGCCACTGCTCACTTGTATATGCACAGATGGCAGTGGTGATATCGCAATAGTACCATTTGTCACGAGAGACTCTGCTGGTTGCCTCCCCTACCCCGGCTGCCCTCCTGGCCGTATTCTTCACTTGCATGGTTTGCTGTTCTGCTCAGAAAAAGGGGCAATTAGTGAGGTAGTTAGGACTTTTTTCTGAGCATGTGTCTGGATCAATGTTTTTCTAATTCATTTCAGGGCTACATCATGCTTGGATGCTTTAATAAAATCATGGACAAATAACTTCTGTCATATTGTAATATTTGAATTCAGTGAGCCGATGCCCAAGAATTTGTTGGCAACATGATTTCCGTGCACACTCTGATGCTGTGCCACCTTGCGGTGATGCTGTCAGTAAATGTAGCCTTTAAAAGTGCAATATTTTGTGTGTGTGTGTATATAAATTGATGCTGTGTCAGGTGAGTAAAACCAAGGAAGAACAGTGAGGATTTTATTAGTATTATTGAGAACCTTAATTTTGCTTTGAGCTACATAGAGGAAAGTTATAGAATACACAATGTCAATGTTTTAACACATTTTCTTGTAATCCTTTTCTTATCTTATTTATTGTATGAATTATTCTACAATGGAATAAGCGAAAGTCACCATAGTTGTAGATGACCAGAGGCTGTTCTCTTGTCAGAGATAGACAACTTGAAGGTCACAACACTGCATAGAAAACCAGCCATCCAGCTAACTGAACCAATAGCTAATATTGAACAAGCTTTTCAAAGTGGGCTTTTTCAGTGCAATTACACCTCAGGAGAGTGGGAATCAAATATGCCAACAATGAACAAGCGTGTTAAGAGTTCAAAACAGGATTGAATGCTGGAGTGTGTGTGCTGTAAACTGTTTATCGTTGATTTGGCAACAAGGTGCTTGATCGAACTGTTCTACTTTCCAACTAACAAATTGAGTGGTAAACACAGTGCAGCAACTGCATCTCCAGGTCCTGTGTCAATATAACCTTTGTCTAGAAGAGTGTGATGAGATAGCACTTAGCATATGTGTACAATGGTGATTTGAGAATGAAGTTAGATTCCACTTGTGTAATTGAATCTGCCTCCCTGTTTTTTGTGCAAGGGCATGATCAGCCACAATTTTAAAGGCAGCAGTTTCCAGTTAGACATCATTGTTTATTTTACTTGCATATGTAAACCTTCCATGGTGTCTATAAGCTGATCTACTCATTTCATGCATTGATTATATCTGAGTACGTTACTCCTGTAAATATTCGAGAGAATATTTGAATACCTTGCATCTCTAACAAAATTAACTTAAAAGAGCTGTCTGTTTCAACATTTGAATTTTGTATCCACACATAAATATTGGTTTCAAGTTGGTTGAAAATACACCTAACAAGATTTGTAGATTAGAATATTGACCCAGGCAAACCACTAGCCTTGATTCAGATAGGGACTATTAACTATCTGAATTTATAATCCTTTAATTAGGCTCCTTCAACAGGAGCATTTAGTACAGGAACTTAGCACTCCAGAAAGGTCCTTCTCCATTTACCAATTTGACTGCAGATTTTGGATCCATTCCTTGAACAATTCTAATTTTGAGAACATTCCAAGTATAACTTGAACATTTATAAACATTTTAGTCATTTTGAACCTTGGTTTGACTACAGTTGGAATTTGATAATGCTTCTACTCTATTGTAAAATGAATATCAGAACATTGGAGAGGGTAAATAAGATCTGCAAAAAGTTTAATTTAGTTTAGAGACTGCATCCTCTGAGGAAAGCCTGATCAGGTCAGGGCTGATTTCTTTAAAAGACTGAGTAACCAGTAACCTAATACATGACCATAACACTCGAAAGGGGAGATGATGGCCTAGTGGTATATTGTGAGACTATTCATTCAGAGCAATAATTAATTTAGAATCCGCTAAGGTTAGCTGATACTATCTGTTTTCTGTTCTGGGGACCTGTGTTTGAATCTTGAGTTTGAATTCAATGAATATCGGGAATTAATCTACTGATGACCATGAAGTCACTGTTGATTATCATAAAGCTATCTGGCTCAATAATGTCCTTGAGGGAAAGAAATCTGCCATCCTCACCTGGTCTGGACTGCACGTCACTCCAGAGCCATAGCAATGCCCTCTGAAATGGTACAGCATGTGACTGAATTGTATCAATTGCTATGAAGTCTCAACAAAGAAATGAAACTAGAATAGATCACCTGGCATTAACCTAGGCACCAGAAAAGAGACAGGCAGAAACAGCCCTGTTGACTCTGCAGAGTCCTCCTGATGAACATCAGGGGGCTAGAGTCAAAATTGGGTGAGTTATCTCTCAGACTAGCCAAGCAATAGCCTGTACATAGTCTTAGTCACACAATCATACCTTAAGGACAATGTTCTAGATGCTGCCATCACCATCCCTGGATATGTCCTGTTCCACCAGCAGGACAGACCCAGTAAAGGTGGAAGCACAGTGGTATGAAGTCAGCCAGGAGTTTCCCTGGAGTCCTTAACATTGACTGTGGACCCATGAAGTCTCATGGTTTCAGGTTAAGTGTGGAGAAAGAAACTTCCTGCTGATTACCGCATGCAGTCCTCCCTCAACTGATGAAACTAGGCTCCTCAACGTTGAACAACACTTGGAGCAAGCAGAGGGTACAAGAGCACAAAATGTCTACTGGGTGGAGGATTTCAATGTCCATCACCAAGAGTGGCTTGGTAGCAGCATTACGAATCAAGCTGATCAGCCTTTAAAGGTGTAGTTGTCAGATTGGGTCTGTGGCAAGTGGTGAGGGAACCAACAAGAGTAAAAAGCATGTTTGACCTCATTTTTTACAAACCTGTTGGCTGCAAACTCATCTATCCATGATAATATTGGTAAAAGTGACCAATGCACATTCCTTGTGGAGATGACATCCAGCCTTCACATTGAGAACACCCTCCATTGTGTTTTATGACACTATCACCGCACTAAATGGGATAAAGTTCAAACAGATCTAGCAACTTGACTGTGTATCCATGAGGGGGTTTGGGCCATCAACAGCAGCAAAATTGTACTCCAGCACAATCTGCAACCTCATGGTCTGGCATATCTCCGACTCAACCATCACTGTGAAGCCAAAGGATCAACCCAAGTTCAATGGAGAGTGCAGGAGGGCATCCCAGGAGCAGCACCAGGTATTCCTAAAAATGAGGTGTCAATCTGGTGAAGTTCCCAAACTGGATTACTTGTATGGCAAACAGCACAAGCAGCAAGTGATAGACAGAACTAAGCGATCCACGACCATTGGATCAGATCTAAGCTCTGCAGTCTGTCACATGGATCATGAATGGTGGAGGACAATAAGCAACTCACTGGAGGAAGCTCCACAAATATCCCTATCCTCAATGATGGAACAGCACAATACATCAGTGCAAAAGATGAGACTAAAGCATTTGCAGCAATTTTCAGCCATAAGTGCCAGATGGATGATTGATTTCTGCCTCCTCCAGTGGTCCCCAGTCATTTCGGATACCAGTCTTCATCCAATTTGACTCATTCTACGTGATATCGAGAAATGGTTGGAGCATGGGATACTGAGAATGCTATGACTTCTAATAACATTGCGCTCCAGAACTTGCCATTCCCTTAGCCAAGCTGTCCTAGTACAGGTACAATAGTGGCATTTACCCAGCAATGCAGGAAATTGTTCAGTTGCATCCTGTACAGCAAAAGCAGGACAAGTTCAACATGGGCAAATACTGCCAGTCTGCTATGGATCATTAGTGAAATAGTGGAAGATGTCATGAATAGGGCTATCATTTGCTTAGTAATGCCCGATTTGAGTTCCACCAGGCCACTTAGCTCCTGACCTGATTACAGCCTTGGTTTAAACATGGACAAAAAGAACAGAATTCTGGAGGTCAGGCAAAAGTGACAGCCATTGACATCGATGCCACATTCAACAGGGTAAGACACCAAGGAACTCTAGCAAGACTGGAATCAATGAATATCGGGGGCAAACTCTTGCTGGTTGGTGTCATACCTGGCACAAAGGAAGATGGTTGCAGTTATTGGATGTCAGTCACCTCAGTTCCAGAATATCCCTGCAGGCATTCCATCTTCAGTTGCTTCACTAAAGACCTTCCCTTCATCATAAGATTGTATGTGGAGATGTTTGCTGATTGCAGAATGTTCAGCACCATTTACAACTCCTCACATACAATAGCAGTCCATGTCCAAGATCTAGATAATATTCAGGCTTCGGCTGTCAAGTGGCAAGTAACAGTCATGTTACACAAATGCCAGGCAATGACCATCTCCAATAAGACACCATCTAGTCACTGGTGTTACCATCACTGAATCCCTCACTAACATTGGTCTTGGTGTTACCATTGACCAGAAACACAATTGAACTTGCCACATAAACACAGCGGCAAGAAGAGCAGGTCAGAGGCTAGGAATTCAGAAATGTGATCAAGGGAATCTGACTGAGGTATATAAAATGCTAAAGGGAATTGAGAAGGTGGATGATCCCCCCCTTGTGCGACAGTCTCAAACAAGAGGTCATGGATATTGAGTGAGAGGAGGAAGGTTTAAGACTTTTGAGGGTTGTGAATCTATGGAGCTCAGAGTGCATTGGCGGTAAAATCAGTCAACAGATTCAAGAAAGAAATAGCTATGTTTCTGATGAACATAGGACAAAGGAAATAGACTGCAGGCAGGGAAGTGGAATTGAGACTAATATAAAATGAGCCATGGTCATGTTAAATGGTGGAGTGAGTTTGAGGGGTTGAATTGCATACACCTGCTCCTTATTCCTGTGTTCCTAATACCACAGTAAGCAACTCTCCTCTTGACTCCCCAAAGCCTGTCCCAACATCTACACGGCACAAGTCAGGAGTGTGATGGAATTCTCCCCCTTTGTCTGGATGGGTGCAGCTCCAACAACGCTCAAGCTTGACACCATCCAGGACAAAGCAGCCCACTTGATTAGCACCATGTCTGCAAGCATTCACTCCCTCCACCAATGTTCAGTAGCAGCAATATTTAGTATTTACAAGATGCACTACAGAAATTCACCAACGATCCTAAGAAAGCACCTTCCCAAACCATGACCATTTCCATCTAGAAGGACAAGAGCAGCAAATAAATGGGAACCCCACCATCTGCATGTTCCCCTCCAAGCCATTCACTATCCTGGCTTGGAAATATTGCTATATGTTTACTGTTGGTGGGTTAAAATCTTGGAATTCTCTACATGAGGCTATTATGGGTCAACCTATAGCATATTTATTGCAGTGGTTCAAGGCAGCTCAGCACTACCTTCTCAAGGGGCAGGCAATAAATGCTGGCTAGCCAGTGATCCCCCACATTACATGAGTGAATAAAAGGTTCCTTTTTTTTTGTCCTCTAGACCATTGACAGGATTATTGTGCATTCAAATTTAAGCAAATGGATGAAGCATGAAGAGTAATATAAAACCATAAGGGAAGACAAATATTTAGCCAGCAGTATTTAGTTCTTTTAGCCCTAAGCTCAGAGTCCCTTCCTTAGACTCTCCCAGTATCTTCCTCTTTCTCTCAGCAACATGCTCTTTAAAATCTGTTTAGCCGAGCTTGTCTTAATATCTGCTGTTTTATATATCTGTCACACATTGTTTGATAAGACTTGTGTGAAGCACCTTGCATTTTTTTACTGTGCTGAAGGTGTCCCATTTCCCTCCCCCTCAGTTGAAGCAAAATGCAGAGAGACACAGTATGGTTTTACCTCCATCTTTGTCTCTGCCGCCAGGGTCCAGAATAACGATCGCCCATGTGCACAGGGACATGAGTTCTCTGTCTTATATGGAGCAGCAGTTTCTCAATGAACTATATAGTCATTTTATAGGGAGGAGCATCCAGATAAGGCAACATACATATTAATTGGGTGACCGTTACAATCAACGAGTATCAATAGCGGAGATCAAGCCCTTTACTGTCATACAACAAATGTTCTTAGCCTTGTTAACTGGATTAGTACAATGGATACTTTCCCCTTGTTAGCTGACCTCGCAAACTGAATATTTACAGTATTGTTAAATGGCTAGGCATAAGTGTTTTTTTTCCAACTTGTTAACCCATTACCCTTGTCTCCAGGATGCCATTGTTAACTGTAAGTACTTAACTGATCTGAGTGATGGTCAGCTGAACCTCTTGCTTCACAAACTCAACTCAACTCAACTCTTTCTCTGTCTGCTTATACCCTATACACATTCTCAAAGGCACTAACTGTTCAACCAAGATTAATTAATATAAGCAACAAAAGGTAAATTGCAAGTTACGATTTTATCATGTTTAATGCCTTACTGAGTTTGGTTTATGACAGACCGGTCAAGGAGATGACAAAGTCAAGAGCTGCCTTTAGGCTTGGATTTCAAAGTAACACTTTATTATATGTAACTACCAAATGCTATTGTACATGACATTTGGTAGTTATACAGTCAGTTCTTCTATAACACAATGGTTACAGAAAAATCGCGTTTTAGGGACAGAGTGTTATAGCCAGCGCGTGTTTTAAAAGTTTGTGCTGAAGAAACAGTGTCCCCAATCTGTCAGTCGTGTTAGTGAATTCATGTTGATGAAATGCATGTTATAACAGAACCACCTGTACCAGGCCCTGACTTGTTACATTAGCTAATGGTGAATCTGCTCCCTATCTGTGCATGGCCATATGCTCTCAAGCTTCTCTTATTCCAGCTTATTTTAACTTTGTCCACTTTGTGCTATTTATACGACTTGACATGTAACTCCAGAGTGCTGAAGCTGTTAGAAACACCCCTCCCCAAGCTTTCTTTCCTTGTCTTCGGCAATGTTTAATAATTAGATGCATTCTCAAAGGAGTTAAATTTCACTTTTTATAACATATTCTTGTATGTCCATACTTTTGTATCAGTCTATATTGTTGATTGTAGACTGAAATGCAAAAAGAACTTTTAAAAATCAAGGACTGTTAAAAGATTACTGTAGTTTTTGAAAGAAGGTAATTTGACACTCACTGTATGTCAAGCAGCAGTGGATGGTTTGCAGATGAGCTGGAGCCAATGACCCAATAAAAATTTCAGTTAGTAGCAACTAGTTAACTGGTCTGTGGACAAGTGACCAGTCATTGAGAGGCCTTCTGCCTCTCAACAATTGTGGCTCCCAGGAAACAGAATAGTTTGGGGGTGTGAACAAGATCATGAGAAGTCATCCAATTTCCACAAGCTCAGGACCTCTCTGTTCTCTGCAGTAAAAGTCCTTAAAATCTTGAACTTTTGTGATGACTCCACAAAAAAATGAGGTTAATTTCCAGTGCACTACCTCATTGAGGTTGCACTATGTTTTGTTTTTGTTTTCTCCTACCCTGAGTTTTTGACCTGATCTGACAGCAGTGCTGACTAGATTGAGAAATTCTATGACCAGATCTAGAAAAACTTAAGGTAAATTTGATGATGGAGTCATACAGCACGGAAACAGACCTTTCGGTTCAACCAGTCCTTGCTGAACATAATTCCAAACTAAGCTAGTCCCACTTGCCTGCACTTGGCTCATATCCCCCCAAACATTTCTTATTCATGTACTTGTTCAAATGTCTTTTTAAATATTGTATCAGTATCTGCATCTGCCTCCTCCTCTAGAAGTTCATTCCACACATGGGCCACTGCCTATGTTTTTTAAAAAAGTCTTTGTTTTTCCAAAAAGCTTCCTCCTCTACCTTAAAAATATGTCCCTAGTCTTGAAATCCTCCACCCTTACGGCATTTGCCAATCACCTTATCCATACCCCTCAAAATTTCAGAAGCCTCTCTTAGGTCACCTCTCAACCTGCCCGCCAGTGAAAAAAATCCCAGCCTGTCCAGCTCTCCTTAGAACTCGAACCCTCCATTCTGGCACAATCCTGATAAATCTCTTCTGAACCCTTTTCAGCATAATGATCTTCCTATTATAGAGCATCCAGAACTGAGCATAGTACCCCAGAAGGGACCTCATCAATGTCCTGTACAACCTCAATATGATGTCCCAAACCCTATACTCAGGTGTGAGCAATGAAGGCAAGTGTGCTAAATGGCCTCTTAACCACCCTGTGAAGCAAATTTCAAAGAATTATGTACTGGAGCCCCTAGGTGTCTTTGTTCTATAGCACTGCCCAAACTCCTACTTTTAATTGTATAAATCTTGACCTTGTTTTGCTGGTTATCTGCTGGCAGATTAGAGATTCAATTGATTTGGTGACCTGGGCATGTGTCCTGAATGGACATACTGGTGTTTGGTGATACCCTGCCAGTCATGCCTGATTTTGTTCCAATTGAGTAGGTAGCTCCTGCAGTTAGGTTAATAACTGGGTAGGATGGAACAATGGAATGAGGTCACAGGAGTTGCAATGGATAGGCCTCTCCTTGTGGCCTAAGGTACGAATGCTGCTGCTTGGGTACTTACTGCCTAATAATATCCTTTTTAATAAGCTCAGTTGTTGAGACTGTTTGGTTGCCCATGTTCCCATGCAGGCGATGTTTTGGTGTAGGAATGCTTAACATAATTCTGTGCATTCCTGCTCTGGAACGGCTGTTACTTCTGGGAAGTTTTCTTTTAAAATTATAACATTTTTTGAACATAGCTGAAAGACTTCCAATGGATCTGTGCTCAACTTTCTTAATGCCTTCATGCACTAAGGTTCAATTCTTTTAATTGTATGAGAAATGTCTGCTCTAGTGTTCACTTGATTTTGGCCAGAGGAACTTTTATGCCAGAGTTGACACCATGTGATCAGATTTGGACTCTTTTTTTTTTCTTTATCTGATTATAAATGGCTGTAAAAGCATTTTGAGACATGATGTCCTAATGGTTTCTCTGGAAGAGTTTTCCTTCACAACAGCTCTTCAATGCTCATTCTCCTGGCTGCTAGTTGGACTTAAGACCATACTTGGAACATAAATTTGGTTGCATTCTTCTCTTCAATAATCTTTGGTTTGTTCGTAAATTTTCCCTGTTGCACAATTTGCTTGGCTGTGTATTCCATTGCTGCCACCATATTTTACCATGTCGTTTAATGCCACTATGTATTGGGTTCAAGATAGACCATTCAAGGAGAGGCCAAAGTCAAGAAATGTCTTCAGGTTTTGACTTCAGAGTAACATTATTTATTAAGTATTGCCACCGAATACTGCTGTACATTGTAGTCATTTATATAAACAGGCTCTGACTTCATTTCACCAGGTAATGACTATTCTACCATCATCTTTTAATGTCCATCTGCTCTCAAGATTTTCTTCGTCGAGCGTTCTAACTTTTCCCACACTGGGCTGTTTATACTCAGAAATGTGCAGCAAACTGTCATAACTGCAAGGTTGTTCCAGGGGTCCTGAAGCCTTTACACAACATTTATGCAAATCGAAAGTATTGGACATTTGGGTATCCTGATGTAATCCACATTTAAAAAGAGTGGTTGTTTTTGAGTTCTAATAATCAGTAAACTGAAGCAACCAGCAATGTAGAGAAAATGAGGACTGCAGATGCTGGATATCAAAGTCGAGTGTGTGGTGCTGGAAAAGAACAGCAGGTCAGGCAGCATGAACTGCTGTGCTTTTCCTGCACCACACTCGCAACCATTAATGTGTCAGCTAAATTCTATACAAAACCAGTTTTGTAATGAAACAACCTGTTATTGGCAGCATGATATGATCCAGGTTAAGCCCATCAGAAATTATTATTGTTTTGAGTTCTTATCAGAGCAGGAATGTACAAAGCACTTTTATGGTCTCCTTAGCTATTAAACAGCATGTGCACCCAGCATGACTACATTCTTCTAACTTTTCATATGTTTAAAGTTCTGGATACAAAGTTATTAGATGTTCCGCGTTCTGATTTGTTCACCATTGGATATTGGTATGAACCTCCGATGCTGACAAAATTTAAAGCAGTGTGCTGGAAATGGGTTGCAATGGATGGGCAGAGTTGCCAGTACCCCACAGGGGTGTCTCAGTTTCAGCTTTAGAAGGGTTCAGACCTAAATAATGAAAGAAGAGAGTGTTGGCTTGTCTTTGCCATTTTTCAAGAGCATGGCAAAAACTCTCTCTAGTTCCTCAGAACAGACACTTTCTCGTAGTGTTTTTAATCCTTTGGGATGCCTGTATTGCTGTATTTACCCTTGAACTGTGTGGCCTGCTCGGCCATTTCATAGGGCATCAGGAAAGTAATGGCCTAGTGCTGTTATCACTAGACTACTAATCTAGAAATTCAGCTAATGTTCTAGGGACCTGGGTTCAAATCCCACCATGACAGATAGTTTGAGTTTGCATTCAATGAAGAATGTAGAATTGAGGGTCTAATTATGATCATGAAACCATTGTTGATCGTCAGAAAGACCCATCTGGTTCACTAGTATCCTTTGGGGAAGAAAATCTTTCATCCTTACCTGGTCTGGCCTAGATGTGACTCCAGATCCACAGTAATGTGGTTGACCCTTGACAATTAGGATGGGCAAAAAAAACTGGCTTAGCCAGACTCCCCCATCCTGAGAGAGATTAATAAAAAAAAGAGTTGGCCATGCTCCTGAGGGCTTGGAGTAACATGTACGGCCAGACCAGATATTTGGCCTATCATGGCAGAAGGCGGTGAGCTGTGGACTTGCCAAAATGAGTTTTTCTGGCAACGTCCCAGAGCTCTAGTGCAGCCATTAGCCCACCCCTCGCCCTAAAACAAAAAAAAACACATGCATAGAGATTCCTCCACTCAGTATCAGACAACTTTCTGCACTACAAGACCAGGTTTCAGGCAATCCAAAGAGCACCTTTGGCCAAGTTACTAGTTCTCCAGCTGAGTTTGTCTTGCTAACTGTCCCTGGGAACAGGCCATTGAGTACAGTGTCCTGTTTTATGCAGCAGGTAGGAATCTAGATTACTGTAAGAAAACCTTGACAGGAGAGTTGAGTGGTTGTGAGCCTGTCACAAGAAAGTGTGTCATGACTCTGAGTAGTGCATTGAAGATCAGGTACAGAGACAAGATTAGATGGATGTGTTATGGGTTGGCAAGGAGCAAAAAAGACAGTGAAGCATTTCTGGCATCATTCTGGATTACAAACCACGATATGTTTTCCTTCAGTTCCCTTTTGATGCCTTTTGCCTTTTTGAGGAGGATGTGAAAATGTGGACCGATAAATTCTAAATCAATCTTTCGTTGGTTGAGGGTTCACTCTTTCAGTCTATCTGGTTTTCCCTCTTTGCTTTCCATAAGGGAATAAGAGAGTAACTAGCTGTCTGGAATGTTCTTTTACTACTCCACTCACCGAAGGGGAAGTGAGGGAGAGTTGTTTTCACCTTGTCAGACTGGATGTTTGTGATGTAGCCATTTGCCCAGGAACCATTCAAGAAGTTGTTGCTATGCTGAGCACTCCTGAACTGGTCCTGGGTGAAAAATCAATCTCCGTTCTCACTGGCATAACTGTTCTGAACACACAGACAGAATCAAGGTGTCGAGCTTCTCTTCTCCTGTTTTTGCTGTGCATGTAGAATATTACTTTATTCAATGAGTTTTGTTAAGCTAATCTTTTCACAAAAGCATCTTCCACAATCTCCTGTTTAAACCAGTATAATTTCCTATTTTTAAGTCCACAGTCTAACAAATAATTAGTCTTTAGAGTGTTATTGTGTGTCATTGGTGAAAAAGGCAGGTTTTCATCAGCTTGTGGATGAACTGCTAACACAACATCCTGAAACTCCCAACGTATTGTGGAGGAAGATTGGTTTCCACAGTTGACATTAAGTACACTAGTTGCTAACTCCACAATTCCACCTATATGCCATTTATGACTATTTTAAAATAAACCTAGCAATCTGGTAACATCATCTTTTATTCAAATAGAACCTTCAAGATAGCACACCTCCAGCTGTGCACTCCAGTGGGGCTAAGACTGATCCAGCATTCCACCACATCTTTCCAGTGCTCGACAATTCTTCGTGTTGAACAGATGCATCTGCTGAGTAAGTTGGAAATGTTACCTGGTAGGGATGCTTTAATTTTCCATGTGCAAGTATTTTGCCTGTAATTTGCAAGTGAAAATAGTTTTCTCGATTAGTGTGTCCTGGACCAAAAAGGATTTGTTTCCTGCTCTGTCCAATTTCCATATTGTAAGTATGAGAGAAGTTACCTCTGAATGAAGTATGCTTTGCTCATCCTGAACTAGTTACTGTGCAAGACTGGGACCAATCATCTAATAAGAAAATAATTTTTTCCAATCTGCTTCCTTCCAAAGTTCAAGATGCTACTTTTGTTGAGTCATATCTGAACAGAGAAGTGGTTTCATGAAACTGTAGGTTTGTTGTGAATTATGTAGTTCTGAATTATGGGTTCAATTTTAATTTCTCTGTGTGAACTAACTTTTGGCTAAGATCAAGTGTAGTATCTGTTCTTGTCAGTTTTGCGAGTCATCAGAGCTAGTGGAGATCATTGCTGATTGTGATTGGACGTTGGAGTATCGTTTGGTTGTGCTGTCCTGCTATTGGTGGATCTTCATGCTGGTTTTGGCCTAACGCCAATTCAGGGACCAGCCAACCTCAGAGCTATGGCCTCAACAGCTGCCCGCACCCCGGGTCAGGGCATTCGCAACACAGTCAGGGTGACTGTCAAGAAGGTGGATCGTCAAGAAGATGTTGCTCGAGTGCTGTGGGTTCGCCGCAGTGGACGTGTACTGCCTGCAGGATTTCCCTGGGGCAGGCTACTTTGACGTCACTTTCAGGAGCGTGAAGCAATGCCAGCAGCTCCTGAAGGTCTTCAAGGAAAAGGAAGGGGAGCCACTGTTCTCCATCATGTCTGCGGTCCTGTTGTGTGTGCTTCCTGCACAGAGGAGTTGGGTTGTTACAATCCACATGTACAACCCCTATGTTCCACCAACCGATGTCCTGACGTTTCAGAGAAGATATGTGCAGGTTGAGGGAGAAAGCACCGACTTGGTTGACCCTTTCGGGATCTGGACCAGCAAACGACAGGTCAAGGTAACCCTGAGGGTTGATGCTGGTGGGAACATCCTCCACCCACCCTCCAGCTTTGCTATCTGAGGGAGCAGACGACGTGGATCCTGGTCTTGGCCCAATGACACTGGAGCGGGCAAATGGGTCCAGTGAGGAGCTGGACAAGCTACCTCAGCCCCGCGAGGGTCCAGCAGTTCGTGTTCACCATGGGGATGCAGACAGCTACCGCAGAGGGGCAGGACCAGCAGCAAATTGACACGGGTAACCTCAACTTATTAAAAATAGGGATAAAAATTGCAAGTATTAATGTGCGCAGCATAAAATCTGCTACACGATGTGTTTCAACGCTGGCCTTCCTGGCCAATGTCAAAGCCGATGTCCTGTTTCTGCAGGAGTGTGGGATACCACACCTCAGCAGTTACAGGGGATGGTCGAGCTTATGGGTCCATGGGCCATCAGTTTGGTCGGGAGGCAACAATAACCGCTCCTCAGGCCTGGGTATTCTGTTGCGAGGAGGCAACTCCACCATCTCCGAGGTTAAGGAGGTGATGGGCGGGCGCATCTTCATCGCGGATGTTACATGCAGAAACGCTCCTGTGAGATGAACCAATGTGTACGCCCCAGCGGATAAGAGTGAATGGTTGGCCGTCCTGCAACAGCTTCCACTGTTGCTGGCTACGTCCAGGCTGGTCGTTCTGGCCGGAGACTTCAACTGTATCATTGATCCGGTGGGGCGGGGCAGTAAACTGGACACCACGTCCAGAGCCCTGAAGGACACGGTAAAAGATGCCAAGCTGCACGACGTCCTCAGCACCCCTGCAGACGGAGTGCAGCGTAGATACACCTGGTCACGGGCAGACGGGTCTATCTGCTCACGGATAGATTACCTGTTTGTGTCCCGAATGCTCTCGGTCAGAATCACTGATGTCAAGCTGGTGTTCTTCTCTGACCACTGCCTCCTGCTGGCTGACTGTCACCTACAGGCTGAGCAGCGGGCTTGTAAGGGAACGTGGAAACTGAACACTAAGCTGTTGACCCCGGGAAACATTGAGGAGCTCAAGAGGGATTACGCAGGTTGGAGAACCGCAAAGCCCCTCTGAGTCCCCAGCGGACTGGTGGGAAACAGTAAAAGGGAACATCGAGGTTCTTCATCCTCAAAGGTGTTCAGGAGGCGAGAGAGACACGAGGAAAACTGTCCCAACTCCAGGAAAGTATGCAGAACCTGCTCCTGCTGCAGACGTTGGGAGTCGATGTCACGGAGGACCTCAAGGAGATGAAGGGCCTGCAAGCCTCGCTCTTTACATCGGAGGCCTCCAAGATAATCTTCCGATCCAGAGTCCGCTCGGTGGAGCAGGACGAGACGTGCTCATGTTTCTTCTTCCAGAAGGTGCACAAAGAGAGCTCCGTGCTCAGCAGCCTGAAGGAAGAAGATGGCTCGGTAACGTCATCTCAGGCTGACATCATGAGGATCAGCAAATCCTTTATGCCGGTCTGTATGACTCGGAGCCAACCGACAACGCAGCCTCCCAGTCGTTCCTGTCCTCTATCACGGAGGTCTTAGACAACGGATCATGAGAGAGGCTGGACTAGCCGCTATCTATGGATGAGCTGACCAAGGCCCTCAAGTCCTTCGGAAAGAATAAAACTCCCGGAAGCGACGGCTTACCGGTCAAGATCTATTCTGCTCTTTGGGACTTGATTGGCCAGGACCTGCTGGAGATGTATGTCAGTATGCTTCAGGCAGGTACCATGAGTGAATCCATCAGGAAAGGCACCATCACCCTCATCTACAAGCAGAAGGGGGAGAGGGAGGAAATTAGAAATTGGAGACCAATCTCACTATTGAATGCAGATTACAAAATCTTGTCAAAGGTCATCGCCAACTGGGTCAGGTCTGCTCTGGGATCGGTGATCCACCCTGACCAAACCTGTGCTGTACCGGGTAGGAAGATCGCTGAGAGTCTTGCACTCCTCCGAGATACGATCGCCTACGTGCAGGACAGGGGGGTGGACACCTGCCTCATCAGCCTGGACCAGGAAAAAGCCTTTGACAGGATATCACATACATATATGAGGGATGTCCTCTCCAAAATGCGCTTTGGGGAGGGAATCGGTAATTGGATCAGACTGCTCTACACCGACATTGTCAGTGCAGTCTCAATCAATGGGTGGGAATCAGATAGCATCTCTGTAAGATCTGGAGTCAGGCAGGGCTGCCCTCTCTCTCCTGCCTTGTTTGTGTGTTGCATAGAGCCATTTGCCGAATCCATCAGGAATGATGCGAGCCTGAGAGGGGTGACTATTCCTGGCAGTGGGGGCCTGCAGGTTAAGGCCTCCCTATACATGGATGATGTCACCATTTTCTGCTCGGATCTGCTGTCCGTGCACAGACTCATGTGCTTCTGTGACCAGTTTGAACAGGCCTCGGGGGCCAAGGTAAACCGAGGCAAGAACACGGCCAGGCTCTTCAGGAACTGGGCTGACCAATCCTCTATCCCCTTCACCATCGGGATCGACCGCCTGAAGGTGCTGGGTATTTGGTTTGGGGGGGGGCTGGGGCGTGCGCCAAGATCTGGGAGGAGCGGATCAGGAAGATGAGACAGAAACTAGGCAGATGGGAACAACGGTAGCTCTCCATCGTGGGAAAAAACCTGGTCATTAGGTGTGAGGTACTCTCAGTATTGCTATATGTGGCACAGGTCTGGCCTATCCCCAGAACCTGTGCAGCCGCAGTCACCCGGGCCATCTTCCACTTCATGTGGAGATCAAAGATGGACCAGGTCAGAAGAGACACAATGTACAAAGACCGGTGCAATGGGGGAAAAAACATGCCCAATGCCACCCTCACCCTGATGGCCACCTTTGTATGTGGCTGCATCAAGCTGTGCGTGGATCCCGGTACGCAAATACCAAGTGTCACTACGTACTGAGGTTCTACCTGTCCCTGGTGTTGTGAAGGATGGGCCTGGCCTTGCTGCCGCGGAACGCTCCGAGTAGTTGGATCGCTCCGTACCACCTGTCCTTTGTGGAGAAATTTATGAAGAAAAACACCTTTGACCACAAGTCCATCAGGAAGTGGTCAGCACGTAGTGTCCTTGAGATCCTTCAGGGAAAGGAGAGGGCAGATCCTGTCGAGCAGTTCCCTGAGCAGACTGTCAAAGTCATTCGGCAGAATGCCTCATCGCCAGAACTTTCCAACAAGCACCAAGACATGGCTTGGATGGTAGTGAGAAGGGCTCTGTCTTTATGCATGCCCGGACTCTCTGCCGCATCGCACGCTGCCCTCGAAGCGGCTGCAGTGGGGACGTGACTGTCACACACCTCCTTCTGGAATGTGGCTATGCAGAGGAAGTCTGGAGAGGAATGCAGAGGTTCGTTGAGGTTCGTCTTGAGCAACACCGTGACGCGGGACTCCGTGCTCTACGGCCTATTCCCCGCGACACACACTGAGACGATCATCAACTCGGTGAAGGACGCTCTCTGGGCGGTCTTAAACCTGTTGATCTTCCAGCTGATGGAGTTGACCCCGACTGTTGCAGACTGGCACTTTCCAAGGTCCAGGACTACGTGTTGAGGGACGTGCTGAAGCTTGGGGCAGCTGCCGTCAAGGCGTGGTGGGGAAAGACCACCGTGTCACATCTGCCTGCCTAAGAAGAACAGGGGGTCCACGCAGTCATTTGGGCTCTGCTGACGTCTCAGCTAAAAATGTAATCGTACAGACCTGTAAATAGGAATGATTACTCTGTTTCGGTATGCACAGAAATGGAATGTTTACGTATGTATGGCATGTCCAATTGTTCAGATCATCAAAGTATTTTATGAATAAAGTATATTTTTGAAATAAAAAAACACTTTTAGTGACTATCTTAAGTTTACTAATTGGATAAAGATTGAATAGGGGAAAGCAGAAAATCAAATGTTTATCATGAGTTTTGAAGTATTGAAGCCTTAAAGTCAATGGATAGAGTAGTTGTTACTGAGGTCCAATATGAATATTTAACTTTGACATTGTATTATGTGATGATGCTGCTCCTTTAACAAGGTTAGGTTGTCGTGTTTTTTTTCCCCCGAAGGTCATAAAGACAGGCTCCAAAGTGTCTGGGTTGATCTACTTGAGGAAGCTTTGGGGTGGATGGGGGCAGGATTGGATAGGGTTTAGGGCATGGATGGAGTTGGGCAAGGTTGGACGGGGTTGGGCGGTGTTGGATGGGGGGAGGTGTTGGATGGGATTGGGGGCAGGTGTGGGCGGGGGCTCGCGCCTGCTGTGCTGCTGCCTAGTCTGAACAGGGAGCAGACTTAATAGAAAACTCCGAACTCCAGAGGAAAGTCATTGAATTGATTAACCAAATAATCAATTATCCAAGCGAAATAGTGCCCACCCATCTTGTTCGGATAATCGAGGTTGCCCTATACGTTTTTTCCAGTCTGTGTTACTCCTGTCATTGAACACCTCCATTTATCAAGTGTCACAAATGTGTCAACAATCACGTTTTCTCATCCTGCTACACGTGCCATTTTCAAATTGAATGGCTCTAACAGGAAGCTCCATTTAAACAGTCTGGAATGTTTGTCCTTGAATCTCTCCACAAACCTCGATGGGTTATGATCAGAGATATGATTGTCTCAGATATGTGACTGGTAACATAAACGTTGAGCAGTCTCTCGCGCTCTCTCTCGCTCTCTTCCCCCTCCCCCCTCCCCCTCTCTCCTGTAAGACACTGTTTTAGCACAGGCCCTTCAGCTCTGTGAAACCAATCTGAAGCCCATCTAACCTACACTATTCCATTCTCATCCATGTGCCTATCCAGTGACCATTTAAATCCCGTAAAGTTGGCAAGTCTACAACTGTTACAGGCAGTGTATTCCACATCTCTACTACTCTGAGTAAAGAAGCTACCTCAGACATCTGTCCTACATCTATAGCCCCTCAATTTGAAGCTATGCTCCCGTGTGCTAGCCATTACCATTCTAGGAAACAGGCTCTCTCTGTCTATCCTATCTAACCCTCTGATTATCTTATATCTCAAGCCACCTTTCAACCTTCTTCTCTCTATCAAAAATTGCCTCAAGTCCCTCAGCCTTTCCTCATAAAACCTTCCCTCCATACTAGACAACGTCTTTGTAATCTTCTCTGAACCCTTTCTAAAGCTTCCACATCCTTCCTATAATGCAGTGACTAGAACTGCCACAATACTTCAAGTGCGGCCGCACCAGAGTTTTGTACAGCTGCAGCATGACCTCATGGCTCTGAAACTCGATCCCTCTACTAATAAAAGCTAACACACTGTGTGCCTTCTTGACGGCCCTATCAATCTGGGTGGCAACTTTGAGGGATCTATGTACATGGTCACTGAGATCTCTCTGCTCAGCTACACTACCAAGGATCTTACTATTTGCCCAGTAGTCTGCATTCCTGTTACCCCTTCCAAAGTGAATCACCTCACACTTTTCTGCATTAAATGCCATTTGTCACCCCTCAGCCCATCTCTGCAGCTTATCTATGTCCCTCTATAACCTACAACATCCTTCAATACTGTCCACAACTGTACCGACTTTAGTGTCATCTGCAAATTTACTAACCCTTCTACACCCTCATCCAGGTTGTTTTGTGTCAAGGGGTGTTTATGGGGATTGTAGCAAGTATTTGGAACAGCAGCGTTAAGTTGGGATAATCTGGTTTCTCGGATAGGTTAAATAATTCTATATTCTGTTCTCTTTTGTTTGGTGTTTCATTGGTAATCTTGCAAATAAATTCTGTTTTGTTTAAAACTAAATGATTGGGCCAGCTGCATCACTCCTGAAATATCTATGTTTCACCTGCTTAACACAACTCGCAAAGTCACGGTTGGGGCTGCTTTCTTGAAATGTTTTGAGGGGGTCTGGTCTGATCCATAACCAGTACCATACACTAATCATATTTTTGGGTTGGAATTTTATTTGTGTTCAACATAGAGCTAGAGTATAGTCAGAAAAATAGAAATATTACAGTGCAGGAAACCATTCAGCCCTTTGTCGCCATGCTGGCTCTGTGCAAAAGCAGCTCAACTAATTCCATAGATTATTTATCAGGCTCTAAAGTATCGCATACAGGGGAACCTTGGTTATCTGAACGAGATTGGCGGGCAGTATTTCGTTCGGGTAATCGACTACTCGGTTAGTTCATTGAAGTTTTTAAAGCCTGCGTCCCATTCAGGAGACAAGACAGTAACACACCGCACGCGAGCCCCTGCCCAACACTGCCCCTGTCCACCCCCAATACCGCCATCGCACGCCCCCAATCCCATCCAACACTGCCCCCCCTCACTCCCAACACCAGCCCCTGCCCACCCCCTAACCCCATCCAACACAGCTCCCGCCAGCCCCCTCCTCCTGACCCCAAGCCCCGTCCAACACCGCCTCTTCCCGCCACCAACACTGCCCCCTGCCTGCCCCCTAATCCCATCCAGCACCGCCCCCAGTCCCCCAACCCCGTCCAGCATTACCCCTATCGTCCCCCCAAACAATATCATCCGACACCACCCCCCTGCCTGCCCCCAGTGCTGTCGAACACCATCCCCTGCCCACCCCCAATCCCATTCAACACACCCCCACCCCTGTCAGATTAAGGCTTAGTTTTCTTCAAATTAGAAGTGAATCTTGAAAGATTAGAAAATTCATCTTTTACTTTCTTCTGTCCCATTCCTTGAAATCCCTGTAATCTGGATTCCCTAAGTACATTAAACTATAACAAAAGTCTTGATTCAACACGTTTTACTACTTTGTCTCTTTAACTATTTGTTGTACCAAAGGACTTTATGCTCAGCAATTTCATTTCAGTTTAGCAGTTCATAAAAGTGATGAAAAGTCTCTTTAATATTGAAGTAATAAAAATATATCACTTGTTATAATTTATAATGGTGTGCTGCAAATCATTCAAAGTCCAATTTGCTGTGTTTTATGAACCAACATGATGTAGTGTGCAGCTGATAGAGGCTCCAGTTTTCTATCCATGGCATTGTGTACCGGGTTTACTTCCTGCTCATGCTGCTTGCCAATAACTTAGGTTTGAAGGATTTGGAGGTGGATACTTAATATGTTTGACCACTTTATGAATGAACTTTCCATTGCCATCAGGTTCTGAAGTGGGTCTCAAACTAGAACCGATGATTCAGAAGCAGGGCATGACTCGTTGTGTTAAAAGACCTCCAAAATAGCTAACACTGACGACTTTTGTTTTGAAACAAATACAAAGAAAAACAACTCTTAAAGTTGAAGGCCTTGAAACAAATCTGCACTTTTCCCCATTAGATTTTTTTTTCTTTGAGCTTGTATGACTTATTAATTGCCATTTATTTTAAGAGAAAAACACAAATGTTTGAATTTGAGTCTCACAGCGTCATGAATTTAGTTTGTGGGCTGATGGGTGTTTAATTATAGTGTGAAGCAGCAGAAAATTACAAGGTGTCAGTGTGACTCTTTATAATTGAAGCAGAAGGTTCTGATTCAGGATACTGTATAAGAATTTATCTTACACTTCCTGGAACAACGTTAAAACGTATCTGCAAGAGATGGCAGAGTGCCATGTTTTTGAGGGGTTTAAGACTTCTCATCTGTTCCGATGATTGCGATGATGCCTCAACAATGGCAAAGTTGTTTTCTGTATCTTGCTCGACGTTTATCCTTTCAGCAAGCACTGCAGAAACAGGTTGATGAATCTTGCTAGGTGCGTGCAGTTTATCGTGCTTGTCAATAATTTACGCAGGCACATTTCAGAAGTAGCTTACTGACTGAAGTGCTTTGCAACTTGCTGATGGGAATGGGAATTATCCCACTCCCCTAGTGTCTCTCCTCCTCTCCTCTGTGCTCTTTCCTCTTCCGCCTCTGCCTCTGCCTCCGCCTCCTCGCTGTCCCTCACCCTTGCTCGCCCTAACCCGATCCTTCGCCCTCCTTTCTCCCTGCTCTCCTTTCTCCCTCCCTCCCAGCTCCCTCTCTTCCTCCTCCGTTTATCGCCTGCTCCCTCCCCCATGCTCCAAGTAATCCACATGGCTGTAAAGGCAAGCACTTAAATATACATTCAAATACCACAAACATGCTGTTTCCAATTGGTTTGATTTGTCACGCACATGTTGAAATAAGCAGGAATATTACCATTTGCAGTTCTGTGAATTTCATTTTTAAACACTGCAGTTCAAAAATGTTTTTTCAATTTTCTGTGCGCCCCTCTCAAATATTGTGTGAAGTAATTGAAGTAATGGTTTTGTGCATTGCAATTGACTACCTACACCCCACAACTCCCCTACCACACCAAATGGCCATTAATTACACTAATTTGATATCCCTCTACAAAGCTATGTAACGGTGAGAATTTGTGGATAATATACATCTCAAATGACTGTGGACAGCAGTTATATTTCTGTTGAAATTAATCATTCATTCAATAGTATCAGCTAACATTGAATGTTGTAGGTCCCTTGGGAGTGGATCTCTCTGGAAAGAAGTTTAGTATCTGAACAATGGTCTGAATTAGATGGTCACAGTCTAAATTCGAGGTGGTCCTTATGTTCCTTAGTGGAGCTAGTGGGCAGCTATCCCCAGGTCCATTCTGAAGTTGTTGAAGGTTGTCCATATTTTCATTAAAAGGTTGAAAGCTGGGATTTCACAACGTGGGTCTTTTGGCATTTGTGGTCAACGAGGAGCTATGCCATTTAGAAGTAGGAGTATCCTTTTGAGATGCAAGAGTGTATTCCAGTAATGTTTGCGATTTCAGATCAGTGCATGAGAATTCTTCAAATCCCGTGTTTGTTGAAGTACTTTTTAAGTTTTTGACTGAATGTGTTCTTTGAGGAGGATTCTTTCTTGCAGGTGTCAGGAGGTTCAGTGTGTGCCAGCTTAGAAGCTCACTTGAGCGGTGATGGTCTCAGCTTTCCAGAAATAATCCTCTTGACTTCCTGAAGATGGATGTTGAGGCTCTTGAACCAGAGTTGAACAGCAACACTGCCTTGTTGAATAGACTAGAGTGAGGTATGAGTGTGATCTTGCTACCAATCAACCAGAAGAATGGAACACAAGTTCCTAGTTTGTAATGGAGGGGTGGTGTATTTTTTTTCTTTTTCCACTTGTGTCAAGTGCGCTGTGACTAACTCTTTCAATACCTAAGGTTATGATCGTATACAGGCATGAGGTTGTATTTGTGTTTGTGATCACCTTTGAATGTTTGGCATAGCGCGTCACTGTGCTTTGGAGAACCATTGCATGACTTTTAAGAAACATTTCAGTTAGATTCCCATTGCATTAATTTGGAGTAAACCAAAGGGGATCACGACCTGAAACATGAGCTATGATTTTTCTTCATTGATGTTGCCTGATCTGAGTGTTTTGAGCATTTTTAAGTTATTTAGGATCTCTAGTTTCCCCACTGTTTTGCTTTTTGCTCAATGTGGAAGTTGGATTTCCAATCCTGTTGTTGAATTTTGTAAACGTGTACCACCAGTGCTTAGGATCTGGACAACCAATAGCTCAGAGGTTTGTTCCTCATTGTAAGTATTCATCATAAAATTTAATATATATTTTCACTTTCGAATTCTTCTACATTTCAATTGTTAAATTCTTGATCTTTTGTTGAATTTTGACTGTTAACAAACTTTAGGGCAAAATCATCGACTGTAGGTGAGCATTAAATATAGCTGTAAGTTAGGAATGATACTTTGGGAACTCAAGACTACATGACCCAATCAGGTTTCTGGTAGTTACTGAGCATTTGGAATGCAGTGCATTGCAAACGGAATTTGTCCAAGGGCATTTCATGATGGGTCGTGACTACTTTATACAGCTTATTTGAACTGTGATGCAATCTGCTATTTGACTTGGATGTGACATAAATTTTCCCCTCAAACTTCTTTTTTCCATACGTGATTTAGTGATGTTGTAACTGGTTGAGTTGCTGAAACTGTTTTCTGTAGAATTCCTGAGTCCTGTTTGGTTGGGCTTGATAGGTGCTGTGTAAGCTGAGTTTAACAATTTGATTGAGATCTTTACAGCTTTTAACATAGGATAAATACCCTTGTTGATTTTATCATCATATGTTCAAAACAGTATTTTAACTTTCTACCCATGTCCAGTCATAGAAAATTCACCCTGTAGCATTACGTAATACAATTGGAAACTATGTTCAGAATGACAAAAGTCAGTCTGTCGGTGTGTGGGATGGATCCCTTTGACAAGTAAACTGGGACAGTAACTCCACAAACTTGTACACCTACTGAGTCTGTATTTTACTTGTTTAACTTGCACTGAACTGAAGTAAAATATTAATGTGCAATGATTCTTTATAAATGTTAGCTGGAATTTAGTGAAGTTTCAGTACTTTTTTGATTGTTTACATTCTTTTTAAAGAGACTGCTGGTACAGATCTAAATTAATGTTATGCAAGTTGAAGCTGGAACTTTTTGCACAGCAATGTTTAAGGTTAAAACAGTGAATGGCATATTTCAGCATTGCTAATGTTGAGAGTTTGTCACTTCTGGCAGTCCCTGCACTGCTGCTGATTTTGTTTTTGCCAATTTCCTTCACTTGGCCTAAATAATATCTGGCCAGACTGTTTGGAAGCATGTTCTAATCTGAATCTTGTGTATGATGTGAAAGCAATTGAAAATGATTTGCATATGGTGCAATGTGAATGGCACTCCACTCCTCTATTTTCTCCACTCAGTTCCTGGCTTTGACCTCCCATCACCCCCAACAAATGAAGTATTTATCTCGTAGTATAAATTAATGTATAACTAAGATTAAATGAAGAGGAGAGTTCAGGATTTTCATTGAGGACTCCATCAGTGCTGCTTTTGCATCTAGTTGAGTGCTCAAAGGTTTCAGTAAACTTTCAATTTTGGGCTATCTCTAGGCTTGCCCTTAGCACTTTGCTATAGTAGTATAACTGAAACAAGGAGCATCAAACCTTCAACTTTACACACAACTTTTTTTTTAATACATGAGTAGCACTTTCTAGTAAGTGATACCCAAATGTTCTGAAATGCCTTTGCTTGACTTGAAATCAGATTGCGATAGTATATACTATGTTCTAGAAAGACCACTGCTTCAGTCCTGGTTTCATACTAAAATAACTGACCATGAATGGTAGTGGTAAATTTAGCCTAATTTTTGAATTGATGGTGCAGAAGTGAGTTGAAATTCTTGCTAGTTTACTCTCCATTGTCTTCTGTCATAAATGAACTATGAAGTTGTAATTTTATACATGTTACACAGTTCCAGGTTTAATTTGAAGGAACTATACAGAGAAAGTATAAGTTTTTGCAATGTAGGAATTTTTGGAACGTAGGATTTCAGGGCAGGGAGCCATTTGCCACTTTGAGTCTGGTTCCACATTCAATAAGAGAACTCCATTTTGCTATCTACTTCTGAAGCTATTTGACTCCCTGTTTACCAAAATCTGTCCAAGTTGGCCTTGAATGCATTCAATGACCCTGTTTCCATTGGTTTCTGGGCAAGAGAATTGCACATACTTGCAACCACCTGAGAGAGAAAAGAAATTCTCCTGTTCTCTGCTTTGAAAGATAGGTCTCCTATTTTTGGTCTCCTCCAAGAAAGGAAGCACTATCCCCATATTCATCCGTTAAGTTCTCTCAGGATCTTGAATTTTCAATAGAATTATATCATTTTTCTAAATCCCAGTGATTATCGTGCCAACTTGCTCAATCTTTCTTATGATCGGGCTGCTGCCTTCTCTGGAATGAAGAATGAGTTGAGTGAATCTCCTTTGAATTGCTTTTGTCACCATTACATCCTTTTCACACAAGAAACCAAAACTGGTCTGGTAGGTCAGAATATTGGGCAGGTTTCACCACATATTGGCTTGCCGAAGCCCTGTGTGGCTGTAGTAAAACGTTCTTACTTTAGTATTGCATTCCCCTTGCAATACACAATACCATTGCATTTGTTTTCCTAATTGCTTGCTGTACTTGCATGCCAACTTTGTGTATCAAGGCACCCGAGTCCCCCTCTGATGCCACATTCTTGCGGCCAAAGTGGGCAAGCTCACAAATTTTCCATATTACCCTCTGTCAATGATTTCCTTATTCATTTAATCTATCTGCATGCTTTTGAAACCCTTTGCCTTCTCTTGACAGCTTACTCTCCTCCCCAATCTTGGTATTATTGACAAATATAATTATTCCTTCATCCAGGTTACGGGTGTAATTTGTAATTAATTGAGGCCTCAGAACTGACCACTTTACGAATTTCTTTCAACTCCTCATCATTCTCCCAATCCACTCAGATCTCTAGTTCTGAGAGATTAATTGTATCTTCCTTAATGAAAACAGACACAAATTAATCATTTAAGCTTCTCTGCCATTTCTTTATTCCCCGTTATGAAATTTCGTGGCTCTGCATGTAATGAACTTCTATTCAGCTGAGCAAAATATTTCCTTTTTAGATTAGATTACTTAGTGTGGAAACAGGCCCTTCAGCCCAACAAGTCCACGCTGACCCTCCGAAGTGCAACCCACCCAGACCCATTCCCCTACACCTAACACTACGGGCAATTTAGCATGGCCAATTCACCTAGCCTGCACATCTTTGGACTGTGGGAGGAAACCAGAGCACCCGGAGGAAACCCATGCAGACACAGGGAGAACGTGCAAACTCCACGCAGACAGTTGCCTGAGGTGTGAATTGAACCCAGGTCTCTGGTGCTGTGAGGCAGCAGTGCTAACCACTGTGCCATCATGAGTTTTTACAGTTTGTTTTAGCTTTTGTTTTGATAGGTTGCATTCATATTTAAATCTCCCTTTCCTGACCTGTTTGTTGGTTCTCCTTTGCTGTATTCCTAAAAGCCTCTCAATGATCAGATTTCCTATAATTTTTGGCAACTTTGTTGGCCTTTTCAGGGTTGTACACGATTAAAAGAATTTCCCTTGTCAGCCATAGTTAACTGACTTGTGGGATTTTGCTCCCTGATTAGTTACTGTAAACAATGTAGTAGGCAATGGATGGTCTTTGAAGAACTATGTAAAGTGGTGCCCTTTGTTGTATACTTCCCAATCCACTTCCATCAAGTTGTGATTTATACCATCATAACTTCCCTTATTCAAATATAACACTCTTGCTTAAGATTAACCTACCTCCCTGTCAAAAATAATGTAATATCTATCACATTGTGATGACTTGCTGCTAAATGTTCTTTCACAACAACAATTAGCCCTTGTTCATTACATAATACTCATCTGAAATAACTCCTGAATATATGGTCATTACTTTTATACTTAACCATAGATCCATACTTTGCACATTCAAACTGGAGTGTGACATTGTATATTATTACATTGACTGTCGTGAAGAGGCTTTCTTCAATAAGATGTTTTGATTTAGTTCTGTCTCATTGCACGTTGTCATGTGTAGAATAGCCTACTCTCTGGCTAGCATGAAAACATAGTATTCAAAGAATGTGTGTTGAATAAACTCCATAAATCATTTTCCAGGTTGATTGTGATTTGCCCTGTCTCCATGTGGATTGAAGTTACTCATAATTATCACAATACTTTTTTTTAACAGATCCTATTAATTTCTGTCTATATACCCCCTTCTAAACTTAAGCAAAATATTTGTTGCACAAGTCTCTGTTTAGAGACCACAGTGACTGGTTTCCCAGCAACACATTCTCTTTTATTTTACCCAAGCTAGATACACCATATAAATGTGAGTGTCAAAATGCATGTCAATATATCACAGGAAATGCCCAACCCCTCTAACAATTGCACTTTTAGAAATTGCAAGTAATTTGTTAGCAATTATGCTGCCACTTGAACTAAGAAATATAATGACTATAATTAACTGGAATGTATCTTGTTTAATGTAGAAATTTGTCTAGCATTCTCCCAGTTATCTCAAATGTTTTAAACTGTGCTTTAGAGACTGCCTATTGTACCAACTTTTCTCTTGAAATATACAAGTCAAGGCACGAAATGTTTATTAAGGTCTTTTTGCGGGAGCGAAGCTATTGTGCAAGTATTTGAGGTTCAACGTGATTGGAAAGCGTGTTGAAAAAGCATCGTGGAGGTTGCATTCTTAGCAAGCCTAAATATAGAGGCTTTATTGTGTACGAGCAAAGAAATTAGTTAAAAAAAACTATTTCCAATAATTTTGAGACTGAAACCAGGATGTAATCTTTTGCATTTAATGTATGTAGTACTGTATAACAGACTTGTAATTGCACAAGTAAATGAAGAAAAGAATGGATTTTTGCGTTGAGCAACAATTAGTTCAAATGCTAAAGTTATTTGTCGAATTGGTCTATCTGTTGAAGCTTTAACATAGCAGTGGTTTTCAAGTTTTGCAGGTGAGGGAGACTTACCCTTCAGATATTGTCTCATGTAGATCCCAATTTTTCAAGGGTGTCCTCATTTCAGAAAATATTAAATATGTAGAAATGTGGATGCAAAGATATTTTAAAAATTATTTGACATTGTGAAATATAAGTTTGGAAATGGATGTTATCTTGCAGATTATTTAATTTTGATTCCAGATTCTTAAATTATGCCTCTTACTTCACTCTTGAGCAGTCAATTGCTAAAAAAGTTATTTTTGAGACTGAAATCTTGCTTTTGTGATTTTTACAAATGCTTGGTTATTTAATGTGTTCCATGATGTTCAATCTGCAGAATTTGTCTGACCAAGGCAGCCATTATCTAAGCATTTCCCTTTCCTCTTTTCTCTCTGACAGACTGTTCAATTGTAGTACATCGACTCAGAGCCGTATTGGAATCAGTATTGGAATTTTTGCATCTGATGCTGATCAGTCAGAAAACTTTTCATTTATGGCGACACTTAGAAGTGTCTGACTTGTGCGATAAAGTAGTCAGAAGAGTCACTCAGTGCTGAAACCCAGAGAGACTTTTGAAGAACGTCATTGCAGAAGCCATGCTCCCTTTTGCAGTTCATGCTACCGGAATTGATACTCCAGCAGGTTCAAGCGTAGCCTACCCACTGTTTTCTCATATTTGCATCCTTCCCTAAATCAAATGTCCAGGAATGTGCATGGTACTTAAGATACAGTCTCGTTAGTGCCTTGTAAAACTATAGGGTTTGGTTTAGCTGTTGAATGGATCACTGATTTGTGATGCAGAGTAAGGCCAACAGCATGAGTCCAATTTCCACATTGACTGAGGTTCGTATGAAGGAATCTCCTCCTTTCAACCTCTTCCTTCACTACGGTATGGTGACCCTTAGATTAAATCACCATCTTCTAATGAGAGTGCAGCCCAATGGGTCTGGTAAGACTATAAAGACTATTTACTGTATAGCTGAATCCTAAGCATGATTCAAGGCTTTCATAATACTTGGGGTAAAAAGGGATAAAGGAAATGGTTCTTAAAGAATCTGGAGAAACTTGACTTGAGTACTGTGAAAGCAGTGTTCAGATAACCAGTAGTTTGTTCATTGCATTGCCCATGGTCAGTTGATATACAAGATAACTTCATAAACTTGCTACACTGAGCCAAGTTACTAGAGCTTGCAGTTAAATCACAACATGCACAACATGTTGCAATTGCATCGATAATAGGAAATGTTGATGTAAAATTGTGAGCAAAATGTTGAACAGGAAACTGGGTTGAGAAGAGGAAGTATATACAAAATGAAAGACTGTTAGCATAAATTCTGTAACCTTAGTTCCCATGTGCATGTTTTTGAACATCTGAGTAACAACTACTTTTATGTTCATATATATCTCTTCCCATCTAAATAATGTAGCTTTTACAGACAATGGCCAAGGTACCAGCGTTGGCCAGTTGGCAGATAGTAAGATTGAGGGAAGAATGATATTGTCAGCTCATGAAATCTTTGGGATGGTTTGGAAGGCAAGCTGTGATGTGCCAATGGATAAAAAAAAATTGAAAGGAAGGATGAGGGCATTTAGGAGGACTGGAATAAGTGGCTGAGTTGGGTCAAAGAAGGAATGCCCGATCAGCCAGACCTAATATGAAATGGAGTCTTTTGGTGGGGGGGCGGGGAGCGGGGGATGTAGTTGGTCAAAGTTGGGACTGGAGCAATTCTCAAATCACAGAGGGTCAATTTTGTTCAATCTATGATGGAAAAAGGCAGCCTTTCAGTGTGATAAAACCTCTGTTAAATTCCAATTTGGCCAACTCTGGTTAACCCAGAACTGTTGTGCTCAAGCATTTTTAGTTTCAGTCTTTGTATAGGATGCTCTATGCCTAAAAGTACAGTGATAAACTGATTCAGAGATTTTTAAAAAATGTTCAAGAATGAATGGAATTTTCCAATATTTTAATTTTTTAAAAACTCAAGAAAGAATTTGGATGCTTCAAAATAATTTAAATTTCAAATTTTGAGGAGTACTGGCTACATGTATATACTGTCCATGGTGTCAAAGAATATTTGGTGATGTGTGATTTCATGCAAATAAAGCAACTTTTGGTTATTATCTCTGGTAAGAAGAAAATGAAAGGCAGTCGGGATTTTAGTTTCACGTTTGGGTACTGGCTGATTTGTAATGTTTTGGATATTTTCGATTATGTGGCTGGTTTAGTTGTAAGAGTGATTTAATGTCAGTATGTCAAGACAGTACTGATGATATGGGCAGTTATGGATGAGGGAATGTGCTTAATCTGGGTTGATGACATCTTCTCAAAAGAAACTACTGTTGGTTATTTTCAATTTATGCAAAGTGTAACATTGTCTATACAGGTATTGTGTGGCCCATTAGTGCTAAATTTTGTTTGTGGTATTACATTGAATTGAAAAATGACATGACATAATCTGCAAAGAGATATTGTCATTTTTAACAGGAATTGAGCTAGAAGCATGAAAACAGTGTTATACTAATGAATTGAAATTACAGGTTTTGTTGTCTTTATATTGTTTGAAGTTTTTCTCCTATATTAATTGGTTTTGGCATCAGAGTTATGCTTTTGAAGTTCACTAACATAGTCTACCAGGGTAAAACTCACACACCAGGTTGTAGTCCAACAGGTTTACTTAAAGGTATGCGTTTTCAGAGCATCGATCCTGTGTCAGGTAGCTGGGGAGGGGTGGGGGGGTGAGGGCTGGGGACAAGATCAAAGTGCCATATAATTGATGCAATTGCTGCTAAATCTTTAGTCACTGTGAATGGGGATGCAAGTTTCAATTGATTATTGTATAAATCCCAGAACTGCTTTCAAGTCACAGGCCTGAGATAATTTAAGGTTTTATCAGATTACAAATGTGACATCTCAACTCTGAGAATACATTAAAGGCATGAGGTTAAGTCTGACTGTATCCTAACCTTGAGTCTGACTGGTTCTATTTCCAAAGTAGGGATTTATAAAATGTCATATTGACTGCCTACAGATTGTGTTTTTTTGAACAAAATAGAATGTATCTGCAAATTCACCCCATAGGCTGACTTACGTACGTGTACGTGTGTGTGTGTGTATGAGAGAGAGAGAGAGAGAGAGAGTCTGTGATCTTGTACTTTCAATTTTGTGTCCCATGATCCTGCCCCACTAGATTGCTGGTGAAGGTGTAGTGCTCCAAAAGCTTGTACTTTCAAATAAGCTATGACCTGGTGTTGTGTGATTTTTAACTTTGTCCACCCCAGTCCAGCACCGGCACCTCTACATCATAGCCGACTAGGCCATAGGGTAGCGGCAGAGACAAACCACTATAAATGCCGGAGGAAACAACACAGAAGTGCTTCACAGGAGGCTCCCAAGCACTGAGGATGTCACCTAGACAGGGGACGAAACGTCTGCAATACAAATTCCCAGCTCGGCGAACAGAACCATAATAACTGTAAGAGTAGAAAAACACAATGCAAGTTGGGAGGGTAAGGAGGTTTTCCTTTTTCACCGATCAAATTAGTCAGATGTGGATTCTTGTTTTTTTCCGTGTTTGTAAAAAGTCACTTTCTGGTATGAACCTAGTTATTGATCGAATGGATATTACTATCTTTATAAGCCTCGCACTTTGCATAACCAAAGTATGGAAGGGCTCAAGCATTTCATCTTCAAAAATGCTAAGTTGGTCAGTATTTTGTATATCTTGACTGTCTACTTCAAAAATGTGCTGTTTGTTTGGTGTGTTTATTAGTTGCACCTTTTACGAGTAATCTCTGATTGTGATCCTTATTCTTTGTCCCACACGGGCACCATCATACAGACCCAACAAATACACTTTAATCTAACTTTATTAGCATGCTTCACCAACAAATGTGTGTGCATAACATACTCATTTTCAGAGGCACAGGTGGGAGTATATGAGACTGTTACCAGAAGTATAATTATTGTGGTAAATGGCTTTTGTAATATTTTAACTCTTCAGATTGAGGTATCAGAGTGTGTTCTGAAAATGCTGAGAACTTTGGATTATCTTTCCAAGTTAAAGATGCATTCTGTGTTGTGACTTTTAAGGTTTTTTAGAAAACAAATACTTCCAAATGGTTTGATTTGACACAAATGGATAGATGGATGTGTGTTTGGCAGCCAAGGAATTTTTATGGTGCACTTTTTGGCCCCATGTCTCAAGAAGGATGTACTGGCCCTGGAGCATGTTCGAAGGAGGTGCAGGAGAATGGCCCCAGCAAAGCCAAGCTTAACATATGAGGAATGTTTGAGGATCCTGGGTCTGTACTCTATGGAGTTTAGAAGGATGAGCGGAGAATCTAATAGAAACTTACAGAATACAGAATGGCCTGGACAGAATAGATGTTGGGAAGGTGTTTCATTTGGTAGGAGAGACTTCGGACCTGAGGGCACGGCCTTAGAGTAAAGGGAAGACCTTTTTAGAATGCAGATAAGGAGAAACTTCTTCGGCCAGAGAGTGGTGAATCTATAGAATTCATTGCCTCAGAAGGCTGTGGAGGCCAGGACATTGAATATATTTAAGACAGAGATAGATGGGTTCTTTATTGTCAAGGGGATCAAGGGTTATGGGGAGAAAACTGAAGAATGGGGTTGAGAAACTTATCAGTTTCTCATGATTGAATGGTAGAGCAGACTCGATGGGCTGAATGGCCTGATTCCAGCTCCTGTGTCTTATGGTCTTAAGACATCATTCTAGAGCTATCATTTCTCAGATTAACATTCAGGTTAACATGTAAAGGGATAATTTGTGACTATTGTTTGTCAGATTCCCAAGTTTACTGCGGGAAATGCATAATTTAGAAATACAAAAAGGCTCGTGTTTCAGAGACCAAGATGAAGCAGTTTTGGGACCATATCTTCATTTTCTGAATCTTACCTGAATTCCAGTTCTCTTGTGGTGGTGTTATATTGGGCAAGATAGCTATTCCCCACAGGAATCCACTTGTAGGACAGCTTGAAGTAGCAAGGTTAGCAGTTTGTGTATTGGGAAGTTAGTAGCGACAGGAATGAATAAGCATAGAAATTTTCTTTCACCTTTTATTTAATAAGAATAAATCCACCTTTTCCAATCAATCTGTGTTACTGAAACTTCTCTATTGGAATCATTTTCAGAACTCCTCTTCACCTTGTCTCAAGCCTTATCATCTTTCTAAGGTATCGGGTTCGTTATTGGACGTACTAGTTTGCCCTGAACTGGAGAACAAGTATTGTCATAAACATTCTTCATATGCTGCTTGTTTTTGTTCTCAATATCTCAGTTTATCAAATCCTGGATTCCATTTGTTTTCTAACACCATTTCAACTTGCCTTGCCTCTATCAACAATTTGTGAACATATGCCAGCAAGTCACTACGGTCTCTCTCAAAATTATTCCCTGTTTGTAATTTTTATTAATGACTTAGATGAGGGAGTCGAAGGGTGGGTCAGTAAATTTGCAGATGATACAAAGATAGGTGGAGTTGTGGACAGTGAGGAGGGCTGTTGTCGGCTGCAGAGGGACTTAGATATGATGCAGAGCTGGGCTGAGGAGTGGCAGATGGAGTTCAACCCTGCCAAGTGTGAGGTTGTCCATTTTGGAAGAACAAATAAGAATGCGGAATACAGGGTTAATGGTAGGGTTCTTGGTCAGGTGGAGGAACAGAGGGATCTTGGGGTCTATGTACATAGATCTTTGAAGGTTGCCACTCAGGTGGATAGAGTTTGTAAGAAGGCCTATGGAGTATTATCGTTCATTAGCAGAGGGATTGAATTCAAGAGTCGTGAAGTGATGTTGCAGCTGTACAGGACTTTGGTTAGGCCACATTTGGAGTACTGTGTGCAGTTCTGGTCGCCTCACTTTAGGAAAGATGTGGAAGCTTTGGAGAGGGTGCAGAGAAGATTTACCAGGATGTTGCCTGGAATGGAGAGTAGGTCGTACGAGGATAGGTTGAGAGTTCTCGGCCTTTTCTCGTTGGAACGGCGAAGGATGAGGGGTGACTTGATAGAGGTTTATAAGATGATCAGAGGAATAGATAGAGTAGACAGTCAGAAACTTTTTCCCCGGGTACAACAGAGTGTTACAAGGGGACATAAATTTAAGGTGAAGGGTGGAAGGTATAGGGGAGATGTCAGGGGTGGGTTCTTTACCCAGAGAGTGGTGGGGGCATGGAATGCGCTGCCCGTGGGAGTGGTAGAGTCAGATTCATTGGCGACCTTTAAGCGGCATTTGGATAGGTACATGGATGGGTGCTTAATCTAGGATAGAAGTTCGGCACAACATCGTGGGCCGAAGGGCCTGTTCTGTGCTGTATTGTTCTATGTTCTATGTTCTATGTTTTATAATTGCCCTCTTCACCTTCCTACCAAAATGCGTCACTTCACACTTCACTGCATTAACTTTAATCTCTCATAAATATGCCCTAGCTACCAGTGCCTCTTCTCTTGAATCTACACTATACTGCACTTGACAGTATCAAGTTTTGTGTCATTGCAGATTTTGGCATTGTGCTGGGTATACCCAAATCCACGCCATGAGTATAAATCAAGTAAAGTGGTGCTTAATAGCACTGATCCCTGAAGAACTCTGCTGTAAATCTTCTTTCAGTTTGTGAAATAACTCTTCACCATGAATGTTAACTATCACTTAGTCAATCTTCTATCCTTCTGCCATTTTTTTCTTCGCCTTTGCCTTCATAACTGTTAAGTCTGTGTGCAGATTTTCAGTGATAAAGTGCATTCATGCCTATTGGGTGTTCCAAAATGTTTCATAACCAATAGAAGTACTTTTCAAATGTTAATCAAAATGGAGATGAACAATATCAGACAGCCACATTGCACAGTGCAAAGTCACATAACAGCAGTGAGATGATCAGGTAATTGGATTTGGCACTCGGTCGAAGAATACACCCTGCTTTTTCTTTGAAAGATGTTGAGACTTCCCCATTTACTAAGGCAGACAAGACCTCAGTTTGAAGTCTTATTTAAAAGATGGCATCTCTAACTGTGGAGTTCTGCTATGTGAAACTTATTTCAACTTCAGCCATGTTCAATCATTGCACCAACACTCACTGATTTGCAGATGGGCTCAGCAACACTTCATTTAAAAGTCTCACGTTTTATCCTACTTTAGCCATCCCTCCTTGCACACCTCCCGAGAAGTTTGTGTTCTTCTGAATTTGACTTTTTGAGCATCCCAATTTCACTTACCCCTCCAATTAATGGCCATATACTGAAGGTCATTGGCCCTTAGCACTACAATGCTCTCCATAAGCTTTGTCGTTACCTCCTTTCATATAGTCCTGAAAACCACCATCTTTTGACTCGAGCTAACATCTTATCGTCTTGGTGTCATTGCTTAATACAGTGGTTTTGCAGGGCTTTTTATTACGTTAGAAGCACATTTACAAATGTAGTTTGCTATTGAAGCACTGTCTCAATATTGTATTGAAACATTGGCCAAGTTTATACGCTTCTTTGAAGAAGAACTAGAACCATTGGACTGACCAAAGTGAGATCTTTCACAGACCATAAGCTGATGCCTTTGGCTATGTTGCATTTGGTTTGCCAATTTTGAGATCTTCTACTTTTAAGGCTGTGAGAAGAATACTCTTATTTTGTGTACTGATTAAAATAATGTGCTTCTGGAAAACATGAAAATTGCCATGACTTTTAAAGAGTAAGTGCTTGTTGTATTTTATTTCAGAATCAACAAAATGGGCGTGTTATATCGTGCTTGGATAAGGAACTGATTAGCTGAGTCTGAAGTGGCATGAAATTGGATTTTAATGAAAACACTTTAGGATGAATTATCGTGTTATGACTGCAAATATGTTTTGTTTTCATTTAGTGGAAAGATGGTATTTTCAGTTGATCAGTTCCTACTTCTGTGGAGTAGTGAGGCATTCATAAATTCTATCCATCTTAGTGAAATAGATTTAGCTCATTATGATTTAGCAGTGACAGTAGAATCCTAAAACTAAATGCTTGGCCACCAAAGTGTGAAGTTTCCAAAAATCTGTGACCAATATTTAAGTTGTAGCTATAAGATCCAACCATTTTAGAGATGAAAAAAAGCACATATATAACCTGGCAAAGACACTGATTTTTCCATCTTGCATATTTGAGAGGCTGGAACAAGATATTCATTGCATCTATTTGATGACGTTAGGGAGAGGTATGATCCATTTCAGGTGTTTGTTGGATCTTATTTAGTTTCTATCGACTGCTTAAAAGACATTCACTGTCTAAACTCAGGGTCCAGAAAATCCAGCAGTCTTGCTCCTTCATACTTGCTTGCTACCTCCCAAAAGGAAGGTATGCTCTTCATTGGTGTATGAGAAATATGTCCCTTGAGCAATGGTCAGTTAGCAATCCTCATTGTGATAGTAACTGGATGCTGCTTCTAAGCTGTAAGTTGTCCAGGCAACAACTGCACGTTGTTCCTCCCATGAAACACAAAACTGCAGAAGGGACCAGGTAAAATGTGTTGGCTTTGGTTTGAAGCAAATCTGTCATACTCTCTTCCACAGTGAACTTTTAACCAGTATTCTGCTTTATTGTGAAATCTTTTCCACCTGGCTATTCAAGTTGTACTGTTCACAATAATGTTTGCCGTACTTTGACTTTGTTTTAATTCTACTTGTTCATGTTGATAAAGCATCCATTTGGTGATGGTTTACACCTGAAGTAATCCCAATTTAGCCCAGTTGGTATATAATCAGATTCATCAACTAAGGATCATGTGTTCAAATATCTGATCAAGTGCTTTTTTTGAAATATCCTCATGTCATGGAACCCAATGTTACAACACAGAAAGGTTCACGCGAATTTATTTTGTGTTCTTAGGGCGCAGTGCTAATTGCCCTACCTCTTGGTCAGAACAGGAGTTGAAATTTCATTTGCTGTAACACATCTGGACTGGTTTATTAAAAGGATCTGTAACTGAGGTCAATTTGCCTAAAAAGTAAAGGTAAATAAGAATATCTTGGAATAAGAATTTAGGTTTGTTTTTATATTTAAATTGACACTTTTGGTGTTATTTCAAAGGTGGATATATAAGAGTACATGTTTGGAGGGAAATGAAACATAATATCTGCCATTTAATTAGTGTTGAGGCTATGTCTATCTAACCAAGGTAATTTACTTGATGCAAGTTGAATTTAATTGTCATTCCTATGAAAATAAAATGTCTTTGACAGCAATAGTTTGTACCAAGATGTCACTACCCATATTAGTTTTGTAGAGGTATTTAAAATATCCTTGGAGCAAAGTGAGAACAATATCAATTTGATATTTTCCTCAGCAACCTATTCACATATATTATTCCACATCTCTGGGGCATAGCGGACTTGGACCTGGACTTCCTGGTCCAGAAGCAGGGACACTATCCTAGCAGTTTTGGGGCTATGTATAGCATCCATTCTGTTGCTTTAATCTTGAGTGTGAGCTCAAGATTAAAGAACCAAGGCTGAAGTTTGAATACAGATAAGCCAATTCCCTGAATAGCATAATGTGTTGAGGGTGCCTATTTCCGTCCGTATGTTTCAACACTTGTGCAACTTGCATTTCAAACGGTTTAATGAGCATAAGGCATCGATCATTGTTATTGGAAGCAGGTGTTTTCTGGATGGCTGGTGAATTGGAACGAGCACTTGGAGCAAGCAGTGCGTCCGATTCACATTGTAAACCTAAGTAACATCATTTCCTCCTGCTGTGTGGTTTGAAGAAATCACTAGCACATTTTATCTAGTTTCTTAGTCTGTCTTTTTTAAACAAATGACTTTATGTAGCCATGCTTCAAATTTTTGTGGTTTATTAATGATGACATGCCCGTTTATGCATGTTTTCACATGTACTGTCCTTAATAGATTGCACTCATCAGTATAATTGCAGCAAATTCTAGTTCAAATGAAGATCATACCTGTTCAGAAATTTAAAAGAAATTTAGTTTTATTAGAAAAACTGGAATACACTTTTACTGCTCTGCATTCCTTCCCTCTTTAACTGGCATTAACTTTGTAAAACTTGCATAGATGGTGGTAAGCAGGAGATAAATAAGTAAAATTTGGTTTCTTTCTGGAGTAAGTTGACTGTACAGTAGCAGGAAGTTCTTTTGAACTTTAGAGCAATCAGTGAGCCGTGTGAATCTTGAAACAACAGTGTGTGGTTGAAGTGACTTCAGTCTAATCTATTAATAAATCTGCTGACTCTTACTTCCAAATTGGTCTGGGTTCCATTTTGCGCTTGAATTTAGTTCTGACACTATTACAGTAAGCAAGTTAAGGAATGGCATAGTCTTGACATCCTGGGAAATGTTGAGATGATTTCACAAGTAGTGGTTTAGGGATGAAGGAAAGTTATTGCAGGTGGTATAAATTTTGAAGCTTGCTGGCACTCGGGAAACAGAAGAACTGAATGGCACAATGCTGTAAAAAAATTTTTGAAGATTGAAACCAGGAAGTTTGATGCAAAAATAATTGGAATGAAGAAATTCCACTTTTCTCCTATAATCTGCAACATTTTAACATTGCTTTTTGTGTCAGCTGACCAGAACAGGACAGTAAAAGAGTGGTCATCACTTATAAGAGTCTGCCAAATTGAATGCTGACTCTTGGATTTTAGACAGTGAGATATATTGTTAATTGTAAAAACCTAGAAAATAGCAGGAACCAGCTGTTCAGCCCTTTGAGTTAGTTCCACCAAACATTATGTCCATGATTATCCAAGCCATCCTGCAATTGCTTTGCCCTCGTATCTTTTGATCCTTTTAGCCCCAAGTGTTGACTCTAATATCCTCTTGAAACCATACAATATTTTGGCCTTGGCAGCTTTCTTTGACAATAGATTCACAGGCTCAACTCTTATGGGTGAAGGAATTTCTTCTTATTTCAGTCCCAAATCGTTTATCCTTTATTCTTAGATTATGACTCTTGGTTATGGATTCCCCCGCCATCAGAAACATCTTTCCTGTATTTATTCCGTCTTGTCCGGTTAGAATTTTATGGCTTTCTATGAGATTCCACCCCTGATCCCCATTCTCTGAACTCCAGTGCATATAGTCCGAATTAATTCAACCTCTCTCTGCACAGCTCCTGCCATCCTAAGAATCAGTCTGGTAAACCTTTGTTGTACTCCCTCTATCACAAGAATGTCCTTCAGCAGATGGGACCAAACCTGTACACACTGTTCAAGGTATGATGTAACATTGGCCCTGTATAATTACAGCAAGCCATCTGCTCTTGAATGTGAATCTTCTTGCTATGAAGACCAGCACACTGTTGGGATCATGAGGAACAATTTGTTGAATGGGTATCAAATCACAGGGTACCAGATTTAGCTCTGGGTGAACTAAGTGAAATGCTGTATTATGAAGATATGAGGGGGGATGGAGAATTCAATATTTAATAGCTGTTTACATCAGAGGATTGTCATTTATTGGTTTGAGTTGTTTGGATTCTCAAGCCTAATTGCTTAATAGGTTAAAGTGGAATTCATATTCAACACAGCTGTATTCCTAGATCTCTCATACTGTTTTGAAGCCAGATGGTGCTTCACAGTAGCCTTATCAAGCAAAATTTGACACTGTTAAATAAGATTTTAGGGCAAGTGACCAAAAGGCTGATCAAGGAGGTCAGTTTTAAGTCAAGTTAATACAATAGCCCAATTAACCTTATATAAAATTGTACCAGTCAACATACGACACCGATCAAAGCAGTATTTTATGGATTACTTGCTGTTTTGGAAATCAGCATCTGACATAAAACTGATTTTTCCATGAAACTAGAATTTCTAGTAGAATTCTTAGTGTATTTGTTTGCACATTTTGTCTTGTGGCAAGAAGATTTGTAGTTTATTGGCAGCATTTCCACTTGAAATAATAAGGATTTAAGAATGACAGTGATTTCTACACAATCTGATATTACAAGAGATTACAAGTTTCTATGGATGTTTCATCAATGTTAGGAAAAAGTGAGGACTGCAGATGCTGAAGAGTCAGTCGAAAAGTGTGGCGCTGGAAAAGCACAACTGGTCAGGCAGCATCCGAGGAGCAGGAGAGTCCTGATAAAGGGTTTATGCCCAAATGTCGACTCTCCTGCTCCTTGGATGCTGCCTAACCTGTTGTGCTTTTCCAGCACCATACTTTCGGATACTTAATCAGTTTTCATGATTTTGAGAGAATTAGGTATTTGTTGAATGAATTGTTTGACATGTTTAAAAATCATCCTCTAAATTACTGGCCTTGTTTGAATCAAATTTAATATTTTCAGATGAGAATTTGTTTAATAATTCACAATGCTACTTCATATAGTATTAATTTTAACATGTTCCTTAATTTATTGCTCAAATATATAGTGAACAGTTTCTAAATATGGAAATCTAGTTGATGTACAGAAAACTGGGACAAAGCAGTTTGTCAAGATAACTTACTGCTGATTCCATTTGGTTTTGACAATTGTGTCCTAATGCATTTGGGAAATAGTTTCTTATTGTTTTCATCTGTTCTCACTCCCCCAACCTTTAAAATTGATGCAGCATAGTTCCATGGTTCACTTAGACAACATATAATAGTGGATTGGTTTAATTAGGAAGAAGGTTAATTTCCTATCCTGTAAGGCATGCAGATTGATTAGTTTTAAGAGTTTATGCTCCTCATGCTTCTGCTGGTTGAGGGCAGGGGTCCACAGTGTACTCCCTCCCTTTATTGAAGGGTTCAGTGACACCTGAATACTTTTCAAAAAATAAAAATTCACAAGCTATAAAACTTTTCTAGTCTTGGTCAGTTGACGTTTTCCAAACTCTTTCAGCAAATGTGAAAATCTTTTGTGTTTTTGATGGTGGCCACCAAGTGTAATATTGACCAGAGACATTGGTTTATTCAAGAAATTTCTCACTTACACAAGTTCACAGGACCAAGTGTAATCTTATGCACATGTGCTCATAGGCTATCAGAAACTGAGTATTTGGTGCTAATTTAAAAGGAGTTCTCAGTACTAATTTTTCAGTTCCTCATTGTATATGTATTTTTAGCGACAACATGCAGCTGTATCTTCTATTACATGGATGTGGACTATGTAATTTATTTATGCTTCAAATATATTTCAATAGCTGCTCAGTTTATGAATCATACTCAGTGTAGCATGCAGCCTAATTTTATTTGTAAATCAAGTATTAATAGCTTTAACATGAAGCATTTCAAATCCAAATCAGATTTTAACCAACAGATTGAGAAGCTATATTAACAAGGCTGTTCATTTGGTTTGTAATCCTACAATTTCTTAATACTAAAGAAATACTAAAAGACCCTGTCATTCTTGTGTTTGCTATTGACTTGAAAATGAGCCATTGGGATTGTTTGTTTACAATTAAATAGCTTTTCTCAGTAAATGAAATCACTTTACCCATGTAGTTATCTCGATTGAAGAGGAAGTGTACATATGAAGAGAACTTTAAATGGCAGTTTGTGTGAATTCATGGAGATTTAAACCTTAATTTTTAATTTCAATCTGCTTCTTTGTTAACAGTTTTCGACGTTGCTACGAATAAGGCATAAATCATGAAATTAATTCTCCTAGACGGTTTTATTTTATCGTTATGCTTGGGTACTGTAACTGAAAGCTGATCATTTGTCACTTATGAAATAGTCAAGCAGACTCAAGGTACTAAGTGTCTTATTTCTGGTTTTTTTGTGTTCTTAATAGAGAAAATTAGTAAAATAAGCTTTTATATAAAAAATTATTCATGCTATTTGTGAATTTCAAACAGATTATTGACCATCTTTATTTTTTAAACTGTAGTTTGCTGGACTATTTCATAATGCAGTTAAGAACCAGCAAAATTGCTCTCTGTTTGGAGATACTCAAACCAGATTAGGTGAGAATGGCAGATCTCATTCCCTAAAGGATATTCGTGAACTAGCTAGATTTTTATGACAAGTTAGGAAATAGATGGTCACTGTTCCTTGTACCGATGTTTTTTTGTTTCAAGTTTTATTTATTAGCTGTGTTTGAATCTTGTGTTCTGTGGTGGGATTTGTACTCATGCCTGTTATTTTGTTCGCCCTTGGGCCTGTGTTTTACCGATTCAGTAACAATAGCATATTCAACCTATGATTTAATGAGGGGGACTGTGAGACTTGCAGTTATGCAAAGGAGAGGGAAGAGTAGCTGATGTGTAGGTATGTGTAGAATGAAATTGTAAAATTGCATGTCTTTGAATTCATTTACATTATTGCATTATGGAGCAATCCATTTTCTCACCTATCCATCATCACACCTATCCATGAGTCTAAAGCAACGTAGTTCCTTGAATGGGACTTGAGGCTTAAACATTGTAAAAGCATGTTTTAGATATTGCATGTTTTTAAATAATTAATCCATTGATTAACTTTTCATGATGTACAGAATTAAAGGAATAAAATTGATCTCTCTTTTCCCTAACCCCCACCATAGCTGGTGAAGATTTATTAGATCTGCTCTGCACCTTTTCAAATGGGTCCAAAATTAGTCTACAGAATTGGATACTGTACTGTGTGGAATAGTGATATACAAAATAGCCATCAATATTTGCTTGGGGGGAGGGGAAAACCCTGCTCTGTATGCCCCATGCCACTTAAGATACTCATGCAATTAGTTGGGTCATTGGTCACATCGATGAAAGTATTCCCTGCTTCAGTCTATATTCTGTAATGTGTAGTACTTGCAATTTGCTGTTATGGCCCCTTTGAGTAAGATGATTCATGTGCACACTTTAATTTACAGTTAGCTATGTAATATAATGTGAAAGTAGAATGTTGTCAGTGCTGTGGGGAGGGAAGAAAATGTTGTTTCACCATTACATTTTGCATTCAATTGCTGCTATACAACTATAAGTTAACGTGATTGGCTACCACTCAACACACTGCTGAATTGCTAGCATTTCTTGCCAAACTTTTATTTCAACAGTAAATGATTTTGAAGTTCGCTACTACACCTGCGTGATGCAAGTTTCAAATCAGCTTTAGGCAGATGGGAAAGCACAAGAAAGTTCTTGAATATAGACAAACCTATGTTGTCAGCTGATTGGTGGCATCTTGGTGATGGCAAGGTGTGCTCCAGAATCTGTCCTTTGCCTCGACATGGCTGAGATGGTTAGATTCTCTTGTTGGAGATTCTCATTGCCTGGCACTGTCTAGGGTGAATGTGACTTGCCATTTTATCAGCACAAGCTTGGTGTTATGCTGGTCTTGCTGCATAAGGACATGAACTGCATCAGTATGAGAGTATTGCCAAATAGTGCTAAACATTGTATAATCAGTTAACCGCCCTCATCTGATGATATGATGGAGTGAAGGTTGTTGATGAAGCAGCTGATGATTGGGCCGGGGCACCCAGAACTCCTGAGGAACTCCTGCAGAGATGTTCCTGCTGAGATGATGGACTACCAACCATCGTAAGTATCTTCCTTTGTGCTAGATATGACTCCAAACAGCAGAGTTTTCCTCCTGTTTCCTGTTTGATTCAATTTTTCTAGGGCTTCTTCATGGCATACTTGTCCAAGTGTCTTAATGTCAGAGGCAATCACTCTTGTCTCACTTCTGCAATTCAGCACTTTTGTCCATGTTTGGACCATGTAATGAGGTCATCAGCTGAGTGGCCCTGACAGAACCCAAACTCAACTTGTCAATGAGCAAGATATTGCTGAGCAAGTGCCACGTGATAGTACTGTTGAAGATGCCGTCTGTCCCTGTGACAATTTAGGGATTCCAGGATTGAGAGTTGACTGTGGTGCTTGGCTGCTTCAGATTTGTCCTGCTTTTATGAATGGGGACTTTTAATGGCAACTTTGGCTAACTGGAAGCAGAGACATATGGCTGAATGTTTGCTTTGCCATGATATGCTGCTTTGAAACTATCACATGCTTTATAGAATTCATATCTATAACTATGTAAGAGTTTGGGCAACATGCAAATCACATGTGAAGCTCAAGGTTTTTTATCGAAGTCACTCGTTTGAACATTTTTGTCTGCCATTTTCATGATAGAATTTGCTGAATTCAGATTAGAGATTTCCCAAATGATAAGGAATAATTTCCTCATTTTTCGAGTAATGAAGTTTCACCGATTTCAGTTGATTTTGAAATGGACAGAAATTTTAATATTTGATGTGATGGCTATTTTGTCAGCGTTATTGTTGGTGGATTTAATGAAGAAAATACTATTGTGCAGTCGTAATGACCTTGAATTACTTGGCAAAATATACATGGTTATTTTTATTTAGAAGTTAATGTTCAACCGACGTACAAGTGCATGGGCAATAATTGGCAGTAAAGCTGTAACTGAAGGAGTAATAATCCAAATTGTTGCAATGCACAATATGATTTGCAACACATGGCATGAGGAGTTTCTAATGAGAAAAATCAAGATGTAATCAGGAAACTGTCATGGTTGAAGCATAATGGATGTACAGCTAAATTGAGAAGTAATGGTTAGCTACCTTAGGTTTGACCTGAAATATCTGATAACATAAAATGGATGTCAAAATTGCATAGATATTCAAAAACTGAATGGAATAAAAATCATAAGATCATCAATTGAAGGTTGTCTTCAGTATTTTATTGTGCCCTGGATCTGTATCACTTAAAGCTTGTCTCATGCCAAGGTTTTATGACATAATGAAAACAACAAGTACTGTGAATCACAACAGGTCAGGTAACATCCATGGAGAGCGAGCAAGCTAATGTTTCGAATTTGATGACTCTTCATCAGAGCTGAAGCGAAGTGAAAGCTTCCTCCAATGTATCTGCAAGTACATACATGGGGTTAAGGCAAGTTTGCAGGGTCAAGTGTCACTACCAAGTCTGAGTCATAAGAGTATTTTTTTTTTCATAATTTTTAAAATCAATTATCATAGTAATCTGGGCAACAAATGTACCACTGGGTACGCCTTGGAGGGAATTATAGTTAATTCCTTTTCAGGCTGCTTAATAGAATACTCCAAGCCTTCTGTTTTGGATACTGCACTTCTGTTCATTTTAGTGGGGTGAAATGGCTGGGCCTTTATTGCCCATCCCTCGTTGTCCTGGAGAAAATGTTAATGATTAGCCTTCTTGTGCTGTTGAAGCCTTTGGGATGCATACAGCCACAGTGTTATTGGGAAGGGGATTTCAGGATTTTAATTCAATAACAGTGGAGGCAAAGTAATATAAGTTCATGCGTGTGTGGCTTGGGGGGGAAACTTGTGCACAGTGATGTTTCCATGTCTGTTGCCCATATCTTTTGAGAAAGCAATGTTTTAAAAGTTGATGTTTTACTTACAATGACAGGAGTAGTATGGCTTGTGTAGGGTGCAGACGCGATAGCAGTGAGGTCATAAGGAGTAATGAAAGCGGAGAAGGCCCAGGAGCAGGCAGATGGATGGCAGAGATGTTTCCACCAAATCAGCAAGTAGAAAATTGAGTGCCTGTAGGGTGGTAAGTGAATGGAATGCACTGCCAGAGGAAGTAGTGGAGGCATTTGGATGGGTATATGAATAGAAGAGGTTTGGAGGGATATGGGCTGGGTGCTGGCAGGTGGGACCAGATTGGGTTGGAGTATCTGGTCAGCATGGACAGGTTGGACCGAAGGGTCTGTTTCCATGCTGTACATCTCTATGACTCTTATTATAACTAGATAAATAATAGAGAGCCCATTAAGGACTGTAAAATTTGGGCACAGTCCTCAATGAGTACTTTGTATCGGTCTTCACAAGTTTAAAAAAAAGGATATAAGGATAGAGGATTTTGAAATATTAGGAAAAGTTAACAGCGAAAGAAGCTACTAATGGGTTTAGCAATGTTAATTTTGGATAAATGAGGAACAAGCTAAGGGCAAGGTTGCATTTGACACATTTGATTAGATTTCCTGAAGCTGGAATGTTAATGAGGATTACATAATGCATTTGATGTCGTCTGCGTGGACCTTGGCAAGGCTTTTGACAAAGTCCCTCATGGTAGACAAGTCAAGAAAGGAAGAAGCTTTGGGATCCAAGGCAAAGTAGCATGTTGGATCCAAAATTGGCTGAGGGGCAGGAAGCAGAAGGTGGTGTTAGGATGTTTCTGTGACTTGATGACTGTTTTTACTGGGGTTCTGCAGCATTTGAAGCTGATGTCCTTGCTATTTGTAATGTACATTAATGATGTGGGCTGAAATGTAGGGAATATGATCAAGACGTTTGCACTTGTCACGAAAATTGGTAGAGCACTGAATAGTGAGGCAGATTGCTTTCAACTGTAAGGGAGATAAATGGACTGATCAAGTGGGCAGAGCAGTTCCAAACAGAATTCATCCTGGAAAGGTATGAAGTAATGCAATTGGAGGGGGCCAATCAGGGAAGTGATTACACTATAAATGTTGGGATTCTGGAAAGAACTGAAGATCAGGGGAACCTTGATGTGCATATCCACAGATCCCTGAAGGTATTAGGGCAGGTCAATAAGATGATTATGGGTGCATTAACTGAGACATTGAATACATGAGCAGGGGGGTTAGGCTGGAACTGCATAAAATGCAACACAACTGCAGTAGTGAGTGTAGATCTGGTCGCCACATATCAGAAGGATGTGATTGCCATAAGGGAGGTGTAAAAGATGCTGCATGGGCCGGAGGGTCTGAGCTATGAGGAAAGATCGGATAAACTGCGATTGTTTTCCTTGGAGCAGCAAAAGCTGAGAGAGATGTTTAAGATTATGAGGTGTGTAGACAGAGTGGAGGGGACGTTTTTTTTCCTTTTAATAGAGAAAACATGGGTTTATGGTAAGAGGTTGAACACTAAAAAGCAACAGAACAGATTTGTTTCCACCAAAAGTGCAGTGGGAGCCTAGAACTCAATGTTTCAAAGAGTGGTTGAGTCAAACACAACTTGTAAGCAATATTTAGATATTCACTTGTTATAGTCTTCAAGGCTATGGATCAAGAAATAGAAAATGGGATTGGTGTAGTCAGAACTATGATGGACAAATGAACTCAGTGGCCATGTCCTGTGCTGTAAATGTCTGAGTCCAGACTTTAAACTCCTAATTGAAAGATGAAAAAATATTCGCAAGTGCTTTTGGTGTCATAGCTTAACAGATATTTAAAGCTGAGTTTTTGGCCCACAGAGCTGAATACATTGACATCCAATTATTCCCATTTTTCATAAACTGCTAGCAGCTGTGCATTTATTCCTCCCCCTGCAATTTATCATGATTTTGGCACACAGTTAGCTTTGATGAAATTACCTGCACTTTGATAAAATAATCTGCAAGATGAAATCCATGCACTAGTTTCTAGTCAAAGCTATTGGATCTCATTAATTAATACCTTGAGGTAAGCAGCATGCTTTGTTTACAAACCGATATCGAGTGCTTCAATGCTATTAACGTGAGAAACACGATTGTCAAAAGGCACAGTACAGTAGAGGACAGATTCTACATCCTCAGTAAATGCTGCAGAACAATTAATATTCTGAAAAACAAATCTCAACATCATCATCAATTGTTTTGTTTCATAGTAGGATGTCTTAAGATTTACAGTAATATTGTCTTATTTTGTTTGCTTCTGTCATTTTCAATACTGGATTTGTTAACAGGTGTAGATTAGACTGTAAGAATTCCTGTACACTTAAAAGTTTCTCATGTATTTTGTGACCCTAAGTTTCCACGGTTGAAAAGGGCCTTAGTGTTTTTAAGTGACTTACACATTTTCACTTTTTATGCTTATTATCAGTCTAAAAGCCTAAATAATTACTGACCCCATGATAAAGCAATTTCAATGGTCATTGACTTTGAACTTAAAAATAACAAGTATCTTTGTTTTAATGGTTTGTGTGCTTTAATCGATTTTTTGAACCGCCATAATTGCAGAGCGACAAATGTGGTTGATTTTCAACTTTGCACAGTTGCTTTGATAAGTTGAATCTTTGATAAGTTGAATCTTTGAATCCAATTTTAATTTTACGAGAACCATTACATTAAGAAACAGCATTTGATGAAAATGCTCTGCCTGGATTTTAGTTTAGCTTGCAGTGTGTTTTTACACACTCATTCTCACCCAAACTCCATTTTTGTTTTGGGATGTACTTCAGTTGTCCCTTTCCTCAAGCAATTAACTGAGATCACAATACAACAACGAAGGCTGAATCTTCTACTATGGTTTTGTACCAATACAAAACACTTAATGTGATTAGAAGCCGGGATGAAACTTTGTTTTCAGTTTGAACATCCTGTAATGACTCTGTAGTCACAGATTGCTGAATCGAGTCTGCAAAGTGTTTTAATGTGAAGGCACATTGTGGTTGGATCTTTCATTCTTCAGTGCATGATTATCTCTTTAAATGGCTGAGCACTGTAAATTATCTAAATTGCATCATGATATGTGCCTCGAGGAGCCAGTGTTTAAAAATATCTAAATTGAATTCCTGAGAATTTGAGTTTCTCTTTGTTTGATGGTGCTCACTACCTTCCCATACGGATGCAGTATCACCTTATCCAAACCCAATCAAATTGAACAAGGATTAGCATAAGCTATATGCTAGGTAAAATACTGCAGAGTCATAGAGATATCCAGCATAGAAACAGACCCTTCGGTCCAATTCGCCTGTGCCAACCAGAAAGAGGATGTGGTCGAGGCTGGTACAAATGCAACATTTAAGAGGCATTTGGATGGGTATATGAATAGGAAGGGTTTGGAGGGATATGGGCCGGGCGCTGGCAGGTGGGACTAGATTGGGTTGGGATATCTGGTTGGTATGGACGGGTTGGAGCGAAGGGTCTGTTTCCATGCTGTACATCTCTATGACTCTACGCTCAAAAGCCTTCCTATACCAATCCAAATGCCTTTTAAATGTTGTAATTGTACCAGCCGCCACCACTTCCTCTGGCAGCTCATTTCTATGCATGCACCACCCTCTGCTTAAAAAAAGTTAACCTTCAGGCCCATTTTAAATCTTCCCCTCTCACCTTAAACCTGTGCCCCCTAATTTTGGACTCTCCCACTCTCAGAAAAAGACCTTGGCTATTCACCCTATTACAGCCATCATGATTTTTAAAATCCCTCAGTCTTTGACACTCCAGGTTTTAAAAAAAAGCCCCAGACTCTTCAGCCCCTCCCTATTGCTCAAACCCCCGAGTCCTGTCAACATTCTTGTAAATTTTTTCTGCACCTTCAAGTTTAACAGCATCCTTCGTATAGAAGGTGACCAGAATTGTATGAAGTATTCTAAAAGTGGTCTCATCAATGTCCTGTAATGACATAGCAACTCCTTTATTCCATGTTCTGAACAATTAAGTCAAAAGTGCCAAATGCCTCTTTCACTACCCTGTCTACCTGTGACTCCACTTTCAAGGAACTATGCATCTTCTTCCCTTGGCTTCTCTACTTGGCAACACTCCCCAGGGTCCTATCATTAAGTGTACAAGACCTGCCTTGATTTGTCTTACCAAAATACAACACCTCATATTTAACTAAACTCCATCTACCACTCTGCCCATTTGCCTATTTAAGGCCTGCCTCCAATATGGCAGTGATATGTCTGACCATACCCTAAGACATTGAAAGCCTTCATCTACACTGCCTGTCAGTCACATCATGGAGGCAGAACCTGCTTCATTGACTCTTCACTCAGGATAGTATCTTACCTTGAGCGCTGATCTGCCTAAGCACTCTGTCATCTCATGACTGTGTATTCTGTCTCTAGCTACATGTAGCATGAGGAAAGCTGCTGAACTCATTTTTTCAAGTGTTCTCTCCTCATGGACAATATCATCCTCATCCTTAGAGGGTGATAGACCAGAATGTTGCTCCACTTGGCTGGCCAGGCCAGGAGAGCGGAGAGACCCCGGCCACACGTGCTATTCCTCTTTCTCAGCCACTTCACTCCCACCTTCCCTGAGCTGACCCCAGCTCTCAACTCCATGAAATTTCAACCTGATATTGAATTTTTTAAAAATTCAGTCATGGAACATGGGCATAGCTAGATCAGCCAACATTTATTGCCCATCCCTAGTTGCCCTTGAGAAGATGGTGATGAGCAGCCCTCTTGAATGTTGATTCACCCGCAATGCCCTTATGGAGGGAATTCCAGGATTTTGACCCAGAGGCACTGAAGGAGCAACAATATATGAATGGTGAGTGGCTTGGAGGGGAATTTGCAGTTGTTGGTGTTCCCATGTGTCTGGTGCCCTTGTCCTCCTCGATGGAAATGGTTGTGGGTTTGGAAGGTGTTGTCTGAGAATCTTTGAATTGCTGCAATGCATCTTGTGCATCGTACACACTGCTGCTACTTAGCGTCAGTGGTGAGGGGAGTGGATATTTGTGGATGTGGTGTCAATCAAGCAGGCTGCTTTGTCTTGGATGGGGTCAAACTTCTTGAGTGCTGTTAGAGCTGCACTCATCAAGGCAAGACTTGGGGAGTCAGGATGTGAGTTATTTGCTGCAGAATTTCTAGCCTCTGACCTGCTCTTATATCTACTGTACTTATGTGGTGATTCCAGTGCAGTTTCTTGATATGCATAACAAAGAAAGGCAAACATAGTTTGTTTGTACAGTGAAAATATGTAATGTTATACAAAACAGGTATTGAATGTTGGCATTTCTATTAAGTTTAAATATACCAATCATATAAAATTGAGATTCACTCCTACAGAATCTTGGTCTAATCTTATTGGCATTGTTTTTACTACCTCAGTGAATAACCACAATATGCATCAAGGAATCAACAGGGAAAGTTAGCAGGTAAGTTGTATGAACTTGGAACATTGGGAGGGTGATCCCACTGAAGTGCTTAAAGTGATGGAAACGCTTTGGTACACTGAAGAGAAACTTAGGCTGTCCACATCCCTTGAATGAATAAACTTTGTTGCCCATCCCCAACTTTTCTTCAGGTGAGTGCAGGGACACTCACAGTGATGTTAAGAAAGGAGTTCCAGAATTTTTGGCAAGTATTTTTCCAAGTCTCTTGGAGAGGAACTTTCAGGCAGTGGTGTTGCCATGCACCTGCTGCCCATATAGGTTGTAATAGTTGCTGATTTGGAAGATCCTGTCAAGAGTCTTGGTGAACTGTTGAACTATGTCTTGTGGATGCCTACACATAACTGCCTTTGTCCATTACTTGTAAAATTTTGAGTGGTGAATGGGGGACCAGTCAATCAAGTTGCTTTGTCCAGGAGGAGTTGAGCTGCTTGTTGTTTTAAATGTGCATGCATCCAGGCAAATGGAGAGTATTTTGTCACACTTCTGATCTGCCTCATAGAGGCAGACAGAAGGTGAGCTACTGGCTATAGAATTCCCACCTTCTCTCCTGCATTTGCAACCATAAAATTTTAAGTGGCTTCTCATTTGCAATTTTCAGCATGTGGATAGGCAATTCATCATTGATAATGATATTGAATGACAAAGGGGCATGGTTAAATTGTGCCTTATTAGAGGCATCATTGACAGGCACTGTTGGAGAGCAAACAGTACTTACCACTTGTCAGCTTGAGTATTGATGTTTTTCAGGTCTTGCTGCATATGGACTTAGCTTTGTTATGTAAAGAATAGCAAATGGTGCTGAACGTCATGCTCTATCTGTGCATATCCCCATTTCTGACTGGATGATGGGAAGGAAAGTCATCAGTGATGAAGCTGAAGATGATTTGGGTCACAGGCAATTTCTGAAGTGATATCCTGTGGCTGAGATAATTGACCTCCAACAACCACAATTATTTTCCCTTGTGTTAGATATACCAACCAGCAGTGACTGCTCCCCCAATTTCCAGTAATCGCAGTTTTGCTGGGGTCCTTGATGTCACACTCAGCCAAATGTTGCCTTGATGTCAAGGGCAGTCACTCTCTTTCTTCCACTTTAGGGTTGAACTCTTCTAGAACTCAAACTGAATTAAGAAAAAAGGTTTTAAGTAACTGCTGCTTGGTACCACAGCTAATGAGCGCTTCCATCATTCAGCTGAAGGTCAATCCACAGCAGCGACTTGTGGAAATGGAAGCCAATTCTGCAAATGTTCTTGGCGTACTAATTTCTGGTAGTGGACCCTCAGTACAGGTGTACCTTAAAGGCAACATTGCTGGACAGATACCTATGCTGTAGCCAATTTGGGAAGCTGTCCAGTTACGTTTTTTATGAACCAGACCAAATTCCCTCCGAATAAATCAACGAGAAAGCCTAGACCCATGTTTTTTCTTTTATTTAAAGGCAAGTGTAATGCACTGTGTTCCAGATGTGATTCGACTGGTCCATCACTAGGCTTTAAATAAAACATATTTTTCTTGCAACAAACTTAAAATACAAGCAAACAAAATGAAGGATTGGCATAACTATTGAAATACGTAATAAAACAATATATTATTTAAATACTAATCATCATCTGTTCCAAGAAAGCAGCATGTCATAGACATACTTTTGGCCAAGGCAAGTTCGGGAAAACAGATTTTCCTCGCATGCTATCATTCTTCCAGTCCAGGAGAAAGAAGCACTGAAAGAAACTGATAGGATGGTAAATGGCTGGTTTGGAATTATCCCTTTTGCAGAACATTGTGTTCATACCATTTAAAGTGGGTGGCACAGTGGTTAGCACTGCTGCTTCAGAGCCAGAGATCCGGGTTCAATCTCTGCCTCAGGCGACTTACTGTGTGGAGTTTGCACATCCTCCATGTCTGTGTGGGTTTCCTCCAGGTGCTCTGATTTCCTCCCACAATCCAAAAAAAAATGTGCAGGTTAGGTGAATTGGTCATGTTAAATTGCCCGTAGTGTTAGGGGAGGGGTAAATGTAGGGGAATGGGTCTAGGTGGGTTGGTGTGGACTTGTTGGGCTGAATGGCCTGTTTCCACACTGTAAGTAATCTAATCTAAAGAGAGATTTATTCTGTGCTTTTTTTCTTGTGGATCAGTGTTGCCACAGTGGTAGTGGAATATCTGCTTCAGAAGCAGTGGGTCAATAGCTTTGAGCTTCCTCAGTGACTTTTTTAAAAATTAGTGGGTGGAGTCAGGCTCACAGGCCCAGGGTTTTGGTTTTGCTTTCAGTTGGGTTTTGGAGTTAACTGTTGAAGGTAATAGATATAGTACCTGCTGCACAAAAAGCTTGAGTTCTGTCTCTCATGCTAGATTTTATTTTCAGCTCGGGTTATCTTCTTTGAAGCAGAGAGGCTGAGGGTGTGGGGCCTGATTGAGGCATACAAAGTTAGGAGTATCATGGCATGTACTGGTTGGATAGCGAATGGGTTGTCTCCCTTAGTTGAAGGGTCCATAATGAGGGGGCATATTTTAAGGTTTAGAGGGGATTTGAGGAAAACCTATTTCACCCAAAGGCTGTTGGCATTCTGTAATGCACAGCCATGTAGAGCTGGCAAACTTCAGATTTTAAAAAGTGCATGAATGAGCATTTGAATTGTCATAATGTTCAAGACTAAGCTAAATAACGGATTGGTATAGATAGGTTGGCATGGACTCAATGGACCTAAGGGCCTCTTCTGTGCTGTATGATTCTAGACTTTAAAGGAGCAGTGGAAATCTGGAATGTGACCTCTCAAACGTTGTGAATGTTGGGTCAATTTATATTTTCAGCGCTTGAGCAGATTGATACACATCCCATGAGATATACAAATAATACAAAGGCATATAAATAGAGATTAAGTACTCATCAATCATAATTTGATTGGTGGAGTAACTTTCGTTCCCGCATGACACCAGGTAAATGAATCAGATGTGTACAGTGTTAGAAATTCAAGTTTTGAATGTATGCTAGATTAGTAGAAATAAAAGTGGGCTTGTACTTTATCCTTGGATTATCCCAATAGTGAATTGCTTTAGAAAATGTAATCACTGTTGTGTAGGCTAAGATGACATTTATATTTTGGCTAGCAGTTAGTGCAAATTCCAGAATGGCTTTTTTTCTGTTGATGGCCTATCATGTACCTTACCAAAATTTGAGAGATTGCAACATCAGTTGTTTAGATGAACTGAAATAAATTAAGCCTCTCATAAGCACCTCTTCTTGCCCCTCATTTGTAGGGCACTCAATAAACCCTACCTCTTTGACAGGTGTATGGTTATCTGTCCTAATATTAAATGTAGGTTCTTGTCAAACTTTCTTTTATAATACTGCTATGACGCACCTTTAGACAATTTGCTATCTTAATAGAGACCGTATAAATGGTATTGTTTTGAAAAATAAAGTACCACTGAGCTACACTACGCTCTGTGATAGGCAGTTTTTACAGTGCATTTCATAGAGTCATATAGCATGGAAACATATCCTTCAGTCCAACCAGTCCATGCTGACCATAATCCCAAACTAAACTAGTCCCACCTGCCCGCGCTATGCTCGTATCCCTCCCAAAATTTCTTATTCATATACTTATGTAATAATTGTCTTTTAAATATTGTAAATATAATCCACATCTTCCACTTCCTTTGGAAGTTTATTCCATATATGAACCACTGTTTTAAAAAGTTGCCTCATGTCTTTTTTCAAAATGTTTCTCCTCTCACCTTAAAAATATGCCCTCAGCCTTGAAATCCCCCCCCCCCCCAAGGGAAAAACACCTGCTAATTTGTCTTATCCATACCCCTTGTTTAATAAATGTCTATAAGGTTCCCTCTCAATCTCATTAAGTTTAGAACTGTCCACAAGTAATATTCCATTTGATAACACAAATTCATTTCTGGTGGTAGCATTTTTCCTTAAAATATTTCATGCAGGGAAATGTAGGCACCAAATTGTTCGTATTTTCCAGCCTGTGTATTATGCCTATGTTTTGCCACTTGGGTAACATTGGTAAGACTGGATGATGAGAAATTGTTGTTGCACTGTTTTGGGTGCATTTTACTTGCCGTTAAATTCGCAGTCATGATGCACTGGATGAAATCTATGTGGTTTATGTTCTAATTTCTAACTTGTGCAATTGCTGCTGATTGATACATGCAATATCAAGTTGTCATTTCCCTGAATATTATCATTTTAACTTGAAGTTAATTACAAATTTTCAAATTTTTCAAGAATTAATTTTGAAGGAAGAACTGAAACCTGTTCATTTATTATGATTTGGATGAGGCAGACATTTAATTCAGACCCCACCCATGTTCACATTTCTTTCCTGTGCAGGCGTTGAAAGCAATCCATATCCCAGTTCAGTGACCAGCTAATCATCTTGAAGTGTTTTTATGTATCATCTGTAATTCATTTATATTGTTTTAGATCTCTGTTTTCATTTGACATAAGTAAAGATGTAGAAAATGATTGCTATTTAAAGTTACATTGCAAAATAGAATGCATGAAACATTTTTTGTACGTTCAGCTGCAGACAGAAAATGTTAATGACTTCAGCTAGACTGTCTTCATTGGCCAAATGGTTATCAGTTGTGGAGGGAGAACTGGATTGTTATTGGTTTAGGAATTTAACTGGAAGACAGAGTGCTTGATGGCTGCATCAGAATCTGCCCACTTATCTATGTGCAAAATCTGCATTGCACATAGTTTTTCCAGCACAGGCACCATGAACAATTGCACTGGACTGAGCATATTGAAAAGACTTAGCAACTGAAATAATGCATGCAAAATCCCAGAGACTTGCGGAGATTTTGTTGTTCTTGATCTTCCTTTGTGACAGCAGAAGTGTAGTACTCGCCTGTGCTCTGACAGACAACCAGCTACAAGGATTTGCAGGCAAGTATTGGTACTAAAACTCTCGACCAAATGTACTCCCTATCCCTTTTCCGCAGTATTTTGCCATTTAGTCTGACACGTTATAAAACTTACGAGGGATTCCCTGTATTTACTGTCAATTTTGTTTGCACAACCATGTGAGTACTGAAATTATTCTGAAGTGCTCAGGTCAGATGCGTCTGAAATGAGCTAGTAAGCGTCATGATCGTGTAAGTGGTGGTTTCTTTTAGTAATTTAACTTTACAGCACTGCTATTAGAACATATTGATCGTGGATGTCTTTTGTAGTTACCATTTTGTTGCTTTGGGATGAGAGGGGCAGCTAATTTCATCAAGCTTATTGGAAAATGAGATTGCAGTCTGGTTTTTTAATTAAGCTTTTTGGTGAATAAGAAATTAAAATGAACTACAGAGATATTCTGACTTGTGTTTAAGATCAGGAAGTTGTCTTTTTTTTGAGCAGCAATAATGAGTACAAAGCATTAGTCCTCCTATGTTTTGGTGCTGTGACTGCAGAGTACTGCTGTTTTGTTTGAAGGAGTCAGTGCATACCCTCGGTACTGCATCAGTCTGCAGAAAAGGCCAGCCCAACTGCCTATGGTAAAACTGTGCACTGGAGCGAGCTGTAATGCGATCAGCAGCTATCATTTGTGCACTGACGTATTGTTGGTGTTCTGCTAATTAGCTCTCTGCTGTGTGCTTCTTTACTTTGAAGGCTGGCGCTGTACATATTGAGAGGAATTTCTTGGTTGAGTCACCCATATTACCATCACTATAGATTGATTTAGCATCTTTGTCTCAAACCACTTTGTAAAAAGAAGATTTTATAAATATACTAATGCTATGCAGAAGTGTTCGCTGTTTCCCCTAAAAGGGAAAGTTACACATTTTAATAATTCTGCTCTATAAGCCGAAAATAATTGCTACTGTTTGGAACTTAGACTTTTTCATTTGGGGCATGACTTGCAAACCTGGCTGGATAGACCTTTGGGGGGGGAAAAGACAGGCCAGCCTAGAACAATTGGTTTATTTAGGCTAAGATACTGTGCTGACCACTGAGACTGTAAATCTTGGTATCTCTTTGGAAATATCGAATTGCTTCTGCTCTTTCTAGCTTAGTGACTCCACCCGTTAAGTTCCGTGGGAGGACATATAGCAGCAGCTGCTCATTATGCTTTTTATATTGGTGTGGATCCAAAATGTCTAGTTTTTAATGTACATCAGTGCACTTCAGGTTGGGTCCTTGAACAATACAGGGGAATTGAGGCTCTGTTAGAATGGGTATGCTGTGCTTGGCTGATTGAGAGCTTTGCTCAATTTTCTGTGCATTTAGCACACAGAGGTACCAGCTGAGCTTGCTACCCTGAGATTTGGAAATAAATACTCAAGGGCTTAAACTTGTAACTGGACAATTTATGTTGCAAATTGTTATCAAGACAGACTGGTGAACAGAACTATTTTACAAAATGGTAGAATTCTGTTTTGTTTTGTACTGAAAGTCAGTCCAGATCACAGTCAGCCATTGTGAGCAGTCACTAAATATGGCGAAGTGTCTTACCATATACAGTACAGCCTTGATTATCCAAACAAGATTTCAAGGTCCCAATGTTTGGGTAAACTGTAATACCGGAACGTTCGATAATCCGAACAAAATACTCCCTGCCCGTGTTGTTTGGATAATTGAGGTTTCCCTTTACAAAAATGAAAATTGTGAAAGGTTAAACAATAAAGGGCTCAGTGGTTAGCACTGCTGCCTCACAGTGCCAGGAACTTAGGTTCAATCCACTCTCTGGGGGCTGTCTGTGCAAAGTTTGCATGCTCTCTCTGTGTCTGTGTGGGTATTCTATGGGTGCTCTAGTTTCCTCCCACTGTCCAAAAATGTGCAGGCTATGTGGATTGGACATACTAAATGCAGGGTGTTTGGGCAGGTGGGTGGATCTGGGTGGGATGCTCTTCAGGGGGTCAGTATGGACCCAATGAAACAGCCTGCTTCCACACTGTAAGGATTCTGTGATTCTAATAAAGACTGCTGGACATAATTGTTTGCTATAGGATTATTTTGACACCCACTAATTGGCCTTTGGCTTGTCCTACCAACTGGATTTAATGTTTGCCAGGAAGACACTTTTTTTTAAAATAGAGGCAAAACACATTATAGTTAGTGTTGAAAGTATGCAAACTTTTCAGATAATTGTGCAACCCAGTCATTTTGCAATACATTCAGATTTTTTGGACTATAGCATAGGCCGGGTGACCATATCCTACTTTTCACACTTGGTTTTTACATCTGATTTGAGTATACTTGGGGAAAAATTCATGTAGTCTATTATCTTGATTTTAAGATATTTTGTTTTGGAAATCGTCTATTACTTTAAAAAGCGTGGTTGTGATGTACCTGAATTGAGAATTGATTTGTGCCATTGTAAATGGATGTGGACTGAAGTGCTTAGGTTGGATTAGAAGGTATGTGTTTGCAACATGCAACTGTAAGTTAGTGTTTTTACAAATATGTAAAGATTGGCTCCAGTTCTGCCCTCACCAGTTGGCTTTCTGGAATACTCACGCCTTGTGGGACTGCCTTTTCTCAGAACGTTAATTAGATTTTTAAATAAGATTGTTGTGTCGCTTGAAAAGAAAAAATGAATGAAATGAAATTGGTATATCACGTGCTGTTTATTTCCTAAACAGACTGCTACAATTTCTTCCCCAATTAAAAGGATGTTCCATGCTTGTTTTTAGGTTTGAGGGGAGGCCCTCCATTTTAGGTATCTACTCTGATCATGGGTACTGTAGCTTGGACCAATATTCTTCTCTACTTGGTAATTAATTAGCTGTAAAGCACTTTGAGAAACTCTGAGCACACACTGTGCTGCTACATCAATATAAATTATTCGAGGATTGGCTCCAGTCTTATCCTGGGGCTACTTCATTCTTGAAAGATGACTCCTGACTGAGTATACAGGCAGTAAAGGCAAGTTCTTGTTGTTGAGGTTTGAATTGGCACCCACTTTGTAAGTTAAATTTTCCATGTAGAATAACAAAGCTGTTTCAAGATGCATGCGGGACATTCTGTAACTCGGAAAAGTTATTGCCTCTAATTATGGAGTGCCTTCTTCCATTCAAACACCCGGCTGTGCTTCACGCTATGAATTTTAGTGAGATACAACAATGCCCTGAGGGGGCAATATTTCTCAGAGCCATAGATGATGTGGCTGGCCAGTTAATTTATTTGATAGTACAGTATTTGTCCAAGGTTCTTTGTTATCTTGGGAAGGCTTATAGTAGTTTTCCACTTGAATTTCGTCAGGCAAGAAATGTTTTGACATTCTTTTGCCTGTGCATTGTTGCTAGGTTTAGATTCTTTAGCAGTATTTGCTTCTTTGTGGGTTTGATTTCAGGAAAACTGTTACATTGTCGTCCCATTTCCTTATCCCCGCATCAGTTGAAGCAAACACTCAAAGAAGCTAAAAATCACACAACACCAGGTTATAGTCCAACAGGTTTAATTGGAAGCACACTAGCTTTCGGAGCGACGCTCCTTCATCAGGTGATTGTCTCCTGATGAAGGAGCGTCGCTCCGAAAGCTAGTGTGCTTCCAATTAAACCTGTTGGACTATAACCTGGTGTTGTGTGATTTCTAACTTTGTACACCCCAGTCCAACACCGGCATCTCCGGATCATGACTCAAAGAAGCAGTATGGTTCTACCTTCTTTACCTTTATTTCAAGCCATGGAGAAAGAGCGACCATCCATGTGCACAAAGATATGAGTTCTCGGTCTTCTGTCAAGCAGCAGATTCTCAAGGAATTATATAGTCACTTACAGGGAGCAGCATCCAAATAAGGCAACATCCAGCAAGCATCAACAGTAAAGATTAAGCCATCTGGCATTACACAATGGATGTTCTTTACCTCGTTAAACTACTACCCTTACCTCCAACATCTCATTGTTTATTGCAAGCTCTTATCTGGTCAGTCATGTTAGCTGAGCCTTTGTTAAGCAACCCTAAACTTAACTCTATCCCTACCTGCTCGTACCTTATACCCATTCTCAACATAATTACATATGTTTGGGTGCAATACTAAATAATTTTGCCACATTTCACTGTATATTTAAAGATTCATTGATTTGTTACTGTCTTTTTAATGCAAAGTACATGGATTTAGTTATTCGACTCTGATTATGGCTGTCATTGAGATTTCATTCATAAACAAATACTCATTGAAAACTACACAAGTTGTTAATTTCTCTCATCTTGGATTTGTACTAGTGACATGAATCAGTTGCAATTGTAAACTTTACTAGACTTTTGTTCCCACCTCTGGTATGGTGTTGGATAATCAGTATGTATTTTTCATATGAATTATTTAATCCTGCTGTTCTTTGGTTCATGAATAACTTGTCGATCTTTTAATTGATTATCTTGAGGGATTCCTATTCTACCATAATGATGCTACTTGCCTTTTTGGCTGTTTCGCAGCTAGCTCAATGCAGTGGCACCGCATTAAAAATACCTGAGGATGAAACAAAACATAAAGTTTGTTTAAGAGGATGAAGTAAAATGTGGGGCCTATTTATTTTATGGTGGATAGCATGATGCTGAAACTTCCAGAATTTATGAACTCTGATGTTTGAGTTTGAATAAACATACAGCAATTCCTATTTTAGTCTTTTAGGTTTTTTTTGTTGGAACTTTTAATTTATTACTTCCATGATCTCCTGGCAACTGTCATTATAGTGATTTCACGTGAGTGAAAGAACCAATGAGTGAAGAGAATGAGCTGGTGTTACAGTGGGAGTTCATCAGCTTTTTTTTTGTGGTCTTTTTTATCATAACTTCCCACAGTGCTTTGTGGCAAAGTATGGGGAATGACTAAAAGTTGCTTTCAATCTGTTAGAGTATTAAAGGAAGAAAGAATTTTTGGGAGGGAACTACACAGCTGAATACATGCCTGTGAATGGTTGATTACTCAGGTAATGCATGTGAGGGATGCCAGGCTGGAGCTATGGAATGCAGAATTTCTGAAGTGCTGCAAGAGTGGAGGCTTTGGGTGGAGGTTTTCAGAGTGAAGATTTTCAAGATGAGGATGCAAATGTTAAATTGTTTTCAATCAAATGTGATCTTTGAAATACCAAATACAAAGTAAAAATAAATCCCTTTGCAGGGTTCCAGAGCCATCCATCAGACGAGTATTCTGCTAAATTTGGTTATTTTCAACAACAGTGCTGACATTCTTTTGAACTATGGGGAGGCAGGTTGTGGGGACAGGAAGGAAAGTGCAATTGAGACTGAGATCAGATCAGCTGTAGTCTTGAATGGTGGAGCAGATTCAAGGGCCTTTGCGTCATCCTATTTTTTTTCCAAGAGTTGTGTTAATGGCAACATTTGTGGATCCTTGGTAACTCTTGTATTGAGTGTTGAGAGCAGTTAAGAGTGAACTTCATTGCTGAGAGTCTGGAGTCACATGTAAGAATAGCAGATTTTGTTCCTTGAAGGACATTGGTGAACCAGATAGATTTTTGTGACATTTGGTAGTTTTGTGACACCATTACTGAGACATGCTTAGAATTACAGATTATATTAATTGACTTTAAATTCCACCAGTTGTCACGGGGCTTTAAACCCATCCTGGACTTGTGGATTATGAATCCAGTATCACTAATAGTGCATCACAATTTCTTATTGAGTTTAAATGCTGTTCCTCACACTGTTTGAATGTTCTGACCCATAGTTCCAGCAGCATATTACTGATCCATAAAATAAAATGGCTTCATGTTGTTTCATCGTCTGCTTTTTTTAAAATGTTGTGTCAATTCATTGAGCTGGCTGTGAAACAGCAAAAACAGCAAAAGTCTCCATAGTGGTAGAATAGAAAGTCCTCAACATAATCGCCATTAAAAGTCCTGTGGATTGTTCATGAATTCTAGAACTCAGGGATGAAAGAATTTATTTGAAAATACATACTGGTTATACAGCATCATACCAGAGTCAGTAAAGTTTACAAAATGGAATTGATTCACATCACCAAGTACAAATCGGAGATGTGTCTGCAATGACGAGCTTGTGTAGAATTTAGTTAGGAATGTGCAAAATTACTACTGCATTATGCCATAATATATTTTGGTCAAAGCCCTCTGGTCCCTCTTCCAACTTGCAAAAGAATAAACCAACCGTGAAAAATTCTGAAGTCATATCTGTATGACATCAAAGTAGTTATTGTATTGAAATGTCAGCTACGACCTACCTCCTTTTGTTGAGCATACGCACTGTTAAATTAAATAATGTCATCCTGCAGAACTCTGGCTCTCAAATTTTGGCATGAGAATGACTTCAAAATTGTTGCATATTTTGTATCATCTGGCACACAGATTGAAACTGTTTGTTGTGTTTTATTCTTATGGAACACTCTGGATATGATGTGTTGGGAGCAGTTGGAAAATGTGGGAGAATGATGGGAGAATGCGAACTTGTTCATTCCACCCATCCTTTAATGAGACATTTCCAAATTGTACTTTTCGAATGGGAGACTTCTAGTCTTCCTGAAGGCAATCTGCTTTCTGGTCTGTTTCTTCACTGTTGTGTGCAAGGTGGATTCCCTTCTACTCATTGTAGAAGGTTTTAGATAACAATATCCTCGTTTTCATTTTGCTCTTCCGTTGTTCATTAGTGACGGGGAGGTGGGGTGAAAGGAAGATGTATTGAAAAGATTTGTTTTGGATTCTTTTCATCCTCTTAGTATGCGGCCACATTATATAACAATTTCTTGTTGCTTTTATGTTTAATTTGAGATGTTTCAAATTCCAAACATTCATGGCTGAAGGGTTAAACCTCAGACCGCATTATTGCATACACCAGATGGTAGCACTTCATCAGTGTATTAATAAACTGCATTAATGAGTTTTAAGTACTTGATCTGTATCAATTTATTTTAACACATCGTAAAAACAATTTATCACTACTTTCATCTTCTATATAATGGTACAATCAGTTTTTTTTTCCCCAGTTGGTTTAAAATGAGCTTGCATTTTGAGGTTTTCTGTTACATTTTCTGGAGATAGTGCGTTGTTTGATTAAGTTGTTTCTTGTAGTTCTGTACAAACGTGTATAGTATTTTTCTGAATGTAAAATCTGATCTAGCAAATGGCTTTACGACATTATTATTGAACCCTTTTCACTGTCGATGGTTACTAGGTTTCCTGCAGCATGTGGTGATCAAGCACTGTTTGGCAATGGAATTTTTTTCTCATGCTGGAGCAGTTTGGAAATGTGCTCTTAGGAAACAGTGTGCAAATATGTTCCTTAAAGTGTCCTCGAAGCCTGGCTGCAGCAACAAAGTAGATTCAAGGCAGGAATTATGAAGTGCTGAATTTTCCTCCTCCACTCTGGTATCTTACTCTGGGAGAGACAGAAATGAGGATTGTTCTGCATGTTTTAAGCCATGTACGGGCGAAGCTAATTTATAATAGATTCTGACAGAATGATGATTTGAATTTTCCAAGACATTGCTCCTAGATACTTTGCATTATAATTCCAGTGAATAAATGTAGGTGCATCAAACAACCGATAGCAATATATAAGCTCCGGTTGGGCTTGAAACCTAAATAACTGGAGCTGAATCTCTTGGGTTAGTAAATTTTATTTTAATGTGTTGAACTTATTTAGTGTCTTTAGTTATATACTATTTTTTATCTATATTTTGTAAGAAAATTTGTTGTCATTATTAGGAGTTAAGGATATTTGCTGGAGAACTCCGTTTTTCTCTCTCTCTCTCTCTCTCTCTCACTCCCCACTTTCCTGTGGGACAGCATTTCTGCATTCATCTAATAAGGGAGGCAATTCAGCCTTTCATTTTATCAGGTTTTCCCCTACTGTTGGCAGTTTCTCACCACATGCAATTAATGTGAGTTAATTTCTTGTATTTATCTTTATTTCATTTTAAATATTTCTGCTTTCTTTAAACAAATGCAAACTCCTTCAGGCAAGGTATAAAATTAAAAGAAACATCAAAGCTTCTGTTTGTGTTTTGTTTGCTGCTTGGAAATTAGGACAATTTTCTTTTGTAATTTGTGTGGCTGGTATGCATGCAAGTAAACCTCCCTTTTTAACAGTATATCCCCCTCCTCAATTCCGAAGACTGTTGCAGTGACTTTTCCCCCCTCTTGGATATTTTAGTAGTCAAAAGATGCTATGTTTACGGTAGTTTGGTGGCTTCCTCAAGAAAATTGTTCCAAATTTTAAGGTCTTTTAGTTCACAACTCCTGTATGAGCAAGAAGAAGTTATATTTATATAACATCTAAGACACACACAATGGAACAACAAAATGTGCTTCATGTCTAATTAAGTATTGTATTTGGAGTATAATAACTAATCTGATGTCAGAAATGGATCTTAATTCCTTGCCGGTCTGTACCGGGTTCAAGCTGAGTTGACACTGGTGCAGTGCAGATATGCCCTTTGCTGCTAAGTTCTCATGTGGACCTCAAAAATGAAAGTCTGTTTGTCTACTATTTAACTCTGAGGACCAAGACCATTGTATTAAACTAACCTGAATTCAGGGATTCCCTTTTAGAGTGTCAGTAATTTAAATTGAGAGATTTATAATTTGCAGTCTAAAATAATTGTTGTTCTTTCACACGCATGGTCACAATAATAACGGAGACCAGAAAAATGTTTTGTAAGACTACATATTCTTATTTCCTAAATGAATTTTTATCAGGTTTTTTTTATAACTTGTTTCAGTGAAACCTACTTTCGGGTTTGCTAGTTTGGCTCGTGAAAATGTCATTATGACTACTCACATCTCTGGATTAGAGTTAAAATCTCCACGAATGAACTTTTAAAAAAATAACTCCATTAAGGGCTTGATTTTATTTGGTGGATCAATAATGTTTTCATTTGTTCCAGACTTTGGCACTTGGGGGAAAAAAATGCTTGTTTTTCAAATTTTGTTTGAAAATGTTAAAGCTGTTTTCTATTTTGTTGAGGATGCGACACAATCAATCTCACTAGATACTTTTAAAAATACCGTGTAGAAGTGAATAGTAATGGATTATACACATTTGTCTAATGCAAATGTGGTGAAATCTTCAGTACGATCAGAATGGATGGCCCAGATTTTACAGAACATTGCAAATCTTGCACTGAACATAGGCTTCAAGCTGGTTAGAGTACCAGCATTATTGGTTAGTGATGTCATAATTGCTTTTGTATAGGTAATAAAGGAGTTGAGAAAAGCAACTTAATTGAGTTTCACAACTTGGACAACTACTGTGTGAACTTTAATTGATGTAAAATGTCAAGTTCATCAGTGTTTGTGCAGCCAATATAAGGGAACTGATATCAATGATGTTAATTCAAGAATTGACATTTGGGTGCTGCTTTCCTGTCATCCGAACCAAGCAAGTGCTGATATTAACACCTCTTCTGGTTGTTTTTTTTTATTTTCGATGCTCTGATTTCACTTGTGCAAAGAGAAGTTATCAATGTTAGAATGTCAAAGAGATTGATGAGAGAATTTAGAAGTAACTTCACCCAGAAAGTAAAGAGAATGTGGAATCTGTTATCGCAGGGAGTCACTGAATCGAATAATGTAGTTGCGAGAATCCTTGAGACAATCCAGAGGAAATTTATTAGAACAGTTCCAAGGCTGAGAGATTTTATCTATGATGTTAGGAGCAAAGGAGATTGCAGGGAGATTTGATAAAGTTGTGCAAGATTGTGTTAGATTTCACTAAGATAGATAGATAGATCGATTGATAGATTCTTCACAATAGCTACTAGTACGAGACCGACAGTTTTAGATCTTGACCAAGGGAGGCAGGAGATGTAAAGGAGAAGTTTTTTACAAAGTGTGTGGTATTGTCCTGGGTGCTTCTGTCTACATCCAAACCTGGTAGATGTCGAGACACTTGATGTCAAAAGGAGATGTGTTGGGCCCTCCATTCACTAAACTTGCAGGGCTAGGGAATTAAAGCAGGGGAATGGGACTGACCTATGCTGTTCCACAGAACCAGTGTAGTGTCAATTGTCTGGATAGTGCTCTTCTGTAGCATAAAGCATTGAGCAGAGAATTGAAACTGATCTATAGGAAATCCTTCTGTACCATAACCTCGGTGTGAGGATTTTAGTGGATGTTAAAAGACTGCAAAAACAATGGAATTATGCTGATTGACTCAGGAGCAACAGAAAAGGTGGAATTGAAGCATATTTTTGGAATGAAGTGGTGGACCGAATTTTTGTTTCTTTATGCTATATATCTAAAGTAGTTTTGAGTATTTACTGTCTAAGCCTGTATTCAACCAGCTTGTTTTAATTGAGTCTTTTTTTTCCTTTGGATTCATTACATGGTTTGTTCAGGATGTCAGTAGATCAAGGTGCTTTGTCAGACAGAATTGTTTCTTCAAAGTTTGTGATTCAATTTCTGGATTCACATACTGGCACTCTTCCAAGATTAAACTTTTGAACATTATTTACACACAATTGGGTTAGTGGGCCTAAGGTTGAAGACTCATAAAGATTGTCCTGCATCCTCAAGGAATTCTACTTTAATTTTCTGTAAATACTCCTATGTTGCATACAGCAGGGAAATGTAATCTTTATTAAAATTTTATTTCAAAATTTTTAATTTTTCTTTTTAAAAAAAAATTGGAGATGAGAGTTGATTTGACTGGGAGAAGGCTTCGAGAGGTTGTCAGTTATTTGATGAAGCCTCCATAAATATATTCACCTGTGGTCTGTAAACTAGGACTGATTTTTTTTTAAAAGGAGAAGCTAGTGCTTTTCACAACTGCCAGATCTATCAAGGCATTTGATTTTGATATTTTTGAGTTGCAGTCACTGCTGTTGTCCAGGAGATCAGGCAGCCAAATTGCACATAGGTCCCAAAGAGTACCGTGAGGTTTTGTTGAGGTATCCTTTTTTGGGCGGGGGGGGGGTTGATGGATAAATATTATCTAGGGCAATGGAGATAACTAATCAGTTCCTTCCTTGAAATCAATATTCTGAGATCTGTTACATCCACCTCAGCAGAAAGTTGGGACCTAATTTCTAATCCAAAACATTATATATCCAGCTGTGAAGAACTCCTTTATTGATGTGGAATTGGACTTAAACTGGAAACATTGTGATTTAGATGCAAGTGTGTTGTTACTGAGCCATGGCTGAATGGCAAACAATGAGGTGCAGAGCGCTGGAGAAACTCAACAGTCTGGCAGCATCGGTGAAGAGATCTCTGTTTTTGTCTCCATGCATGCTGCTCGACCGGCTAAGTTTCTCCACCACCACCTTTTTGTTTCAAATCTCAAGAAACCCACAGTTCTTTGTTTTAGAATATGACTTTAAAAATGGAGTAACATGATGGACTAAAATTAATGTCAAATATTGTTCTGGCCTCAAAGGGTTGCAAAGGTTAGATTCCAAACAACACTGGCCGCATTTCAAATTTGTGTTACAGAATATGCTGGCTCAAACTGTTCCAATTTGAGCAAAGAGATTTTGTCAAAGATTTTTGGCTTTGACTCATCTTGACAATTTGCAAGAACACTAACATGAAATGGAGCAGCATGTTTATACAGTGTGACGGGAGAGTGCTGAGTGGTTAACAAATGGACTTTGGTGGAGTCACTGCTAAGGTGATTTTAGTCGTTGGATCGCAATAACTGTTATCTGCTAATCTTTGTTTAAATTTAAGTAGGTTGACTCTGGGCAAGGTATTGCCATGAGGAATCTTATCAATTGTAAATGATTATTGCCTATTTTGTTCTATTGAAACAGGTACAGTTTATGAACGTGTTAGGTCTGCCTGCAAATTGTCCACACTGCAGATCCAACTGCCTTAAATTGGTTGCCAACCTATTTCTTGGCACACTTGGGATTATTTGACAAATGTTACCAATCTCAGAATTATACCTGTTTGCAGATTTGCAAGCAGAATTCGCTATGGTCTATATCTTTCATGTAGCATACATTGAAGGGAAATACTGTTTGGTATGATCCACTAGTCTGAGAGGTGCACAGCCTAAATACCTTTCATTGTTTTTGCACCAAAATTCATATGCTGTTTTACCATTCGTATGATAGGCAGGGTGTCATTTGAGCTTGATTACATCATGCTGTTGTACCAAATGCATTGCTGCTGCCTAGCAGTAGCAATAAACAGTGGGCTTCATCTGTCACTCAAACCTTTTTGAGGTGCTCTTCCAGGTTAATCTAAGGTATTCTAGGTACTTTTTAAGAGCAAAAGTAGCAGACATTGTCCCAAAGTGCAGCAAGGGATTATCTGATCAAGGGAGCCATTATCTTATAAGATAGCCTTGTACACTAGTGATTCAGGTTTCCATGGTTGCTCAGGTCCTATTTACAAAGTGCAGGTAGTTCTTCTGTCACCTGATCACCTTCTATCACCAAGGTTCATCCCTTGATCATGTCTTGTGCTGTCAGTCAACCTGCCTGCTTTAAATTTAAACACAGCTTGACAACTGTTGGTCATTACTACTGGTGCGCTCCTCTTGGCAACCCATCTACCAATTACAGCCCACTTGCAACCAATCTACAAACTCTGCTTAAACAATAGAAACATGTTGTTCCCCTTCACATTGATGTCCTTGCGATTTGTCCTGATGTGTACAGGTTGAAAATATTGGGCAAAATATGTCTTTTTCAGCAGTACTTAAGTTCTGCATTGCCAACTGATTATTCATTCATTCCAATTTGTTTGAAATTTGGTCTCAGTGTTGTTGTTTTGTGTTATGTCTTGACAGGTCTGATGGTACCAAGCAACCATTGAACCGTTGTGAGGCCTCCCACCCACATCACCAATTACAGCCGTGCAACATGTCACAGCCACAGGTAGATGAACCTCCCTTCCTGGTTAAATGGACTCACTATACTTCATTTTTCAGTTGAAATGTGAAACATCAGAGTATTGCACAAAGATGGCGAAGAAACTCAATACAAATCTGTTTGTATTTAATGAGATTCAAGCTGTCTTTTGGCCATTTGTTTTTTGATAACCATATGTGTAGTCAGGGTCACTTGAAGGAATATTAGTATTACTGAATTAGAGCATAATTGTGACAGACCATAAAAATGTTTTTGTACATTGCAGGTTAATAACTTCTGGTATTTTCAGTATGGGGTTACATTTGTAGAGAGTGGTCTAATGCATAAATAATATAACCAAAAATGCAACCAAATTAGTTGTAAAATGGCATGTGTGCAGGTGTTAGAACATGTGGAATGTTTTGCTTAAGTGAAGCCATTTTATACTGTTAAGGCAAAATGAGGTGGGTAAAATGACAATATTAGCTTTTGCTTTATGTTCTTGAATCTATCTACTTGCCCTCTCCTTTTTCTCTCTTTTAACTTCACCAATTTAAAGGTCTAGTGTTTTCATTTGGATTTGGTGTGGTGCAATGAAAAACACACAATTTTAAAAAAGCATGTTATATAACATGAATGTTGGAGTTTTCCAAAGACATTTTTTACAGTTGGATTTTCTATAGCATTTTTTGATCTAATGCAAGTATTAAATTATCTTACTCCCAATTGAAAATTGTAATTCTTTCCCTCAGTAGTAGTATTCATAAAGCGAGGCAGCTTTAAACTCAATATTTCCAGTTCATACAAAATTTGCTCGTGCGTAACCATCCCCTGAAGTACTTTGTCACAGAAATTTGTCTTTGCAATATTTTGCTGTTAACATCTAGTAACAGGAACCTTTGTCTGTACATGTCCATCGATGGCTTCTACAGTTCAATCTGTTTTGCATGGTTTCTAGTAGTTTGGACTTTATATTGTCTGAAAAATGTGTCTTGGAAACTGAAAATATTTTTGTCTTAAAAGTTGCTCCTATATATAAAAGTACATTGGGAGGCGAAGTAAAGGAATTAACTGATGTTGATGGAAATATGCAGGGGAAGAAATATGTATTAAAGTGGAGGGAGAATTCCAGGAAAGAAGGACAAGCCTGATCAGTGCTCACTTTTCATTCAGCTGTTTTTATCTTTTTGTCTCTCTCCAAGTTTGAACAAATCATGTGCTAAATAATGGCACAATAGTGACGGCTTGAATAAGCCATTGTACATAGAGTATAGTGGAAAAATTAAGTTACACTAGAGATAAACATGTCCTATTTCCTTGTATATTCTTTGTCCAGGTTTCTGAGGTGTATAGGGAAGTGAATCTAGTTAACAACAAGCTGCCTTAATTTACATGCTGCTATTGCAGCAGTGTAGCCCTTTACATCGTAATTTGAATAAGTAAAGTTGCCATAGTTCTAGATGACCATGGTGTGCTGCTCTGTCATTAGAGAGGCAGCTATTGGTGGTGTGATGGAGGGTCACCATGCCTCAGGTGAGGTTGAGAAGGACCTCAGTTGGTATGAGAAATGAATCCACGCTATTGACATCACTCTGCATCATAAACAAGTTGTCCAGCTAACTGACACTTAGTAATTTGAATATGAGGATATTGAAAGGCATCTGTGTAACAAAATCATAAAGGCCTGTAGCACTTCTTGGAAAATAGGTTGAATGTGGTTCATTGTTGGCTATTTTTCTATCCTATTTTAGCAATTTATATTGTATTGTCTATTCTTTTTGTATGTTATCTTGCTATTCGACTTCCTACTCCAGTAGTTACTGTCTTCATTCCTGAATCAGTTCGTATACAAAGATTGAACATATCACACTGTGTTCGACATTACAATGATTCAGCCATTTTAGGAAACATTGAGTACACATTTGGAGCTTAAATTTTGATTTTGTTAAAGGGCAAGTTATATAGAATGATTGCTGAATGTCCGATCAGCATGTGGCAATTTTTGAGCCAGCTGTTTGAATGAATATTTCAGGCTTCACTGAATTAAAGTAGAACAATTAAATTGATTTTGACTTCTGTTCAAAAGCTCAGAGTTCAAAACAGATGGCGTTTAATTTGTAACGCATCCACTGAAACATATCCATGAACTTGTCATTAATTTACATGCCCTCCTGAAAATATGAGTGGGACATGTCTAGTTGCAAAATTACAATGACAAGTTACATTTTCAAATTGGCGTGACAAAATCATTAACCGTTGTCATAACTATTATGGAAATTCAAGGTTTGAGATCTTACAAATTAATAATAGCAAGAAAAAGCAATTTCATCATAATATCTATGTTTGCTATATAACATTTTTCAAAACAACCTTTAAAGCAGATTTATTTATGTATTTCATAAAGAAATTTGCAACATTAAAATCCTAATTTGTCGTGATAAATGTCCTTTTCCTTTGCAGACAATATGGGCATCCGGCACAGAATGTATAGCCAAATACAACTTCAGTGGAAGTGCAGAACAAGACCTTCCCTTTAACAAAGGAGATGTTCTCACCATTATTTCAGTCACTAAGGTAATAATATTTGTTTAGGTCCACGTAGAAACAGCATGAAGTGACATTCTACAAGATTTGTTCAATCACTAAAATATTTTTGTCATAGGAAGTGTGCTCACACTTTGCAATATTATATGTTTTAATAAATTAAGTAATGTAAATCCTGGCATAAAATGTCTGCTTTATTAACTACATTGTGCACATTGCCTTTCATGAGCCATCTCCATAAAGATGTGCAGGAAAGATCTGAAGAGTAGCTAATTGTGTCATGCATGATTTACCATCCAAAACCATTTCTAACTATTTGGCTCATATGCAGTAGTCATATCCATTTTCTTTTCTCCAAACATAATAAGAAATCGTGACCACCTTATGCTCAAAAACAAACTGTTGCACTATTACTGCTTCATTAGATCCTAAGCTGATTTGTGTCAGCATCCATATTGTTTTATTAAAATGATCTGCTCATTTCTTGGAAGAATAATGTGCAAGTTTGATTTTTAATACTTAATGCAAAAAGTGTTTGTGATACAAGGCTTTAAGGAAAGAGCAAGCAGTAGTATGCACTTTGTAAAAATTACACTTGGTATTCACTTTGTGTTTGTCACTGTGCACCTCCTTAGTTGCTTTACCTTTTAATTCTGCCTTGCCAATTTTAGGATCCAAACTGGTACAAAGCAAAGAGCAAAATTGGTAAAGAAGGTATCATTCCTGCAAACTATGTCCAGAAAAGAGAAGGAGTCAAATCTGGTGCAAAGCTTAGCCTTATGCCGTAAGTATGTGCTTTGGTGTAATAGCCACAGACCATAGAAAACACAAATGCTATGTGCAAATGACACAGTTACTGTTACTATTATAGATCTCCAAAATTTGGAACAAAGAAACAAGGGAGAATTCTCACCAAATGTTACAGGAAGTACTTAAATATAAGATTTTAATTTGGGGACTTCCTGTGGCCTGACTAATTCAAGTGCACTCCATTAATTGATTATGCCAGAGCTGTCGTATTCAGTTGTTACGTTGGTCTTGATTTCGGTGTTTTGTTTTTAAAATACGTTATTTGGACACAGCAGTAGAAATTTGTATGGATTTTGTCTAGATATAAAACAGTTGAAGTGTGTTCCAATTTCTTGATATGCACTGCAGCATGAATATCTGTCTTCTACTCTGCCCTCCAACCTTATGCTGCTAAATCTGCTTAATATTGATGCAGATTGATGGTGCAATAGGACTGACAATAAGACTAATTTACTTGGTGTTGGAGAGCAACCAAGACGCAATCTGTATCAAGGCAGTTGATCGTCCTTGTCTTCAGCTTTGTGTTTGCTGATGGACTACTGCAGCTTTTCTGCCAATGATTGTTTGGCTGTCTCGACTGTTCCTGTGATTCACGTGCAGAAATTGCAATTCTAAGTTATCAGCCTATTAACTCGAATGGAAGTGAGTGCAACCACTGAGTACTAGAAAAATAAGTAGCTGTTATAACAGCTTTTCATTACACAAGTCATAGAGATGTACAGCATGGAAGCAGACCCTTCGGTCCAACTCGTCCATGCTGACCAGATATCCTAATCTGATGTAATCCCATTTGCCAGCACTTGGCCCATATCCCTCTAAACCCTTCCTATTCATACATCCATCCAGATGCCTTTTAAATGCTGTAATTGTTCTCTTATTGATTATTATTTATTTGCAGACGTTTTCTCAGCATGATGAAGATTTACTGTAGCATGATATAGAGTGCTTTTAAGGTTATAGTTCAGATTCACCCCTTAATGGTCATTTAATCTTACTTTTGGATAAAAGAAAACTGATTCACTACCCAGCCAGGTTGTGGAAGAAATCTCAAGGGGAAAGAAGGTTTGAGATAATCTTGGGAAAATTTGTTAAATGAGTGGTTCAACTGAGTATTGATATTGTTGCCCTGGTCATCCATCTATTATTCTCCTCTTGTCAGAAGGACAGTCAGAATTGATTTTTGTGAAAGGGTTGCTATTGTTTTCATTCAGCCAGCTTTTAAGAGACCAAATTGAACCATTAAGCTGATAAGTATACCATAAAACTAATTACTAGGCTGCAGGGCCAGATTCTTTCTGTTGTAATAGCTGCTTTGAGCGAGATGTTGCAATTGATTTTTCTGGCATTTGCCTAGAACAAACTACAGTTTGAAGGGGAAAACATGATATCTTTTGCTTGTCTTGTGCCAGTTTTTAATGGATAAAATCCTCAATCCACGTGCTCTCTTATAATATGATATCTTATCCAAAGATCTTCCATCAACTCTCTTGTTCTAGTACATGATTTGAGAACAAAGTGATATAAACGCATGAGTTTCTTTCATTTGGAGAGGAATAATTGGTCAGTGTTTTTTGAAACACAAAGTCTTTATTTTAAAAATATAGATCCCATATCAGTTTTAAACAGTGCTTACTGTACTGAGACTTTTAGGAAAGGGAAATTCCTCATACATATTCCTTAATGAGGGAACAAACCTTACCTAATTTTAAAGTTCCTTCCTCCCTTTGCGAAAGACATTAAAGTTGAAAACAGTGCAATGTTCCTAATCAGGGTCACAAAAGAAATTTGTATTTGGCATGTGCCCATTGCTGGCAGTAATTCTGTGCACTTTTAATGACTTTACCCTTTTGCAAATTTCGATTTTGACAGCAGCTGAACTTCAGTTATTATTTCGTTTGCCAATGCGAAGAATTATTTCCTTTCTCACTGTCTGCCAATGTGTACTAAAGAATTGAATATGTCAAATAATATGGAGGAAACTGTTCTTTTGAAACTAGTGCCACAAAATGTAGCAAATGAAATATTCTGAGTATAGGTTCCAAACTGCTGTTGGCAGTTATAGACCCTTGAGGATCATTTACAAAGGAATGTACCCCTTTTAAATATTCATTTGTTCTTATCATGCCATGTGTCTCCTGATATTTCATTTGATGCTAGGTACCTTAGTTGGTATAGAGTTTTGTCCCTTGCAAACTTTGACTGCCCAGATGAATACTAGATTAGCCAAATGTTATGTTTACTGAGGTAAGAGGAGGTAGCAATTGTTATGATCAGAAACTAGGTGCTTTTGTGACGAGGAGAATGTAGAGTCACATGAGTATTGACTGTGGTTCAGATAAGCAGCTTTATTTAGTCTGGAATAATTGTCAGAGAGGACAATTGAAGCACAGGTAAGGCTGAGGGGTTTGAGGCAGTGGCTGAAAACATGGCTTTTATTTCCCCAAATATTTGATTGGATAGTGGCCCATCCAGTCCTGGAAGCTGGGAAAGGAGTTTGACAACACAATTTAATAGAAACATCATGCTAGATCATTAAGAGCTTTATCTGGATCTTGTCAGTCGATACCTGGAATTTACTCTTGTGAGATAATGTTACTGAGAATGTTAGCTTGTGAATGAGAAAAGGTAGGAAACCATAATTTGAAAGATGGTGTTTGGACTTCGAGTGCTAATGCAGAAATAGTTGGAAAAACCAATGATCTGTCCTTTGGCTCCAGTTAGCAAGGCAAATATGATACACAGAAGAGGAAGTTGAGGAGCATTGCTGGTTGTTCCAAAGCCAGCACGGGATCGAAGAAAGTCATAGTCCAAAAGAGTTCAATATGAGACTCTGGTTAGGGATTTTTAGTGTCATTGTAAGCATAGTTGTCGTGATTTAAATATGGAGTCCATGAGAATGCTGACATCAATTTGGCAAATTGCTATTTCTTAAGGGTCCTTGGAGAGGTTTAGTGGGTGGGAGTATTAGTTTGCAAGGATTTCAGAGTTAAAGATGTTTAATGATAAATGCAGGGTTACAGGGATAAGGTGTGGCAGGGGTGGGATGCTATTTGGAGGGTCGGTACAGACTCGATGGGCCAAATGGCCTCTATCTGTACCGGAAGGGTTCTATGATGAGGTTTAAGGGGCAATATAGTGAACGTGAAAAAGAAGTATGTTATTTGATAAATCATCCTTGAATTTCTAGAAAATGTAATTGTGGATATTTGTGTCTTGACTATCTTATAACAGACTACAAAACTAGGGTAACAATTTGTTATAAAAGTATCAGTCACCCTATATTTTGTTGCTCAGAAATTATAAGACAACAGCACATGAGCTTAATAACCTGAAACTGTTTAAATTACAGAAAGTTAAAAATTGGAGAAATAGTCTATCTGATCGTTTGGAGCCAGCTTGTGTATGACAAAACAGAATAGTAATGGCTTGACCCCTCCCAGGTTGACACAGCAACACAAGTATTGAGTTGTTGCATCAAGGGATTGTATGGATAAACTAGGAAAGGGAATGAGCATGTAAAACGGTACATTAAACAGATCATTTGGTGACTTCGTAACTTGAGCGCTCGAGGATAAAATCAAGGAAGGGTGATGTGGTTTCATCCTCACCCTCTGTCCAGATAGTTTGTGATGAAGTATATATGGTTCGAAATACCCTGCAATGAAAATATTCTGATTTTGTGCTTTATTTTTATATTGCTTTCTGATTTATGCTGTTATTTGTTGCAGCTGGTTTCATGGAAAAATTACTCGTGAGCAAGCAGAAAGGCTACTGTATCCTCCTGAAGATGGTTTATATTTGGTACGGGAAAGTACCAACTATCCTGGGGACTACACACTGTGTGTGAGCTGTAGTGGGAAGGTGGAACATTACAGAATCATTTATTCTTCCAGCAAACTTAGCATCGATGAAGAAGCCTACTTTGATAATTTGATGCAATTAGTAGAGGTCAGTTTGATTTTAATTTTAAAATTTGTTTTAAACACCTTGCTCTCTGGGCCTAGAGTGCTTTAAGAATAATATAATTTCAGTATCACCTCAGTGGATTGCTTTTGGATTACAGAGGCAATTTGTAAAACGTATCTGTAATATTTGTTATTTAACCATTATTATAGAATCAAAATTTGAGTCTGCTATGGTCGGATTAGAAGAACAGAGATAATGCAGAGAGTTTCTCTTGCATATAATGATGCTCTTTTTCCTAACTATTTTGAAGCATTGTTCTGGTTATATACAAACTGTCTCAGACCCACTGCCAATTTCCTGAAGAAGGGCTCATGCCCGAAACATCGATTCTCCTGCTCCTTGGATGCAGTCTGACCTGCTGCGCTTTTCCAGCAACACGTTTTCAGCTCAGACTCGCTGCCACCAAGCAAATTCATCACTTAAGCAATAGACTTCCAATCTGCCTCACACTGGTAGATTTAACTATGCTTTGTGCCTAAAACGTTGCTTCTGTTATCCATAATGTTTCCTCAAGTCCCCATATTGGCAGCTATATGGAATCTAAATGATGAGCAGCATTTTAAAAAAAATTGTCTGGTTATTTTGTTTGTGTGAGCCAATCAGGACTTCATTCTGCTTGTCAAATTGATGAGCTCTGTATCTGTGAATGTAATTTTTAAGTTGAATCAGCTTGCTGAATTTAAGGATTATTTGATTTGCATCTCCCAAGTATCATAAGCAGTGCACTGTGTCTGTGGATTAATTAATGCTTCAATTTGTTTTAATCTTTGTGTGAAAATAATATTTAACATTCCTGAAAGCTTTCTACCCACCTAGTTTTATTTAGCAATTTCAAATTAAGAATATCTCCTAAAATGCATTGTTTTTTCAAAGTTATTTACTGTCAGGTTTGGGTCAATTTTGGCCCATTCCTGGGGTTAACGGAATGTTGAAGTTGGGGTAATTTTCTTATCTACACATCTGCATTCAAATACAACCTAACAGCCATTCATCCAAATGCATGTTACTATTTCAAAGGTTTCTCCCAAAATTGACTCTCTTCACTCGTTTGTAAATTCTGTTCTGTATAAAACCCTTTTTTGAATGTCCCTATAGAATTACTGCTTGTTATGGGTTGCCTATTACAGAAGTAGAGTCTAGCTCCAGACCAGCATGTGTCAATTCAACATCTTAGCTCCCAAATCTTTTCCAGTTGGATTCACTTAACATGAAACTGGCTGATCATTAGAAATAATGTCAAGAAAAATAAACAATGTTTTCCTGTCATGATAAAAGGCTTGTCATTATATTACACTTCAGTTTCAAAAAGTTTTAACAGGAAGTTCTGCCATCTCTCAAACATTTGAATGATCTACAATGCCATTGATCATGCCTTTGGTTTGAAGTGCAGATTATATTTTCAGGCAATTTTCTTAGTTACAAAGGCTTTTTTCAGGTAGAAAAGATGGTTCTACCCTGACAATGAATTAAAAAGGCACCTCTTACAAGTGTATGCGTTCTTTTGTTCCCTTCCCACCACCACAAAACAAAGTCAAGTTTTGTGCTGTCTTGACTTGGAAGTTTTTCATCCCTTCTTTCTATTAGATCAGGATCCTGGGGCTCACGCTCTAATAGCATGGCTAACGTAACTTCACCATGCAGTTTACAATTATTCTCAAATGCAGTTCATCGCCACTATCTGCCAGTGGTATCCATGCCCCATAAAATGAATGAATGAATAAATAAATAAATAACTTGACTGAAAGTCAGTAAGACTCTTTTTTTTTACAAGGGCCAGGATTACTTAGCTGTACCTCTTGGAAGCATGTTCTGCTGGTAGAGGAAATCTCACTTTGAGGTTGCCTTCTGTTTCCTAAGACCAAGACAAACTGGGACAGTATAAAGTGTAGTCATTCTGTCCCAAACAAAAGGAAAGATTGATTGAGCTTCCAGAACTTCCTGTCCCAATTTGATGGGATTGAGTGCTGTAGTTGGAAAGCTGCACCCAGTGCAGTCCTATTTCATCTCCATTTGACATCTTGGCTCAAGATAATTCAGTCTCATTATGTAAATATTGATGGGGTCTTGTTTTACTGATAGCATGTGCAGCATCAGTGCACTATTTTTATTTAAAGCTACCTTAATTTTTGTTTTGGGAAAGTGTTGTTGAAATTCAAATCATCATATTTCTGCTTTGTTCATTTTTCTTGAGTTTCTGTCGTCTAAATAAATGGCTTAGGCTCGTGAAGACTTTTGAAAAATTTTGGTCGGATAGAACAACTTTATGTAAACCAGTCACTCGGCAATCGTTTTCTTGTCATGGGTTTCCAGCTCAGAATGCTGGCAGCTTCTGTACAAAGCTGGAAGAACGCTATTTAAGGATTTTGTATGTACTTTTTTATAGAATTTATCCGAATAGTTCAATTTAAGACAATAAGTGGATTGGTCTAGCCCTGGTGAAAATTGCTTTGCCTTTTTGGCAGTTCCTTTGTTAGAAGGAGGTTAAATAAAGATAGACAAATGCCATTATGTTTTCCTTGTAGTTGCCTGCAGTCCCAAGGCTGCAGTGTGTTTTGAAATGATTTTGTGTATATTTTTTAAAAAAAGGTCTAGTAAGAGTGTTGTCATTTAAGTCAGACCCTCCAAAGAAACAAGAGAAATGGTACATTATACTGATGTAGCTTGATGTCATTTTGGGATCTTGTACATTAAACAAAATCATTGAAGGCTGCCAGCTGCTTTTCTCAGGCTGATACAGTCATGGCAGCTGTGAGCAATGTTACATCGAGTATTAGTCCAGTGTGTTCTTTTTAGTTGCTTTGTAGTTCTAACCAATGTTTGTTGGAGCTATTAGTGTTGATATAGTGTGCTCGTGTATGAAGTGTCAGTTGCGTTGTAATTTGTGAAAGCTACACAAATGCCTTTTTCTAATAGTTTTGGCATGTTGGATGTAATACTTCAAGTCTCTTACCCAGAATTCTGCTTGGGGTTAAATGAAGACATAAAGGATTGTAAATGCCAGTTTAACCCAAATGTACTTGTTACTAGATTAATGATAAATCAATTTACCAGTTCTATTAGCTGTTTTACTTATTCTATACAGAAGGATGTTTGGATATGTGGCCACGCCCAGCTCTAGCTTATATTTCATTTTAATCACCGACTTCTATCACACTGTATAGTTTGTGCTGTTTGTAAAATCACGGGCTCTTAATACTGATTCACTAGCAAGTAGTTGGCTACAATTTTCCTGAGCCTTTTTTGAATAATTGTTTCTTACATCTTAAAAAAAAAGAACTGACCAAATGCAGACTCGATGATGACTTGAAAACAGGCAGTTCTTTTTTTCTTGGTGGGGGCGTAGAGGAGAGAATACTTTCTGTAGATTGGGTCATTTTACTGAATGAAGCCAAAGAATTAGCTTTGTCAGAGAAAAAAATGTAGCCATTCACTTAGTAAAATATTTCCCTGTTGCTTTCTTTGAGGAACTGACAGAAGGAACATCACACTCGGGCTGAAAGAGCAACCAGATAATTTACCTCCCAGTGTCACTTCCTCAATAATTGGCTATGCAAGAGCACACTACTGCTCTTTCCCTCCTGTATTTCCTCCATTTAAAAGAATCGTGTAGCAAAGGTTTTGTCACGAGAGCTTCAACAATTCTAATGAGAAATCTGCTGGTGATGGGGAAGTGTTTTAAAATGGCACAGCATTACACTAGTAGAAATCTGGGATAATTCATTTGGGCACAGAAATTTGCAAATGTATCTCTCGGCATACGAGGTAACTAATTTGATTGTATCTAGTCTATGTACCTTTCACTTATTTTGCAAAGAAAAGTGCAACTGTTAGTGATTTAAAAATAGTCAAAGATGTGTACATGTAGGTGCAACGAAAGGAAGCTTTGCAATGATTTCTTGTACTGATAAGTTGAAATCTGCTTTCAGATTGTTAAAATACATCAGCTTTAAATGTGGAATTTCAAATACTGCAGCACGAGATTGGCTTGAAATGTCCGCACTTGAACTAGTTTAAAGTATCAAAGAACGGAAGGTATTTGGATTCTGACTCAAATATGCTCCAGAAATGGTCTGCTAAAGGACAAGTGGAGGTCTGCTTGCTGGAAAGTTGGCAAGAATCATGTCACATTCATTGGGGAAGGCCTGCCACATTACATGCTGGCAATGATGGATCTTGTTTAACAGACTGGTATTCATATGTTGAATTCAGCAATGAAAGCTTTTGAGATTAGCAAGAATGTTAATCAATGGTTCAGTACAACCACCAGTTTCCACCTTTCCCTGTCCAGAAGGTAACTTCCCCAGGGAAGAATCCTGTTTTTCTGTAAAACCAACCTGTTCAGACATGTTAAGACACATGTTTGGAGCAGATGGTTCTTGAACCCAATCTTCCTGGCACAGAGGTAAGGACACAACTGCTACACCATGACAAGGCCTAACAGCTGTTGTCTATTTTAATCCATCTATTCAAGCAGTTAAGATTCTGAACTTTTTTTTAAAGCAGTCTGTTCAGGTGGGACTTGAACCCAGGATTTCTGACTCAGAAGCAGAGTTGCTATCTCTGCACCAGAAAAACTCCTAAATCCCCAGCCTGTTATAAAAGTTCAACGAACATCACCTGCTCTTAATCAACTCGGGAGCTTTTATAGGGGAGTTTTTGTGGCGCAGTGGTAGTGTCTCTATCCCTGGACCAGGGGAGGTCCACATTCAAGTCATACCTGCTCCGGAAGTGTGCAATAACAAGTGAAAAGGTGGATGAGAAAATACCTTCTGCTTGACTTTTGGGGTTTTTGTGGTCCAATGGCATTGGAGCTACTGCTGAAGTGGGAGGCCTGGGTTCAAGTTCCCCATGCCCCACTGGTGTGTAATTACATCTCTGAACAGGTTAATTAGAAAATATGTTCTGATTTGACCTTTAAAGGGACCTGCGATTCTAATAGACTTTCCTCAGCATCACGTGTCCCCACTGGCAGAGGGCCTACTCACCCAGAGATGCCAACTAATCAGAAGCTGGTAGGTCTTCTCTGATTTGAGGTGCCACCAGGGAGGTAATTGCTGCTGCCAGTAATGTAACCACCCAAGACCTTGGATCATGACGAGCCAAGGCTAGCGGTGAGCAATGGTGGGAGAGTGGATGGAGAAGAGCATTATGGGATGCAGCTAGCTCATTCTTCCGGATGTCTGGTCTTGAGCCTTTGAAAGTGCATAATTGGCAGCACAGTGTGAAGTCAGTCCATGAACCTTTCCTCCAATAGGTCCCTGGTAGGAGTGATAGGAAGGCAGTAGGATCCTTCCCCTCCCACTGTCGCCAATTCTACGATGATACAGTGTGAAATGTAATTGTCTTTTTTCCCCAATACAGATGCTGCGAGACTTGAGTATTTCCAGCATCTTGTTTCTGATTTTCCAGTATTTGGAGTACTATCGTTTTTGTGGAAAACTCAAGCTTTTGTCTTCTGTAAAAATCTTAGTTACAGTTGTAATAAAATGAATTATTTCTATTCTCAGTGAATGAATTTTTTTTTAAAAGAAGTTATAGTTTCATTATTAATGCAGAACAGATGTGTGTATATATATTTACACCAAGTCAGAATGCTGCCTGTCCATTTAGAGGAAATCATAAGTATGTTTTTCTTGGTGAAACTGTAGTTGAATGCTCCTGCTTTTTATTTGATAAGTTGGGGTTTTTATTTGATAAGTTGGGGTTTTTATTGTGATATTAGTCAGTGAGTTCAGAGTTGAATGCCTTTTTGTCCCTGAGGACAGCATTTAGTTAAATGTTGAACCAATGCTTTAAAAGTATAAAACCTTTTAAGGGGCATTGCATTGCTTATCCTTGTGTAATAGTGCTCCATTTCATAACCGAATCTGAAGTGTGTATATAAAAAAAGCAACTGCACCTTTAAAGTTGTATGGATGTACTGAAAGCATCAATGAACAACATTTTTGACTTATGCAAGCCATGGTTCAGTCCATGTTTTGGGTTTGTGGTCTACAGGCTGTGATATACTTTTTACGAGTTTAGGGCTCCATTAAATAACATGGAAAGAAACCTGTGATGGGTTATGGATTAGTATTACAAGGCCAGTAGCAATTAGCCGTCTTGGAGGGATCTGACTATTGCTATTCCACAGTACTTTTTTTGCATTACCAATTGTTATCTTTGACTTTACAGATTGCGTTTAATTTTTTTTCTTCTTGGGCATTAGTTATGATGTAACAATATGCTTAACATCTTTAAGAAAATTAAAAGTTAAGATTCCCTTTGAAGCTGAGACTTTATAGGCTAAATAGCAAGTTTTCAATAAATGGAAAGCTCTTAATTTCACAGGTTGGTAACCTTACTGGGAGAATGGTCAAATGAAGATGCTGACAGTTTGAGTACGGACACTTCTGAAAAGAACACGGAATTTTCATCCAGTAATGCAAATATCTAATTTGGGAAACCTTGGCTTTACACACCCTTCTTGGCTGCAAAATCATAGCTCTTGTTGTCATGCTTTTATGAAGTTGGTATACTCTGTCACATGTTGAGGTGCCTGTTTACCATTAAAAAAACTTCTGTGGAACTTCAGAGTTTATAATACCCTAGTACCCAGTGTTGCCTGAAAGAGCTCCTCGGATGCTGCCTGACCACATGCGCTTCTCCAGTGCCACACTTTTCTGCCAGTGGTTGCAACCAGAGTACTTTAGCTATGCACTACTGAACTACCTTTTCAGCCTCCCTGACAGGAGGGTCTTGAACTTCCAACCAAGTCCTGTTTAGTGGTGCGATTTTTAATTTTATTACCAAATCCAGAAAAATTTTAGAACTTCAAAAATCGGTGGCTTTACACCTGAACACGAAGCTTCAGTCATCCCTGGCCTCTTGCTGTGCTTGACCTGAAGTGAGATATTTTTTGACTTTTGAGGGCAAACTGCCAGAGGATGTTGACTATTGCTTATTCACTGATCGCTTGGATGTAGTGGCACCTTGGTTCTAAAATGGCTTACGAACAGAATATTTTGAGAATACTTGCAGCTATTCTCTCATTGTCAGACACAGGAACAAGTTTAAGTGTAGCACAAGGAGTTTGTCTCTAATCAGTATCTCCGCTCCATACGTGAGGCTGTCATGTTTGCTTTTGCACTTTGCCAGTAACATGACAGCAATTTTCAGAGCTAATAGTTTGAATAACCTTGCTATAATATTCTTTGTGCATAGTCTGAGAACCATGAATAAAGACTTTTTGTATTCTTGTTTTTTGGCGCAAACATGACAAATTGATTTCTTGGTATTGAAGTACTATAGAAATTCAAATGCAACAGCTCTTTGAGGATATCAATAGCCAAGGTCTGCTTTTTCTGCAGAGAAAATTGATACCACCAAGATGATTCACTTGAATCTCCTCTTTCAAGTTATTTAGCTTTGATGTGCACTAGTTGGTGCTTCTGCATCCTCGGGTTAGCTGCATCTGACATTTGTAGCAATTTGCTATAAGTACACAGATGTTGAGAAGATTGTGAATTTTACCAGTTCAAGGGCATGTGCATTACAGGCCATAGAGAGTTTAACTTGTGAACCTTCTGCATTAGATTTCTCAATTGACACTGTTGTTTAGCCCCTGCATAAGCTAAATATTTTGAGTACTTGAGATTGGAGGTGGGGGGGTGGGGGGGGTGGCGGTGGTGCCATTATTTTCTTTAGGTTCAATGAAAAGACATTGCAGTTTTTCCACCATTGGAACTCATGTGATTTGATAGTTGCTGCTCATTGGTTCTTCAACTCCCTTTGGGAAAAACCACTGACTGTTGTACCACTGTGTTTTATGGCTGTCCTGTTTGAAGGATGCTCGTAGACTTGAAGACACTTTACAGTTAGTTGGGACAAACCTTTCAAGTAAAAGCTGCCCAGCTTGTCACATGTTTCTGAAACATCATTGTGGTGAATTTGATGTGTAGCCTGATGGTGCTTTAGGAAATGAGTGACTGAAAAAAAACTCCTCAATGTTTTGTTTCCTGAGCAAGTTGTGTCTACCAAAACCATAGACAACTGTGCATAATTAGTGACTTCACTATACATACAAGACCACAAGACTACAGATCATTCTGGACCTTATCATTTTTGCCTTTGAGAATATCTACCTTTGGCCATAAATTGTTTTTTTTTTGAAGTGAATAGCATGAGGAGAGAGAAACTTTTTTTTTATCAGTTGAAGTTAGTGTATGTTTCGGATTGTTTAAAGAGGAAAAATGAAATTATATTTATGCATTATAAATGATAATGAATTCTGCATCTTCATTCAATGGGTTTTGTTTTATAATAAATTGAGAATTGTTTTATTACACCTGGAGTGAAAAGGTCTGTCAAGCAGGGTTTCTTTAGTGTAGTTGAAACAAACAATTTGCCATATTGTGACTTGTTTAAAAAAAATTGTTAAATTTATGTTGTGACTCATTGAATAGAGGGACGAGAGAAAGACTGTCATAATGCTCATTTGGAGCATGACACCTTCACTATAAGTAATTTTATAAATTGCACAGCATTTGAGCAAGCTATAGCTGCAGGTATATCAACTTTGACTTTTGAATACAAGTTCATTTGAAACTATTTGCAAATTGCCTCACTAAACTAAGGCTACAAATTGACGTACATGTGCACTTGGAAAATAATGTTGCTCAAAATGAGCATATGGAGGAGAACATCCAAGCATTGCATATGCACTGAATCAGAAAGAAAATGAGGCACAAGACATGGTGGTGAAAATGAGTTAGACAATTACAAATTAGGCTGGGGGTCAAGTAGTCTGCCAAAGAAAGGAGCAGAAGGAAGGCGATGGTCTGGTGGTATTATCACCGTACTGTTAATCTGGAGACCTAGGTAACAACCTGGAGAGCTGGTTTTGGATCTCTTTATCACAGATGGTGGAACTTGAATTCAAGAAAAATTTGGAATTAAGAGTCTAATGATGACCACAAGACTATTGTTGATGCCTTAGATGGACGGATATTGCCAGTTTTACCTGGTCTAGCCCACAGAAGACTCAGTCCTGCATCTGTTACTTGTCTGGGCAGTTCAAAGTGGACAATAAATGCTGTCTAGTCAGTGACGCCCTCATCCTGTGAATGAACTTGGAAAAAAAAAGTGATAGCATAATATTTCCTTTCTTGTGGTGTGCCCTGGTACCAGTTTGGTTTGTTTGTGTTCTTTAGAATGCAATAATTTTTTAGCAAAAGATAAGCCTATATAGTTATTTCAGAATGCAATTGAAAAAAAGAAACAGCCCATGTTTTTCTTTTATGGAATGTGGGTATACTAGCAAAGCGAATATTTGTTGCCCATCCCTAATTGCTCTTGAGAAACTAGCAAGTTCAAGCTGCCTTGAACTGCCCTCGTCCTTAAAGTATAGATACATTCATAAACTGGTAAACAGGTTATTCCAGGCTTTTGGCAGGCAATCTGCTGTTAACACTAGGTAAAAGGACACAAAGGTTTTGCAGTATTTAACTGCTTTCAATCTTCACTTAACAGCATTGTACATGGTACAGTCCTTGTATCCTTGCAGATACGGTTTTGAAACTTGCTGTTGAATTACTTATCTTCACTCCATTTAAATAGGAGAGGAGGTGGTGCCTTAGTCGTAACGTCATTGGATTAGTAATCCAAAATCCTGAGCAGTTGTTCTGGGAACATTTTGACTCTCACCATGGCAGATAGTGAAATTGAATTCACTGAAATTAAAATAATAGCTAGTTTAATGGTGATCATATAACCAGTATTGATTGTTGTAAAATCCCAGCTGCTTCACTAACTATCTTACGGGAAGACAATTTGCCATTTTTACTTGGTCTGGTTCATGTTTCTCCAGTTTCTCAACAATATGTTTGACTGTTAAACACCTGAAGTACCCAAGCGAGTCATCCAGTTCCAGGGCAGTTTGGGATGAGCAATAAATGTTGGCCTATCATCCCATGAATGATTTTATTTTTCTAGTAATCATTGTCAATTGGTCATCATTTGATGCCTTTCCCGGTTGGCTGGAGAGGAGTTTTGTCTGGATGTGAAGCTAAGTGCTTGTTCTTCTTATGTTGCAGTGTTCATTGAGAAATGTAGTGCTTTATTTGGTGATCTACATCTCAAATGTCATTTGGAGATGTACGTAAACAGTATTTGCAACGAAAGGGGATGTTTAAATCGAATTCCGTTTTCGCCATCTTAAATATCAACTGACTAGTTTCTAAAGAGGAATGCTGTAATTTGCACTAATGGTTGGTCTGTACAGAATGGTTCAGGAATGTGTTTACATATCATTGAATGAGGTCACTTCAATCTTAGTGTTATTTCTAGTGCAAAAAGTAATATGCTTCCAATAAAATACTTTGAGCATGCATTTCAGCATCTTGGTTCAATAAGACTTAATTGCTCTGTACGGTATGACTACAGAAAACATTTGAATATATATTTGGGGAGTAAAAAAATTGATAGGGAGTGAAATGACCATGAATCCTATTTGTGTGATATTTTGCAGATATGTGAGCACAGTGAACTCAAAAGTATCTCAGTCAACTATTGTGGTGCTGCAAAAGCACAGCTGGTCAGGCAGCATCCGAGGAACAGGAGAGTCATAGAGATGTACAGCATGGAAACAGACCCTGCTGTCCAACCCGCCCATGCCAACCAGATATCCCAACCCCATGTAGTCCCACCTGCCAGCACTCTGCCCATATCCCTCCAAACTCTTCCTATTCATATACCAGCCTCCGCCACTTCCTCTGGCAACTCATTCCATACACGTACCACCCTCTGAGTGAAAAAGTTGCCCCTTGGGTCTCTTTTATATCTTTCCTCTCTCACCCCAAACCTATGCCCTCTATTTCTGGACTCCCTGACCCCAGGGAAAAGACTTTGTCTATTTATCTATCCATGCCCCTCATAATTTTGTAAGCCTCTATAAGGTCACCCCTCAGCCTCCGACGCTCCAGGGAAAACAGCCCCAGCCTGTTCAGCCTCTCCCTGTAGCTCAGATCCTCCATCCCTGGCAACATCCTTGTAAATCTTTTCTGAACCTTTTCAAGTTCATAACATCTTTCCAATAGGAAGGAGACCAGAACTGCATGCAATATTCCAACAGTGGCCTAACCAATGTCCTGTACAGCCGCAACCTGACCTCCCAATTCCTGTACTCAATACTCTGACCAATAAAGGAAAGCATACCAAACGCCGCCTTCACTATCCTATCTACCTGCGACTCCACTTTCAAGGAGCTATGAATCTGCACTCCAAGGTCTCTTTGTTCAGCAACGTTCCCTAGGACCTGACCATTAAGTGTATAAGTCCTGCTAAGATTTGCTTTCCCAAACTGCAGCACCTGGCATTTAGAACATAGAACATAGAAAAATACAGCGCAGTACAGGCCCTTCGGCCCTCGATGTTGCACCGATCAAAGCCCACCTAACCTACACTAGCCCACTATCCTCCATATGCCTATCCAATGCCTGTTTAAATGCCCATAAAGAGGGAGAGTCCACCACTGCTACTGGCAGGGCATTCCATGAACTCGTGACTCGCTGAGTAAAGAATCTACCATTAACATCTGTCCTATACCTACCACCCCTTAATTTAAAGCTATGTCCCCTCGTAATAGCAGACTCCATACGTGGAAAAAGGTTCTCATGGTCAACCCTATCTAAACCCCTAATCATCTTGTACACCTCTATCAAGTCACCCCTAAACCTTCTTTTCTCCAATGAAAACAGCCCCAAGTGCCTCAGCCTTTCCTCATACGATCTTCCTACCATACCAGGCAACATCCTGGTAAACCTCCTCTGCACCCGTTCCAGTGACTCCACATCCTTCCTATAGTATGGCGACCTAAACTGCACACAATACTCCAGATGCAGCCGCACCAGAGTCTTATACAACTGCAACATGATCTCAGGACTCCGGAATTCAATTCCTCTACCAAGAAAAGCCAGTACGCCATATGCCTTCTTCACCACACTATTTACCTGAGTGGCAACTTTCAGAGATCTGTGTACATGGACACCAAGATCCCTCTGCTCATCCACACTACCAAGTATCCGACCATTAGCCCAGTACCCCATCTTTTTGTTACTCATACCAAAGTGAATCACCTCACACTTAACCACATTGAACTCCATTTGCCACCTTTCTGCCCAGCTCTACAGCTTATCTATATCCCGCTGCAACCTGACACATCCTTCCTCACTGTCAACAACTCCACCAACTTTCGTATCATTCGCAAAATTATTTGAATTAAACTCCATCTGCCACTTCTCAGCCCATTAGCCCATCTGGTCCAGATCCTGTTGTAATCTGAGGTAACCCTCTTCGCTGTCCACTACACCTCCAATTTTGGTGTCATCTGCAAACTTACTAACTGTACCTCTTATGTTTGCATCCAAGTCATTTATGTAAACAACAAAAAATAGAGGACCCAGCACCGATCCTTGTGGCACTCCACTGGTCACAGGCCTCCAGTCTGAAAAATAACCCTCCACCACCACCCTCTGTCTTCTACCTTTGAGCCAATTCTGTATCCAAACGACTAGTTCTCCCTGTATTCCATGACCTCTAACCTTGCTAATCAGTCTCCCATGGGAACCTTGTCGAGCGCCTTACTGAAGTCTACTGCTCTGCCCTCATCAATCCTCTGTGTTACTTCTTCAAAAAACTCAATCAAGTTTGTGAGACATGATTTCCCACGCACAAAGCCATGTTGACTATCCCTAATCAGTCCTTGCCTTTCCAAATAAATGTACATCCTGTCCCTCCGGATTCCATCCAACAACTTGCCCACCACAGGTCAGGCTCACCAGTCTATAGTTCCCTGGCTTGTCTTTACTGCCCTTCTTAAACAGTGGCACCACGTTTGCCAACCTCCAGTCTTCTGGCATCTCACCTGTGACTATCGATGATACAAATATCTCAGCAAGAGGCCCAGCAATCACTTCTCTAGCTTCCCACAGAGTTCTCGGGTACATCTGATCAGGTCCTGGGGATTTATCCATTGTTAACCGATTTAAGGCATCCAGCATTTCCTCCTCTGTAATCTGGACATTTTGCAAGATGTCACCATCTATTTCCCTACAGTCTACATCTTCCATATCCTTTTCCACAGTAAATACTGATGCAAAATACTCATTTAGTATTTCCCCCATTTTCTGAGGCTCCACACAAAGGCTGCCTTGCTGCTCTTTGAGGGGCCCTATTCTCTCCCCAGTTGCCCTTTTGTCCTTGAATGTCTGACTCCTGATGAAGAGCTTATGCTCGAAACATCTACTCTCCTGCTCCTCAGATGCTGCCTGATTGGCTGTGCTTTGCCAGCATCACAATATTTGACTCTGATCTCCAGCATCTGCAGTCCTCACTTTCTCTTCAAAAGTATCTCAATCAATATTATAAATTTTTAACAACTTTTTCAGTCACCTTATTCATGATTTTTGGTTTTCTTCTTTCCCACTTAGTGGATGTCAATCCAAATCGATCATAGTATTCCTACAGTGCAGATGGAGGCCATTAAGCCCATTTAGTTGATACTGACCCTCCAAATAGCACCCTAATGGGACACCACCACCACCACCCCCCCTCCAAATTCCTATGACCCCTACACATCTTCAACCTCTCGGAGGAAACCAGAGCACCCAGAGGAAACACTCACAAATACGGGAGAACATGCAAACTGCAGAGTCTGCTAAAATCAAATCCAGGTCCCTGGTACGATAAGGCAGTAGTGCTAACCACTGTCGCCATGCTGCCCTAAATGATTTATGTTCAAAAGCATCATTAATTCATTAAACTAATTTTCAAGATGTGTACAATGATTAGGAAACTCGGTATGACTGATATTTCAGTTGTATTGAGGTTCCTAATCATTTATCAGTTCATATATCTGTCTCCATAATATCAAACGTTTAAATTATTTTCAAATACATTAAAAATTCAAGCTTCTTTTCTTTACTTTCAAACTATTTATTTCCTTTTGATATTTAAAGTGGAAACTTATTATATTTAATATGCAAATTTACAGTCTTTTACAGCCACGGCTGTAAGAATCCACTGTTATCTAGTGTCACTACTTTCCAGGTCACAAAATAAGAATTGTACTTCCAGTTACTGAGACAGCCAGTTAAATGCCTAATTTTTATTCAATTATTAAATAAAAACATGAATTAACCAGGGTTCTTAATAAACACAGTTAATGGCTTATTATTGAAACAAGACTTAGATTCAGTAAAAATGTATTAATCATTTCATATTCACAGTTGTTCATGTAGAAAAATAAATGCTTATCTCTCCAGATATTCCAAAAAAGATACAAACGCATACTTCAGGCTGAGAAAAAAGGATTTCTCTGCAGAGGTTGACTTCTGGTGGAAAAATCCCAGTTTGGCCAATGGGTTATTCTTGAAGGCAAAAAGATGAAGACTCGTGCTCCCAGATCTGTCACTCTGATGTTCTGGCCATGTGGTCAAATCTGTTGCCTGTAGCATATTTTCAGAGACAGCTTCCTCAGGAACTACAATAACAAGATGTTCCTTCAGTCTCTCTTTCATGAGAACAAATCGCTTTTGCCCTGAGCTTAGACAGTTACTTGCAGAAGTAAGAAGTAAGAGAGATTAGCTGCTCTGCCTTTCTTGAAGGCTTATAGTCCCTGAACTGAAAATTAAATAAAGCAAACTCTCAAAACTTGTCAACAAAGCAAGCAGTTATCACCAGTTGTATGACTTCAGGAAAGTCTTTGTGTCATAGTCAGTGTCATAGAGCACGGAAACAGACCCTTTGGTCCAACTCATCCACGTCAAATGGATTTCCCAAAGAAAAATTTGTCCTGCACTAGGACTGTTCTCTTTCCCTTCTCTTCTCCCCCCCCCCCCCCCCCATCATAAAAAAAATGTTATAAAGGTTATGTCATTTTGTTTTCTTCAATCCAGGTAGTGCCCTTCATAAAGCTTCACTCCCATTTACCAATACTAAAAAGTATTGCTTGTTGTTGAAAGTGGTGCAAGAAGGCCATTCCTCAAGTGAGGATGGTGAAATTCAGCGTCTCCAAGTTCTTTTTTTAAATCCTGACTTCTACTCTTGTGTATCTTTTTTCCTTTCTGTGAACTAGTACTTTTATAAGGAGCAGACAATGGACCATTAGTTTAAATCAGAAGGGAGATAACATTGAAGAATTTGCTTCATTGCTCAAGGAAAGGACAACTATTACTCCAAAGGGAATAAAATTTGTAGCAAGCAGTCACTGGATTATTGATGTCTGATTTGCGTCTGCAACCTTAAGCAATATACAGCACAGTGAACAAGTCAGCTGCAGATGCAGTATGACACAAGGAATCTGGCATGTTTTAAATTCTGTTGGATTGATGACAACATCTTTACCTTCTGTCCATTTTTATTGTTTGTTTGTTCCCATGTTTAGCATTACACCATGGATGCTGATGGGTTGTGTACGCGTCTCATCACTCCGAAGCTTATGGAAGGGACAGTGGCAGCCCAGGATGAGTTCTCCAGAAGTGAGTGGCAAGTTTGAAACCTGAAAATGCTGATTTATTTTGGCCTCCTTAACCTCCACCCTGTACACGTGCACACAGGCAAAAGCACAGGTGTACATTGACAGATGCGCACAGGCACAGATGTTCACACAAACTCTGTAATGCACTCCGTGGGATGGCGTTTGATGGCATGGTCTTCATTGTGACAGCATGATACTAACAGGTGTTCTTCTCCTGAAATGAATTGATGATTGAAGAGCCATATTCATTGTGAATGCCACCACGAGATGTGCACATATGCTGTGTCGTGACCTCGTGCATGAAATGACACGAAGAAATCGTGCTTGGGAGTATGAATCATTGGATGTAAGTTTGCTCATTGAGCTGCAAGGTTTATTTCCAGACATTTCATTACCCTACTAGGTAACGTCTTCAGTGGGCCTCAAGCGAAGCAATGCTGAGAATTCCTGCTTTCTGTTTATAAAGTTGGTTCTTCTTTGAGTTGGTGATGTCATTTCCTGTGGTGAAGCGACACTTCCTATTCCTTTTTTCAGGGGATGGTAGATGGGGTCTAATTCGATGTGTTTGTTGAGAGAGTTCCGGTTGGAATGCCATGCTTCTAGGAATTATCGTGCATGTCTTTGTTTGGCTCGTCCTTGGATGTGTTGTCCTAGTCAAAGTGGTGTCCTTCCTCATCCATATGTGAGGATACTAGTGAGAGTGGGTCATGTCTTTTTGTGGCTAGTTGATGTTCATGTATCCTGGTGGCTAGTTTTCTGCCTGTTTGTCCATTGTAGTGTTTGTTACAGTCCTTTGTATTTTGTAAATGACATTAGCTTTGCTCGTTGTCTGTATAGGGTCTTTCAAGTTCATTAGCTGCTGTTTTAGTGTGTTGGTGGGTTTGTGGGCGACCATGATGCCGAGGGGTCTGAGTAGTCTGGCAGTCATTTCTGAGATGTCTTTGGTGCAGGGGAGAGTGGCTAGGGTTTCTGGACATGCTTTGTCTGCTTGTTTGGGTTTGTTGCTGAGAAATCGGTGGACTGTGTTCATTGGGTACCAGTTCTTTTTGAGAACACTTTCGGTGATTTTTCTTTGCTCTGCATGGTTTCTCTGTGCTGCAATGTGTGTTGGCTCACTGAAATAATATTCTGATGCAGCTTCCATTTTAGGACAAGCCAAACAAAGACATGCATGAGAATTCCTAGACGCATGGCATTTCAATCTATCAACAAACACATAGTTAGACCCCTCTACCACCCCCTGAGAAAAGGAACGGGAGGTGTGACTTCACCACAGGAAATGACATCACCAACCCAAAGAAACCCAAACATATAAATAGAAAGCAGGAATTCTCAGCATTGCTTTGCCTGAGGTCCACTGAAGATGTCACCTAGTAGGATAATGAAACGTCTGGAAATGAAGCTTGCAGCACAGTGAGCAAACCTACATCCAAAATCTCAACCTGAACTACAAATCTTCTCAAAACTCGCTAAGTATGAATCGTGTCCCTATATTTAGGCTGATGGCAGCATCCTGTGTATAGACACTTTGAATGGCCTGTTCTGCTGCATGTGCATCGTAGCAATATTCTATTTGGTTCAGTCATTTCATTATTAAAATTATTCACTGTCTTCAAAAATCTAGATATATTGAAAGCCTTCAAAAGCTGAATTTTCATCAGTAGCCGGCTTTTGGCAATTTCTTATTGTGTTTGTTTTTTTAGGTGGATGGGCACTAAGCATGAGGGAGCTCAAATTGTTACAAACAATAGGCAAAGGAGAATTCGGAGGCAAGTAGCAACTTAATGTGTTTGGGTTTGGGGGCTGACTTGACATTACTATGCATGGAATTCAGCTGTTTCCTATGTTTGTACATTTGTTCTGTTAGTAACTACTGTTTTGTACTTGAGAGAATTTGCTTTGATTTTGAAATATTAATTTTCGATTCATTGAGAATATGTATTTTGCCTTTTTATTGAGGGTGATCAGATGGAAATTGCCCTCAGTTTTTAAACATTATTAATATGGCAAACATTTGATCTATCTACCCAGCAAATACAGCATTTGTGATGCATGACTTTGGGGCTTCCAGTAAAGTTGTGTGATATGAAGAGTTTGAAATGTCTGCCCATCGCAGTCCTGCAGTTAGCAATGAGTTTGGTGCTTGAGGGATGAATATCAGGCTGAATATCAGAAGAAATCCTCTGCAACTGCTGTCATGCAATTTTTTGCAGCTATTCTGAGAAGGTGGATAAGCTCTCACTCCTGCCCGAAAGGCACTAAAGTATCAGCCTTGACTGTTATCAATTCCTGGGAGTAGCATTTGAATGTATGACCGGCTGATATTGTATCCGTTGCTCCCGATGCGGTCTCCTCTACATTGGGGAGATTGGATGCCTCCAAGCAGAACACTTTGTGGAACATCTGTGGGACACTTGCACCAATCAACCACACCGCCCTGTGGCCCAACATTTCAACTCCCCCTCCCACTCTGTCGAGGGCCTCCTTCACCGCCGCTCCCTCACCACCCGATGCCTGGAGGAAGAACGTCTTATCTTCCGCCTTGGAACACTTCAACCTCAGGGCATCAATGTGGACTTCAACAGTTTCCTCATTTCCCTTTCCCCCCCACCTCACCCCAATTCCAAACTTCCAGCTCAGCACTGTCCCCATGACTTGTCCGACCTGTCTATCTTCTTTTCCACCTATCCACTCCACCCTCCTCTCTGACCTATCACTTTCATCCCACTCCCATCCACCCATTATACTCTTTGCTACCTTCCCCCACCACCCTCCCTGACCTATCACCTTCATCCCCTCCCCCACTCACCTATTGTACTCTATGCTACTTTCTCCTCACCCCCCACCCTCCTCTCATTTATCTCTCCACCCTTCAGGCACTTTGCTTGTATTCCTGATGAAGGGCTTTTGCCCGAAACGTTGATTTTACTGCTCCCCGGATGCTACCTGAACTACTGTGCTTTTCCAGCACCACTAATCCAGAATCTGGTTTCCAGCATCTGCAGTCATTGTTTTTACCTGATTCAGAGGCATGCTGATGCTACTATAGGTGACAGCTCTTGGGTCATCTTGATTGGGGCTGAAAATGTGTTGCTGGAAAAGCGCAGCAGGTCAGGCAGCATCCAAGGAACAGGAGAATCGACGTTTCGGGCATCAGCCCTTCTTCAGGAAACTAGATCAGGTTGGGATCAGGTTAAAAATCACAACACCAGGTTATAGCCCAACAGGTTATTTGGAAGTACTAGCTTTAAGAGCACTGTTCCTTCATCAAGTAACTCATGGGGCAGGATCATAAGACACAGACTTTAGTGCAAATGATCACGACGTCATGCAATTAAAATGATATTTTGAATAAACCTAGATTGCTGTTAAGTCTTTCATCTTATAGAATGGGTTGCAGGTTTAGGTTCATTAACATGTAAATCCCAGAACTATTTTTAAGTCACGTTGTTGAGATAACTTAAGGTTTTATTTTTAAAAAGTGACATCTCAGCTCAGACAATTTTTTAAAGGTGTGAGGTTAGAGTCTGTCTGTATTTCAATCTTGAGTCAAACATTTATAAAATGTTATGTGGATTGACTGCATGTAAGTTGTGTGCTTTTTGAACAAAAATAGAAAGTATCTGCAAATGTAAATTCACCTCACTAAAACCAATTCTAAAAGATGAAAGACTTAACTGCAATCTAAGTTTGTTCAATATATCGTTTTAATTGAATGTCACTGTGATGTTTTGCCATAAATACTGTGTCTTATGATCCTGCCCCACTAGTTACCTGATGAAGGAGCAGTGCTCTGAAAGCTCGTGCTTCCAAATACACCTGCTGGGCTGTAACCTGGTGCTGAGAGATTTTTAACTTGGTCCACCCCAGCCCAACACCAGCACCTCCCCATTATAGATTGGAATCAGCATTCCCTCAAAAGAAGCAATGGCAACACGAAAAAATATTTTCATTTCAGTTCATGCTTATGATCGGGAAAATGCTGCCTCCATGTAGTGGAGGTACTATCACTTGAAGCTTTGATAGGGGAATTGGATCATTATCTGAAAGGGCACAATGTGCAGGGCTATTCTTTATCTCAGGGGAGTGCCATTTAGTGAATTTCTTCAGAGGATCAGCACAGATATGCAAGACCATTCTGTAACCATTCAGCAATTCAGATTATGATTCTAAGTGTCCTACAATGGTTTGTTATACTTAACCATCTGTCTTGTTTTCTTGTGACTGTGTTGCCTTATTTGTTGTTGATCTATTATGAGTCTCGATTACTTAACCGTGGTTTCTAGTTCAAAAATTAAACTCTATTTTGCATGTCCAAGATTTTGGTGTGTATGATGCACCTCTTTTGATTCAACTGTTTATTTTCCTCTAGATGTGATGTTGGGTGAATATAGAGGCAACAAAGTAGCAGTCAAATGCATCAAACATGATGCAACTGCCCAAGCATTCATTGCAGAAGCCTCTGTAATGACGTAAGTTCTACATTTAACTCTCTAATCTATTGAATTCCAAAATAAAACAGATTTTTGAAATGGTGATTCTTAGTGTCAAACATTTGAAATGAAAGTCGTATTACTTATAGAATCATAGGGATATACAGCATGGAAACAGACCCTTCGGCCCAACCTGTCCACACAGACCAGCCATCCCAACCTAATCTAGTCCCACCTGCCAGCACCTGGCCCATATCCCTCCAAACCCTTCCTATTTATATACCCTTCCAAATGCCTCTTAAATGTTGCAATTGTACCGGCCTCCACCACATCCTCTGGCAGCTCATTCCATACACGTACCACCCTCTGCGTGAAAATGTTGCCCCTTAGGTCTCTTTTATATCTTTCCCCTCTCACCCTAAAGCTATGCCCTCTAGTTCTGGACTCCCCAACCCCAGGGAAAAGACTTTGTCTATTTATCCTATCTATGCCCCTCATAATTTTGTAAACCTCTATTAGGTCACCCCTCAGCTTCTGACACTCCAGCGAAAACAGTCCCAGCCTGTTCAGCCTCTCCCTGTAGCTCAGATCCTCCAACCCTGGCATTTCTTTTTGAAAAATGCAGATTTTGGTCTGAGTTCTGAACCATTGTGGCAAAATTAAATTCTTCAGGTGCCTGCTGCCTTTTATTCCATAGCCTCTTTCACTGTATCCCTGCCAGTTCACTTTGTGCACTTGGATCAACATTTATCAATTATTCTGTCATGTTTACTTCCATGAAATTTCATGGATGAATCTCTCCAATTTAAGCGTATTGCTCAAATGACAAAATTGAAGGAACCATATCTTGTTATTTTGTATTGTGTGGAAGATTTTTAACTATGGATTGACCAAATTGTTTACTTTGTGCTTTGTCACAAGTGCATATCAGCTTTTATTTTTACATTGGAATCTTGATTTCCTTTGCATGGTAGTGTAAGTTCAGGAACTGGATGAGCAAATCCAAGGTTATGTTCTGAAAGTAAATTCAACAAACTGAAAACTGTGGGCTGACACCATGGGGGGAGAAAAAGCAGCAAGGTTAGATGTTTAAAGGTTTATTAATGGCCTGCAGGGAAGAGAGTTTGCTGTCTGGTAATTGTCAGTTCTAGACAAGAAAATTGACTTGGTTCCCTTTGACTTCTTGGGTCATGTCAGTCAGTCTCCATGATGATTATTGTGAAATCCCACTCAGCATCAAATCTCAGTAGTTTGAGTGGTCATTAAATAAAGTGTGCTCAGTGTTACTGACTTCGAATCAAGCTGAAATGCTAACATTTTGGTTTTCTGAGGTACTGTAATGTGTTTTTTTTTTGTTAAAATTGTCTTGACTAGAGTTTTTGTAAGTTTTTAAAAAGTGTTTAAAAACTCAACAATTTTCCTTTCTTACAGGCAACTCCGTCACAAAAACTTAGTTCAACTTTTGGGTGTCATTGTTGAAGAAGGCGGGTCATTATACATTGTAACAGAATACATGGCAAAAGTAAGTGTGTGGTTGTAATACATATGGAGATTGAAGGGCTTGAACTGACATGTTCTTATTCATTTTTAATCTGAGAATTCTGCAGTTCTATATGTGACATTCATGAAGTCCAAGGCTTTCATTGTGGATCTCTACAGCATCAACTTGTTTCCCTTTTACCAAACCATTTATAGGAATGTAGAATTCACTTCCAGGGTTATTGTCTGCCAAAGGAACTATGTCAACATTTGAAGTTAGATTTGCAGATGGATGAATTGGGCTTGAAAGACTGTGGAAACTAGTTGTGTAGAAGTGATTTCGAACTTCTGTTTTGTCGAGGGCAGATATCAGCACAGACATTTGGGCAAAAATTCTTACTTCGTTTCAGTTCTTTTACCCAACAACTGTGTATTTGACACAAGTTTTGATTAATTCCTCAGGGCAAATTTACAGTTTAAATTTTTCTTTTGATTGTATTCCTGAACAAAATTGTCAAGAAAGTTTCAGCAGTCGTAAGCAGGACATATATTTATCAAAATTCTGCATTTTGAATGGTACAGAAATGTCTTATAATGCACGGTCTATCTTGTTGTGAGAATACCATTTTTACTGAGTAGCCTTTTGAATTTATTGTAGTTTATGCAGCTGCTTGGTAATGTGATTTGTACTTCAAATTAACTGCACTCCTTAATGCTAGATTACTTAAATAGATCTGCCAGTTTTAAAATTCGGATCAAGTGCACTAAATCAATATTGCTTTTAATTTAATTTTATGAACTAGAAAAAGCACTTAGATTTAATCTTTTTAAGCTGTGTTTTCCTGCGTTTTGGGGGTTTTACTGTTGACCCCAATTTTGTCGTCGATGTCCAAGTGACCAAGCTTGCTGTGAAGTTAGAGTTGCTCCCAAAGATCACACCATGTCTGTAGCGTGGATTTTCCCTTTTCCACCTTTGTTTTACGTCAGGCACCGAATCGGAGATTTCCAAGTTTGCAGAAAGTGATGCTATTAAGCAGGATAAAGGACCAACCACATTGAAGCACTTGCAGCCTGCAAGCCAATAAAATGCAATAAATAATCTTCATGTAGAAGTATAGAATTAGTGCATATACATAGAATGTAGAAACTGAAATATAATTTTAAGAATAGATCTTTCCTCAATGTTTAGTAAGTTGGAGAATTTGAAAAATTTAATATTAGGTTTTCAGGACCAGGAAGTTTTAAAATCTAATTATTAACCCAGTCTGCTATCAAAAAACCCAGTTGCATCTTTTTCAAAAATGGAAACTTTTAACATCAATCTTTACTGCAAGACTAATATTGTGAAAGGGAAAATTCTTGACAATTTAGTGATTTTTTTATTTGTTTGCAGACTTGAGATAATTCAGCAATGCACCCAGTGGAGAAACACTGGATTATTTACAGCATCCTCTGGATTTTTGTATTTATCTGTCTGTACAGACTTGAAAATTGTTATGAATTTCAAAGGAGATGGTGTACACAGACAGTTTTTCTACCGTTAGTAATAGAAAGAAAGTAATAGTAACAGAAAATTTTGTCTTGGGCCAATATACACAGTTAACTACTTGTAGGTGGAAGTTATGTCATAAAGAAGTAGAAAACCCTCGAAAGGGAGTGAATTTGCAGAGAGGAAAGCCACACTAATTCTGTGGGTGTAGACCCACTGACATTTTTTCAAGTTGTGATTTATTTTTAAATGCTGGGTTGCGATGTTAAACATATAAGTACTTGCTGATACTAACACTGAAAAAAAATCAAGTTGTTTGCCTGCTTTTTTTAAACAAATTAACTGGTCTCTAGTCAGTTAATTTGATGTTTGGCGTGTCACCCTTTTTGCTGTAGTCAGATTTGTCTGTGAGAAATTTGTCCTGCTTCAAACAGCTGGCTTTGGAAAAACTTTGAAATGTCCTGAAGCAGTTTTCTTTCAATCATGTGCCTTTTGCCTGAAGGCAAGTCATGGATCATTGTTTATTGAAGCCTCATCTGGAGCCATTTGTTAACCTGCTGTGTTTTGCCACAGCCTTCCACTATTGGCCAGAACTAAACACACTTTGTAAGTCTTCCTTGGCCAGAATGGGAATCAACCCACACTATTACATTATTCTCAACCTTGCATTAACCATCCAGCTAACTGGACATAATGTATTTCTTCAGTTTGTTTCACCAGCTTCACGTACAAATTGATCAAGTCATTTTGTGGAACATTGCTGGTACAGAATTTGATCCCCATAAATCTTCACTGCTCCCCAAAACTCATCACATGTGAAATGTTTAGGAATGTTGTGAATACAGGGTGCTTGGATCAATACAGATGTTTCAAACGACAGTGATAAGAATTAAATTTCTGTTGACTACCAGGGCAGTTTGGTGGATTACCTGAGGTCAAGAGGAAGGTCTGTCCTTGGTGGAGACTGTTTACTTAAGTTTTCCATGTGAGTATTATAATCATGCAATCATGATCTGTATGCAATTTTCGGAATCGAAGAAAAGGGTACACCTGAAATGAACAAATGGATGGAGAATTTACACCACTGCTCCTGGGAGTAGTAATGATTACAGTTTTCTGTCTGTTCCATTTGATTGCCAGTGCTTGCAAGTTTTTGTTAAATGCGTCTTACTTTCTGTATGACCACTGTAAATGTCAATGTCCAATGTCCAAAACTTTTTTCAAGATTGTTGCACCTGTCATTCATTTTGTTTCCTCATGGTCCCCTCTTACTGTTCTTTTGACTAGTTCTGGGGACAAGTTCGTTTATGTTTTCAGTCAATGTCTGTCAGTGTCATTATGTCATGACTTAAGTCAATTATTGGACCTAACCCATACCTGTTCACTTGCCCTTGATTTGGTTCTTTTGTTAATTAAATAACTAGCAGCTGGAACTGCAGAACTCTTAGCATTTATAAATTATTTGGCAATGGTTTTCTAATTTCTGCATTTTTCTCTTATAAACATTACGGACCCAAAGTGACCCAAAGAAAACTAATGTCATTATAGAAATATTTGTTTAGATGTGGCAATAAGTTTAGAATTTCTTCTGCAAGTGTCAGGAATTTCCTCATTTATCTTAAGAGATTACCAAGCCCAAGTTTGAAAATAAGATAAATTTTCTCATCAGAGGAATGAAAGATATTAATATAGAATTAGCAACTGTTTGGTTTCCACCACAGTGAATGCATGTCTTGAGCATAAGTGATGCAGTATTTTATGTTTTATTCAAAATAATTCTGCCTGTATCTGCCATGTTAAATAATATTTTGATTTCTTTTTCAGTGATGTCTGTGAAGCAATGGAATACTTGGAAGCAAATAATTTTGTACATAGAGATTTAGCTGCTCGTAATGTCCTGGTCTCTGAGGATAATATAGCTAAAGTTAGTGATTTTGGTCTGACAAAAGAAGCTTCTTCAATGCAAGACACTGGGAAGCTCCCTGTAAAATGGACTGCACCTGAGGCTCTTAAAGAAAAGGTAAATATGATGACTGGTTAATAGGTATAACAAGACATTTTAAGTACTTTTTTGACTTGTGTCCTGCTGAGGCATGTGGCTGATTTATGGAAAATATAATATTCTTTCCAAAAATATGGATCTAGAGATGTTGCAGCAGGGCCTGGCAGCTGCACTTCAACTGCTAGGCTATTTTGGGTGTTATACAGATAATCTGTCGTCTTCTAAGAAATGCATGGTTGTTGAGCAATGCAATGTTCTGTGTACTATGGGGGTAACTACTTCAGTTTTCTCCATTGTTCTTCTCTGTTTTCCACATCACATCAAGTAAAGACAAGCTGTCACAAGTGTGCAACAGACATGCATGAGTCAAACTGAAATTGCTAATGGCAACGTGACATGGTAAGATAGTCTTGTGCACTGTAATCTTAGAAAACGAAGTATAGCTATTCAGCAACATCTTTCCAGATGGTATAGACCTTAAGTGATAGGCTGAAATAAGAGATCCATCATTTACTTTAGTTTATCTGAAGCCTGAACTCAAACGTTTGCCTACTTTTTTCTTGCTATGATATTTGGCACTCATCATTGAAACGTTGTGGGCTGTTTCTACTTCCTTGACAAAATATACTTGTCTTTTATTTCTGCCGGGATTTGCATGAGTGCAGCTGTGACTTAAACCATTCTATCCATTCAAGATAACCAAATAAAATGCCAGAGATAAAAATATTTCTGATTGTGGGGAACCACTTCCTAGACCAAGTTTGCCTGAAACTCTGCCCCGATGCAGATATTCATAAATTTGAGTTGGCTAATGTTTATTTCACCTGTTGTTAGAACAGGTGTTAGGCCATTGAATGTAGCCCTCCCACCTTCCACACCAGTCCAACAAAATAATGCATCTTGACTTCCTGGTCCAGTTATTCCAAACCCCCTAGGAAGAACCAGGTTTGGATTAAAGAAAATACCTGTCTTCTATTGTAATTGTCTATCTGTTATTCTTTGGTGGACATTATTTGCTAACTTGACACACAAGTTCATGCAATGGATACAAACAGTAATTATGAACTAGATTAGAAGAATAATACACCATTCTTGACTTTATTACAGAATTTTTCTACAAAGTCAGATGTATGGAGCTTTGGAATTCTTCTATGGGAAATTTACTCTTTTGGGCGAGTGCCTTATCCCAGAATGGTAGGTAAAAGTATGCACTTTATTACAACCACGGCCATACATATGGAGTATATGATGTACTGTTGTTATATCTCATTTTGAGTCTTAAGAGTCATTGAACCATCCAGCAAGGAAACATACCCTTCAGTCCAACAGTCCACGCTAAACATAATCCCAAACTAACCAAGTCCCACCTGTCTGTTCCTGGCCCATTTCCCTCCAAACCTTTCCTAATCATGCACTTACCCAAATGTCTTCTAAACATTGTAATTGTATCAACATCCACCACTCCTTCAGGAAGTTCATTCCATTCACGAATCACCCTCTGTGTAAAATGAAATTGCCCATCATGTCTTTTTTCAATCTCTCTCGTCTCACTTTTATAAACATGTCCCCTAGTCTTAAAATCCCCCAACATATGCAAAAGACTACATCAACCCTATCTATATCTATCATGCTTTTATAAACGTCTGTGAGGTCATCTCTCAACATCCTATGCTTTGGTGATAGAAGTCTCAGCCTATCCAGTCTGTCTTCATAACTCAAATCTTCCATACCCAGCAACATCCTGGTAAAGCTGTTCTGAGCCCACTCCGGCTTAATAATATCCTTCCTATAACTGGTATCAAAAGGGAAAAGTTGGACGCATTATAGACCTAAGGGGCAGCTTTTTCGCACAGAGGGTGGTGCATGTATGGAATGAGCTGCCAGAGGAAGTGATGGAGCCTAGTACAATTACAGCATTTAAAAGGTATCTGGATGGGTATATGAACAGGAAGGTTTTAGTAGGACATGGGCCAGGTGTTGGCAAGTGGGACTACATTAGGTTGGGATATCTGGTCGGCTAGACAAGTTGGACCGAACGGTCTGTTTCTGTGTTGTACATCTCTATGACTTTATGATTAAACTACAAGTACAACAGATAACAGCAAAACATAGAATTAAAAAAAAGGGATAGATCCTTTTCTTCTTTGAACCTGGTCCACCATTCGATATGATCATGACAGATGATCTAACTCCGTATCTTGTTCCCGCTTTCTCTGCAAACCCTTTAGCTCTGAGGACTATATTTAACTCCTTGAGAACATTCAGTGTTTGGCCTCAACCACTTTCTATGGTAGAGAATTCCGTGGGCTCACCAGTCCGTGGTCCCCAGTATATCTGGGGACTTTTAGAAGACTTTTGATGATGTTCACGTAAAGTTCAAGTGCACGGGATTGGGGTTAATGCACTGACTTGGATAGTGAACTGATCGGCAGATAGTGAACAAAGATTGGAATAAATTCGTCATTTTCTGAATGGCAGGCAGTAAGTTGTGAAGTACCACATGGGTCAGTGCTTGGAACCCAGCTATTCACAATATTAACTGAAGGAACTAAATGTATCTCTTCAGTTTGCACATGAGACAAAGCAGGGTGAATTGTGAGGAGGAATTTGTACAAATTGAGAGGATAAATGCATGGCAGATAAATGCATGAGGTATAATGTGGATGAATGTGAGGTTATCCATTTTGGCAGCAGAAACAAATAAGTCATATCTGTTGTCTCCTCTTTATCAATTCTTCTAGTCACATCCTCGCAATGTTCCAGTAGATTTGTCAAGCATGATTTCCCTTTCGTAAATCCATGTTAACTCTGTCCGATCCTGGCACTGCTTTTCAAGTACCCTGCTGTTAAATCTTTTATAATAGACATTGGCATTTTCCTACTGCCCATATTAGGCTAACTCTATTTTGTCTCCACATGATATTTGTGCATCAAAATAGTAAGTACCTTCGCTTATTTGAAATTCAGTGGCTTTACTATTTTTCCTAACCTTACAAGGATGTTGCCAGGGTTGGAGGATCTGAGCTACAGGGAGAAGCTGAATCGGCTGGTGCTGTTTTCCCTGGAGCGTTGGAGGCTGAGGGGTGACCTTATAGAGGTTTACAAAATTGAGGGGCATGGATAGCATAAATAGGCAAAGTCTTTTCCTTGGGGTCGGGGAGTCCAGAACTAGAGGGGCATAGCTTTAGAGTGAGAGGGGAAAGATATAAAAGAGACCTAAGGGGCAACATTTTCATGCAGAGGGTGGTACATGTATGGAATGAGCTACCAGAGGATGTGGTGGAGGCCGGTACAATTGCAACATTTAAGAGGCATTTGGATGGGTATATGAATAGGAAGGGTTTGGAGGGATATGGGCCGGGTGCTGGCAGGTGGGACTAGATTGCGTCAGGACATCTGGTCAGCATGGACGGGTTGGACCGAATGGTCTGTTTCCATGCTGTACATCTCTATGACTCTAAGTAAATAACAAGAAAAAGAAAACAAAATATTAATTTGTTTGAAACATTTGGGTCCAGAACTCCTGCTGAAAAACGTCAATACACTTCTTCTTTCGTCTGTTGAAGCAATAAAGCTTTTAGTCTGGCTCTGTTCAAAGATTGTGTCCATTTGATCTGATCCTATTCTACAGAAGTCTACAGCCTGTTGCAGTAACAAAACAACAGCTGAAATATGTGTTCAGTCTTGGGCTCATTTACTTGATCTCTGATATGTGCTGCCTTAATGTAATTTGAGCCAGTTCATTCAGACCAGCAATTTGTTTTAATTATCGGTTCACAGTGCTGCGAGTCTTATTCATGGAGCTCTAATAACTATTCTGTTTGATCTAGACTTCTATTTTTCTTTTGTTCATGTAACATTACACTATTTGTGTTTGTTAAAAACCAATGACAGAGTGGTTATGCCCAAAAGACGCACTGGATCTTGGTTATCAGATTTTAAAGCCAACATTTATTAAAACACTTAGTTGCATTTACATTACATTTCCCGTGACTCATTAATTACATTTTTGGGGGGGAAAAGAACTTATCAGTGATTGTTTGTCAAATATTCCTATCTCAGTGGAGAGTGAACTGTTTCTGAATTTTTAACCCAACAGACTGGGTAGAGTCTCCAGCATCTGCAGTACTCACTTTTGCCTAGAGAGAATGGATTGTTTATTAACTTGTGTGAAAAATGCATTTGAATATAGAAACAGTTTTTCAAGCCATATGTTTGCCACTATTTTTTCATTCAAGCAGCAGAACATATACTTCCTGATAATTGTTCGATTGTCCACTGTTAACTTTTGCACTGAATCTATGCTGAAACTTAATGTGGAAAGCCTGCTTCATGTAGAATAGCTTCTAAAGCAAAATATTTGTTATGGTGTAGTCAGCCTATCTTTTCAGGCTGAGGCATATTTTTGGGAAGTGTGTCAGAAGAATTTTTAATTTATTTATCAATTCAAGGTGACATCTGGGTGTGTTTTTAATTCCAAACACACCCTGATAATGTTAATTCTCATTGCTTAATTTAAATTGCTGAAGGTCTGGTCAAATCTGTTCCACAACTTTGAAATAAGAAATGGAAGTCTACTGATTGCAAACCACCTCACCATCTGAAAGTTTCATTTTCCTCTAACATTGAGAGCCTTTCCTCTCCCACCTCATAAATTCAATTCCAAGTCATACTGAGACCTAGTTCAGAATAAATTAAATTTCTACTTATGTAGAACTATCACCTCCCTCAGTGCATTTAAATTCAAACTATCAAACAGGAAAATAAACACGTAGAAGTTTCTTCACCCCCTTAGTGAAATGAGAATGTTCACTTCATTTTGGCTGCTTTTTGTCCCTCTTTGCTTGCATCATTGATGTGTAGGCAGACGTATAATTACAAGCTTGTCCTTCTGGCTGGTGCAGTACTCTTAGACATCGAAACATAGAACACAAGAGTAGGAGGAGGCCATGCAGCCACTTGAGCCTGCTCCACCATTCGATACAATCATTTATTGTTCCCTGTTCCTACGTTCTCCCCAAATCCTTTGATACCTTTAGCCCTAAGAAGTATATACATATCTCCTCCTTGAAAATGTTCAATGTTTTGGCCTCAACTGCTTTCTGGTGCAGAGAATTCCATAGGCTCACCACTGTGCACGTTCAGTATCAGCTCTGCACATGCATAAGCTGCAATAGCTTGCTTTATACTGTTCTTCATAAAATGTTTTCTCTGGTATGTATATGTGAACAGGTATCCCGATTACTTAAGGTGATTTACATTTTTGTCAAATCAGTTATACATTGACTAGGCAGAAATTAAATCCATGGTGAGTATACTTTCTCTTCAGTACTGGAAAGTGTTTCACAGATTGAAATCTGACTTCACGTTTTAAGAGTTAACTTCCTTGTGAGCAGTGCTCATTTAACTTTCTTATCTTCCTTGGACACAAGCTAGTTGTAATTTCTCTATGCTTATTGGGCTACTTTCTGTCAATAGTGAGGAAAGTTACTTGATTGCATGAGAAATAATGGCAAAAGGTTCACTCAAAATTATAGCAGTAAGAGCGAATGAACTTGGACTTGTACATTATGTTATTTTTAACAATTAGCCTTCAGACCTATAAATGTATGGGAAGAGATTCTGTATCTCAAGGTTATCTGTGCCATTCCACTCTGCCTTGTTAAAATTGTGCAAATTTATTCTGGGATATTTTCTTATTGTCCTCAGAGCTCCATGCATTTTGTGTAATTATTTGGCATTGCTCCTGAAGCATGTACAAGTCTGGGCGACTTTAATGCAGGACACTTGTAGTATTCATGCCTGGCATCTCTCAAAATTGCTGCAGAAACTTATGAATCATGTGTATTCATATGCTGTGTGATTAAGTACAATAGTACCCTCTGTAGGAGGAAAAATGAGCTGCATGCTTTGCATGTTTGTAGTGTTGATGGTTTAATTATAGGGCAGTAGAAAAACAACGTAAAAAATGGTTGTTATTTTGCAGATTAAAGGTGGACATTCTACTTATGGTCAATGTTCTCTTCACTTGCTGACACAATAATTATAGAATAAATGGTAAAATATTTGAATACTTTTTATAAGCGGTAGGGATGTGAGAAAGCCCTGTGTAAGGGGATGGATGGATGGATATGCACTTTGCTCATCTGATCCTTTTGATTACTTAATTTATTTGGACTGGAAATACCTCACTCATTTGCATCTCCTGTCAGTTAATTGTGTTTTCCGTGTTCCTCCTCTTTCTTTCTTATGCCCCAGTGATTTATTTCAAAAATAAATTAGCATGATCTTTAGTGCTGTATACTTCCAACTCAGATATCTATTTATGCAGTTCCATATCAATAATTTGCATGAGACCTAAAACATTTTGCAGATCTGTTGCAGATTTGCTGCCTTTTTTTCTTGGCATGCTTCTTGGCAACATTTTAGGATATAATTTCTCATACAAAGCTGTTCTTGGTATTTTTTTTAAGGCCGAGATTCTTGTTAAGCAAGGGGATAAAAAATTACTGGGGTCAGTAGGAATGCAGATTTGAGATTATAATCAGGTCAGCCAACTTGGCAGGGTAGGCTTGAAGGGCTGAATGGCCTACTAATTCGTACACAACTTCAAATGCCCTTACAAATCTACCACATTGCAATGGCACCTGCTCAGAGCTCCTGCTGCCTAACAGTTAAAGGTTTATTTACAGCATTGTACGTTTATATAGGAAGCTTATATTTTGAACTATTGACATGAATTTGTCAGCAAATATGATTGCAGACAAGTGTTGATTCATTTGGGGAAGTTAATAAAAAGGAAAGTGTCAAATTGCCCCCATTTTGTAACCTGCGTATGGATTGGGAGCTGGGGTCCAACCCCTTGACCTTGCTCCACCTTTCAATAAGATTATGTCTGATTTGATGATAACACATTTGCCCTTACCACCAATAACGTTTCACTCCCTTGCTTATCAAGACTCTATCTACCTCTGTCTTAAAAATATTCAGAAGCTATGCTTCTATGACCTCTTGAGGAAGAGTATTCCAAAGACACTTGACCCTCAGAGTAAACATTTGCCATAACCTCTATTATATTGGTGACCCCTTATTTTTTAAACATTACTGCTAATTCTAGATTTCCCCACAGTGGGAATCTTGCTTTCTGTATGCAACCTTTCAAGAAACCTCAAGATCTGTATATGCTTCAGTCAAGTCACCTGTTATTCTTGTAACTACAGTGGATACAAGGCTAGTGGGTCTAACCATTTGTCTCAAGCAACCTGCACACTATAGGTGCTAGTCTAGTATACCTTGTCTGACCTACTTTCAACACACTTTCATTCATGTTTAAATAACATTCTCCCCATGCCTACAGGGTTTCCTCCGGGTGCTCCGTTTTCCTCCCACAGTCCAAAAATGTGCAGGTTCGGTGAATTGGCCATGCTAAATTGCCCATAGTGTTTGGTGCATTAGTCAGAGGGAAGCTGGTCTGGGTGGGTTACTGTTCGGAGGGTCGGTGTGGACTGGTTGGGCTGAAGGGCCTGTTCCCGCACTGCAGGGAATCTAATCTGAACACAACTAATGCTATACAAAGTACTCCAAATGTGGTCTCACCAATGCAGAACCGTCCTACTTTTGTATTTAATTCCCCTTGCAATATGCAATAACATTCTTCAAAGTTTGGTAGAAGATTTGTAGCTCGGGTGCTCGTTGTTGTGGTTCTGTTCGCCGAGCTGGGAATTTGTCTTGCAAACGTTTCGTCCCCTGTCTAGGTGACATTCTCAGTGCTTGGGAGCCTCCTGTGAAGCGCTTCTGTGCTGTTTTCTCCGGTATTTATAGTGGCCTGTCTCTGCCGCTTCCGGTTGTCAGTTCGAGCTGTCCGCTGTAGTGGCCGGTATATTGGGTCCAGGTCGATGTGTTTGTTGATAGAGTCTGTGGATGAGTGCCATGTCTCTAGGAATTCCCTGGTTGTTCTCTGTTTGGCTTGCTCTATAATGGTAGTGTTGTCCCAGTCGAATTCATGTTGCTTGTCGTCTGTGTGTGTGGCTACTAAGGATAGCTGGTCGTGTCGTTTCGTGGCTAGTTGGTGTTCGTGTATTCGGATCGTTAACTGTCTTCCTGTTTGTCCGATGTAGTGTTTTGTGCAGTCCTTGCATGGGATTTTGTACATTACATTAGTTTTGCTCATGTTGGGTATCGGGTCCTTTGTTCTGGTGAGTTGTTGTCTGAGCGTGGCTGTTGGTTTGTGTGCTGTTTGGAGAGACAACGGAACGAGCCCATGCCGCAACCCAAAGGACTAGCCACACTACCATACATCAGGAGCATTTCTGAACTGACAGCCAGACTACTGCGACCACTAGGACTTATAACAGCACACAAACCAACAGCCACGCTCAGAAAACAACTCACCAGAACAAAGGACACGATACCCAACATGAGCAAAACCAATGTAGTGTACAAAATCCCATGCAAGGACTGCACAAAACACTACATCGGACAAACAGGAAGACAGTTAACGATCCGTATACACGAACACCAACTAGCCACGAAACGACACGACCAGCTATCCTTAGTAGCCACACACGCAGACGACAAGCAACATGAATTCGACTGGGACAACACTACCATTATAGGGCAAGCCAAACAGAGAACAGCCAGGGAATTCCTAGAGGCACGGCACTCATCCACAGACTCTATCAACAAACACATCGACCTGGACCCAATATACCAGCCACTGCAGCGGACAGCTCGAACTGACAACCGGAAGCGGCAGACAGGCCACTATAAATACCAGAGAAAACAGCACAGAAGCGCTTCACAGGAGGCTCCCAAGCACTGAGGATGTCACCTAGACAGGGGACGAAATGTTTGCAAGACAAATCCCCTGCTCGGCGAACAGAACCACAGCAATAACATTCTATTGGTATTCCTATTTACTGCTGTACCTGCATACTAATCTTTTGTGCTTTATGCTCTAGGGCACCCAGATCCCTCTGCATCTGAGCTCTGCACTCCCTGTCCCTTTAGACAGTATGTTTCTCTTTTATTCTTCCTACTAAAATGGACAGTTTTCGCATTTTTCAGAGCTCTGCCTACTCACTTAACCTATCAATATCTCTTTATAGCCTCCTTATGTCCTCTTCCCAACTTACATTTCCAGCTATCATTGTGTCACCTGTTTTCCAACCTATCTTGAAAAATATTTTCTTCGCGAGTGTTCATGCAACTTCATCTTATGCTGAAGTGCATTCATGTCTGGTATAGGTAGATTTTTGATCTCTTTGGGAATCAAGGAATTTGGGAAGCAGGTGGAAAAGTAACGTTGAGGCAGAGTAACCATGATTATACTGAATGGAGGAGTAGGTTCACTTTATATGGTCCCACCTTCCCTGCCTTGTTACATGAGCCACACAATTGTGCTAGGTTTTAAAGTGGGGTTGTGTTATGATCCCAGCTGATGTTAATACTGAACAAGTCAAACTTCACAGTGAAACCCAGTTTTATAAAGCAATCTTCTATTTGAACAAAGATCCGGAAGGTCACATTCGTAAATCTCTGCCAGTATGCTTTTAAAACATTGATTAAGCAAGAAAAGCATGAACTAAATTGCGCCAGAAAAAAGGTTTGGAAAGACTCTAATTCCATTTATTCCAGCAATATCCTTATTACCGACCACTGAAACTCCAATGAAGAATCATCACTATCTTGACACCAACCTTACTTGCTGTGGCTGCTAGAAATGCAGTCAGTTCCCTTCTGGCAATTTCTGCCCGTTCACTAGATGCTTTTTCCTTCAGCTGGTATCCCTCCCACAGATATCTAAAAAAGTAAAGCTAAACTCAATTTTATATTAAGTTTAAAACACATGAATTCCCAAAACTCAGATTCCAGCAGTTTTTCCCTGACTGTCACTCACTGACTTTTTTAGATTTCTCTGTCTCCGTGTTTCGCTGGGCCCCTGTTTCTAGACAACAGTGTGGTTTCCTTCCTTTATTTTTTAAATGCATTCAATCACTTTATTTCAACCTTACTTAGATGCCAGTTTTAAAAAATGGTTGCAGATTATGCAACATCAAGCTCCCAAGAACTCTCAAACTGTGTCCTCCTTAACTCACAAATATAAACATAAATTGCCATTAGAAATAATGCATAACTGAGTAAAACATTGCTTTAAAAAGTATTCTTTCTATTAATCAAACTCTATTTAAATACTGCTTTAAACAGTTTTTAATATCTTCACCTCCTCCCTCCACCCCAAAAGCAAGTTGTCAGAATTGTCTGTTCTGATGAAATATTACAGAGCTGAAACATTAACTGTTTCTCACAGCACAGATGTTGTTGGACCTGCTGAGTCATTCCAGCATTTTCTGTTATTTAATTATAAATGACCTGTCCTTTATTTAAGGAACAGCATCAACCAATGGGGCACCTAAACATTGTGATTAAAGAGTGAATTGCTATTTTTCTTTTTGAATTCCCTCAGCCTCTGAAAGACGTGGTTCCTCGTGTTGAGAAAGGGTACAAGATGGATCCACCTGACGGATGTCCGCCTGCTGTGTACGAGTTAATGAAACGGTGCTGGGAGCTTGACCCTGGTCGTCGACCCACATTCAGGCAGTTGAGGGAGAAGTTACAAGATACCAGAAAAATGGAACAGCACCTGTGACACCAGAATGCCATGGAACTTCCTTTTTTCTTAAAGACTGCTCGACATTAAACCAAGAGTGCTGAGACTTTTACAAAGCAATCTTCTTAAGAAAAGAAATTGAACTCTGCATATCATGGCCTTGTGTTTCATTTCCCTCTCAGTTATGTGTGCTGCAACACAATATCCCTCTATCCCCATTAAAGAAGCATGCTTGAACACCTTTGTCGAGTCCTTTGGTCCTTGTGGTAATTGTTTTGTGCCAAGTGCCTCCAGCCACAAAGACGGTGCTTACTTTGCAATGTGTTTGTTTCGACCAAAACGAGATTTCACAAAGAGGATTGGTGAAGAGACGGTTTTCTTTAACCAGCATAACACAGTTTTGTGTTTTTTTTTGCTTTCCCATCTAAATTTGCTTAGCCAGGTTTTTTTAATACTTAAATTGTAATTTTTTTATAAAATAAAAAGGGTGTTTTTTTTTAAATGTTCTGTAATGTTCCACAGATTTGACAAACTCATTGCATGTAGTGTGGGAGGCATTCATTTCTGTCAGTGCGTTACATCATTTTAGCTGCCAAGGATGAGATTAAATAAACCATTCCATATGATCAGTTCTAAATGGCTGTTATGTTTTGATTTTACTTTGGCAGAATATATTGGGCTGCTGTCTTTGTCTTCAGCCCTCTGTCATAGAAATGTAGAAAATAGGAACAGAAGTAGGACAATCAGTCCATCAGGCCCGCTCCACCATTTGTTATGATTATGGTCGATCCACTATCTCAGTACCATATGTCTGTACTATCACCACGCCCCTTTACAACTCGGGTCTGTAGAGATCTGTCCATCCTCCTCAAATATATTCAGTGTCTTGGCCTCCACAGTCTTCTATGAGAAAGAAGGGGCAGCACGGTGGCGCAGTGGTTAGCACTGCTGCCTCACATCACCAGTGTCCCAGGATCTATTCCAGCCTCGGACGACTGACTGTGTGGAGTTTGCATTTCCTCCCCATGTCTGCGTATATTTCCTCCCACAGGCTGAAGATGTGCAGGTTAGGTGAATTAGCCATGGTAAATTGCGCATAGTGTTAGGTGCATTAGTCAAAGGGAAATGGGTCTGGGAGGGTTACTCTTTGGAGGGTCAGTGTGGACTGGTTGGACCGAGGGGCCTGTTTCCACACCGTACAGAATTTAAATCTAAAACTCCACAGGTTCATAACTCTCCAAGTCAAGAAATGTTGACTTGGTCTGAAATGGTCCAGGGCATAATATTAAACACCTGTCCCCTTGTTCGGGACCCCAGACCAGGGGTCCCTTAATCCAGTCTGCACAGCTCTGTTAGAATTTTAAATGAATGAGATTCCCCTCATTCTTTTTAACGGCAGTGAATAAAGGCCCAGTCAAACCATCTGTCATCATCTGACAAACCTGTCATCCCAAGAGTCTATCTGATGGGTTTTCACTGCACTCCCTCAATGGCAAGTTATCCTTTTTTTAAGTAAAGGATACTAGAGATGTGGTCTCAACAAGGCCCTGTACAGATGCAGGAAGACTTCCTGCCTTTGTACTCAAATCTACACTCATTGTCACCATGAAGGTTCTACCTTCTCAACTTTGACTGAGGCATGGTGTCCCTTAGTCTGAAATCACCATCAGTTATCTGTCTCATCAGAGGACAGTGCTCTGGGACTGTGGTGGCTGTACCTTTTCTTTTATTCAAACCTTTTGCAGTGAAGGTGGCCGTATCACTTGTCTTCCTGATAGTTTGCTGTATCTGTGTACTTTCTTTCAGTTCTGTTGTCTCACTGAACTCACCTGAGTGGGGACTGGGTGACCTTCAGTGGACACCACCAGCCTCCGCAGACAGCTCATATCAAGAGCTCAAGTACAGCCAGGGGTTGAATTATTAATAGAGTGTTTCTACCAACCGTATCAGTCTGGAGATGGCCAAAGTTTGCATAGTTGTGCTCAGAAATGCATTCATCACATCTGTGGCTGAGAATAACAGTGGTACTCCTGGCTCTTTGAAACTTGATCTGCAAAGTTCTGGAAAGATCCCAGGTCTGATGTAATTTGAAATTGTTATTTTTATTTTCAGATGCCTAGTTTTCTATTTAATCATTTGAGGTGTCTTGGCTTAAAGCAAGATGTGGTGTGAACTGTAAATGATGTAGACTTGAGATGCTTGTTTCCTTTCTGCCTCGTGAAAAGAGGTCTATAAGTAACTTTTGAGAATGCATTCAGAACAAACTTTCAAAGTAGTCTTCTGGCCACATACCAAATTGAAAAGAGAACAAAACAAAACCTGAAACAACTGCAGATGCTGGAAATGAGAAACAAAGACCGAAATTGCTGGAAAATCTTCGAATCTGGCAGCATCATCTGTGGAGAGAAGTCAGAATTAACATTTCAGGTCCAATGACCCTTCAGAAAAAGTGTGAAACGAAAACTACTCAATACTGTCAAATGACTAATGTGATTGGGCTAAGAGGGATTAATTCTTTTAAGCCAGAGTTTCTTTTGGCTGGTCTCTGATAAACCTGTGCAGTTTGTCAAAGATGACCTGTTAGACTCACCCAATTCCCTTTTGCCTGCTGCTGTTTATTCTCCAGGCTTCGTGTGAAGCTTCTATGAGTTACTGGAGTTCATGCTGGCAATCAAATGATGTTTGCTTCTAAGAGAGGACGAAAAGGACAAAAAAAAATATGGATTGTAACAATTACTGAAGATGATTTTGTTGGAAAATTAACATGTATGCAGTTAGTTGTCTTGGATCTTTTAAGGATAACGTTGAGGTAAATATTGTCGAAAGTCTGAACTTTAAATATTAAAAGTGGTGAAGCAATTGGTTGGGTGGTCTAATGTTTAATGAACCAAAGAGTATAAACTCTGCTGTGATGTTTACATTTTTAATCTGTTGAGAGCTTTATTTACTTCAGTGGTGAAAGTTTGCTTGCCAGTTTTGAAATGCATTTTACATCTTTTGTTTACATTTACAAATTTTAGTAGTCATATTGGGGTATCTCCATTGCAGGTCATGAAGTCACTGGGCTGGTAATCCAGTGGACTGGACTAACGATCTGGAGACATGAGTTCAAATCTGACATGTTTTAGATTGAATTATTTTTCAAAAGGCAGCACTTATTGCAACATCACCGCTTGGTGGAGTGTGGCAATCTGAAGTGCAAAATGTTGAAAGCGTTGCATCCAACTCGTTAAAAAAAAATCAGGTCAATTGCACTGGAATTCGTTCCAGGCAGCAATCTCGGAACCAGACCTGAAAAAAATGCAGCAACAGTTATAATCGGTCTGAGTTTTCCTTTGCAAACGGAGGCCCTGAATTCAAAAGAAAGCTAGTTAATTGTCTTGACAATGTCACTGCATCTCTTCCAGGACCAGGAGGAAATAAACCATGAAAAGTACGCATGTTCAGATTGATTCTGGTGACCTTTTTTGCATTGGGAAACAGGTATTGTTCACAAAAACCTGGAATAAAAGGCTTGCATCAGTAATGATGATCATGAAATTAACAGATTGTAACATGAAAGGCTTTTAGTGAAGGAAATCTGCCAACACCTTGTCTGGCCCACATGGCTCCAGAACCCAATAATGTGGTTGACTCTTAACTGCCTCCTCAAGCAGCATAGCAAGCCACTCAGCCCTCCCTGTTGAGAGGTGCTCAAGATAACTGAGGGGCGAGCAATAAATGAAATGAATGACAAGAGTCTTTTCCCTCTGGTGGATGGGTTCAAAACCTGGGAGTATATTTTTAAGATGTGAGGAGAAAGATTTAAAAAGGACATGAGGGGCAACTTTTTTCTTAAACAGTAGTTCACATTTGGAATTAACGGCCAGAGAAAGTGGTATAGTTACAACCTTTAAAAGACATTTGGATAAAGTCATGAATAGGAAAGGTTTGAAGTGATATGTGCCAAGAGCAGGCAGGTGGGACTAGTTTAGCTTGAGAACATGGTTGGCTTGGACTGGTAGGAATGAAGGGACTGTTTCCGTGCTGAATGACTGAGGGAAGATGATGTACTGGGACTTAATTTTTTTATATATATAAGAAAAAGCTTTGGTGTCTTCAGTTGCAAGCTATTAGGATGTACCAAAGAGTTGACGGGTTATTGGACTTGGACAAGTTAGGTTACTAAGGTAAAAACAATGACTGCAGATGCTGAAAACCAAATACTGGATTAGTGGTGCTGGAAGAGCACAGCAGTTCAGGCAGCATCCAACGAGGTGCTGCCTGAACTGCTGTGCTCTTCCAGCACCACTAATCCAGTAATCCAAGTTAGGTTACTGTCCATCAGATCAGCTAAACTAGTCCCACCTGCCTGCTCTTGGCACATATCACTTCAAACCTTTCCTATTCGTGACTTTATCCAAATGTCTTTTAAAGGTTGTAACTATACCACTTTCTCTGGCCGTTAATTCCAAATGTGAACTACTGTTTAAGAAAAAAGTTGCCCCTCATGTCCTTTTTATATCTTTCTCCTCACATCTAAAAAAATATACTCCCAGGTTGAATAGCATAGCAGGCTAAGTGGGCTTCTCCTGATCCTATTGTAACCAGGTTTAATGCTGTCAGATTTAGAGTTGCAGTCATAATGATAACCTATTCCTCAACAACACCTTAGTTAATTCCTGTGCTGTTTGAGACAATGCCATCAGGTGTATGTACCATAAAAGCCTGTATGTTATTTTTAAAGATGCTCCTTAAAACCTACCCTATAATCAAACTTTTATTTTGAGCTTGTCAGCTGTCCTAAAATCTTCCTGGGTGGCTTGGATGTAAAATTACATTGTCCCCTAACACTCGCGTGAAATGCCTTAGGATGTTTTAAGACATTATAGGTGTTTTTGTAACAATTTTTTTCTTTCATTATATTTTTAGTTCGGTTTTACTTAAAATGAATTCCATTCCTATCAAACACTTGCAGACTCGTAACATAAACAGTACATTCCTATATCTCATTGGAGATACTATTAAACCAATTAAGGCCTGGTCATGCCATAAAAAACAAGTGAGAAAGTTATGGATGTTTTGATATATTTGTCTTGACATTGCCCCAAAGTTTTGATTATAGATGCTTAATTAAAATGATTTGGAGGTGCCGGTGTTGGACTGGGGTGAGCAAAGTTAAAAAATCACACAATACCAGGTTATAGTCCAACATGTTTATTTGGAAGCACCAGCTTGCAGAGCACTGCTTCAGGACAACCACCTGATGAAGGAGCAACGCTCCAAAAGCTAGTGCTTCCAGATGACCGAGGTGGACTATAACCTGGTGTTGTGTGATTTTAAATTAGTTAAAATGACATTACAATCGAGAACACAGTGCTGATAAAAAAGAAACCATTTCACTCTACATTTGTGTGAAAGCAGAGTTGAATTTTATAGTTAAAACACCAAGCAACTCCATGTAAATTATGCCTCAGAAGGATCACTGGGAATGGTAACTTCTGACCCATTTTCTGCCACTTATCTAGTAGTCAGTTTCATGTCACTGCTCTGAATTGAAATTTGAAGGTACTTTGATTCAAATATTGTCAGTCATAAAAACAGTAGTTTGTAAGTTTTAAGTTGGTTTCAATTACATAGAAAATTTTGTCTGAAAATTAATTGGCGTAGATTCAAATATAGTCACTCACCTAAACTCAGTAAGGAGCATTTTCTTTCAGTTGATGCTATGCTTTAAGATTCCTGACTGGATACACAGGTTTATGGAGAACTAATGCACTGAGCAATGTCAAGGGAGCCTTTCTTTCTCCCAGTGTTAACCATGCCCCAAATTTCTTTTTATTCTGCTGGGGTGGGCATCACATCTCCCAGTCACTGCTGTTACTAATTTACAAGAGAAATTAAGTATTTAGACATATTTATTCATCCTTGCAGGCCCAGATGAGCCTTTTTATATCTTAACCCTTATTTTCTTCTAATGCTTTTTTGCTAGAAATATTGCAGAATTGAAATAGAGTCCTTGCAACATGGAATTAGGCCATTTGGTGCATCAAATGGTCAACACTGACCCTCAGAAAGACAGCCCACCTACACTATCCCCGCCCAACCCTGTAACCCTGCACTTCCCATGGTTAATCCACCTAGCCTGCACATCCCTGGATGCTATGGGGCAATTTAGCATAGCCAATTCACCTAACCTGTATGTCTTTGGACTGTACGAGGTAACCAGAGCACCTAGAGGAAACCCACGCAGTCACAGGGAGAATGTGTGGAGTTTGCACAGACACTCGCTTGAGGGTGGAACCAAGCCCAGGTCCCCAGCGCTGTGAGGCAGCAGTGCTAACCACTGTGGCACCGTGCTGCCCCAAATCTCAGGCTTTAGTTGCTTAAGTTACCTCGAGAAGACGACTTAAAAGAAATAGTGGGATTTACGTACTAATGAACCGAAACCTGCAACCCATTCTAAAATATGAAAGACTTAACAATCCAGGTTCGTTCAATATATCATTTCAGTTGCATGACACTGTAGACATTGTAATTTTGCTATAAAGTCTGTGTCTTATGATCTTATACTCCACAACCACCTGATGAAGGTGCTTCCAAAGAAGCCTATAACCTGGTGTTGTGTGATTTTAGCTTATGTATGAGAAGATGAAGCTAATTGGTTGGGCCATTGCAGCAAAAACAGTGACAAATAATTTACATATATGGAAAATAAGGATGCAGCAAAAAGTGACAAATAATTTACATATATGGAAAATAACGAATAACTCTCAAAAAATTGCACAAGGTAAAAATAAAATCTATTCTTCACATTGTTATAATGCAAAAAGGCTTATATTCTTACAATCCAAGGTTATTACGATCATTCCATTACTTTTACAATAGAATCACTGCAGTCAGGCCTTTTGATCCAATTGAGTCTACACCGACACTCCAAAGAGCATCCCACCCAGACCCAACCCTAATGCATTTCCCATGGCTAAACCTAGTCTGCAAATTCCTTGGACTGTGGGAGGAAATCCATGCAGATCTGGGAAGAATGTGCAAAGTCCACACAGACAGTCGCCCGAGGCTAGAATCGAATCCAGATACCTGGTTCTGTGAGGTAGCCGTGCTAACCAATGAGATATCGTGCCACCCTATTTGTTTTCTAAGAAATGAAACTTGGCCTGGGGAGCAACAACTTTGCCTAGAGTGGTTTAAGTATAGTAGGGTGGGAACTTCGACACTCTATTAAAGTGTATGATCAAGCAAAGGGTCGTAGTTCTAGAGTCCTACAGCGCAGAGACAGGGCCTTTGGCCCAAACTGGTCCATGCTGACCAAACTGTCCATCTATACTAACCCTACTTCCCCGCACCTAGCCCTTATCTTTCTAATCATACCCAATCCATGTTCTTGTTCCGATACAGTAACTTATAATTCATGTGTACACACTGTATCATGGTATGTTGTACAAAGTACGCTGAATAACTTCAAGACATTGTAATATATTCCTGTTTGAGTTTCCCATATTCTTCCTTCCATGATCTTGAGTTTGTCCAAAATTGCTATTTGTGTCATTGCCCACACCAAGATGCAGTGTTGGTGTTCACACATCAACTCTGTTCTCACAGGGTAAAAACAAGGACTGCAGATGATGGAAACCAGATTCTAGATTAGAGTGCTGGAAAAGAGCAGGACAGCCTGATGTTAGTACAACTGGCACCTTGACTTTTATACTCTCATTTATTCTTCAAATCCTTCCTTGGCCTCACCCATTCCTATCTCTGTAACCTCCTCTAGCCCCAGAGCCTTGAGGGATTTGCGCTCATCTAATTCCTGCGCTGAGCATCCCTGATTTTAATTTTTACATTGGTAGCACTGAACCTTCAGCTCCCAAATTTCATTCAACTAATTCCTCTCTGAAAGCTCTTCCCTTAAAGCACGTCACTTACACAGGTTTATAAAATCACGAGGGGCACAGATGGGGTGAACAGCCAAGGTCTTTTTTCCCAGGTTAGGGGAGTCCAAAACTAGAGGGCATAGGTTTAAGGTGGGAGGGGAAAGATCTAAAAGGGGCAACTTTTTTACGCAGAGGGTGGTGCCTCTACAGAAAGAGCTGTCAGAGGGAAGTGGTGGAGGCTGGTACAATTGCAACATTTAAAAGGCATCTGGCTGGGTATATGAGGGATATGGGCCAAATGCTGGCAAATGGGACAAGATTAATTTAGGATATCTGGTAGCACAGATGAGTTGCACCAAAGGATCTGCTTCCCTGCTGCACATCTCCATGACATTCTTCATATCCACCTATTGGAGGTCTTTTCCCCATTGTAGGGGAGTCCAAAACCAGAGGCATAGATTTAAGGTGAGAGGGGAAAGATTTAAAAGAAAAGCGAGGGGCAATTTTTTCCACACACAGGGTAGTGCGTATGTGGAACTAACTGCCAGAGGAAGTGGTCGATACAGGTACAGTTACAATATCTAAAAGAAACTTGGACAGGTTCATGAACAGGAAAGGTTCAGAGAAAATGAGCCAAATGCAGACAAATGAGGCTAGTTTAGTTTTGGAAACCTTGTTGGCATGGACAAGTTGAATTGAAGGGTCTGGTTCTGTGACTCTATAAACTTACCTCTTCAACTTAGCTTCTGGCTCCCGACAATTGCCTTGTAGGTCAAATTTGTTTAATACTTATACAAAGCACTTTTTGTTTTATTATAATCAGTATATGAATTAAAGTGTGACTGAGACATCTGTCAGCTAAAGGTACCAAAGAAGCAGATTTGCAGTTAAGGTAACATCCATCCCAATCCTTCCCCACACTACATCCTTAATCTCACGGCGATGAGTAATATTTAGTGCTGTACTAATATTGCTCCTGTCCCAGTAATTAATAGTGAACAAAACATAATTAAAATGTCACATGTAGTCCCTTCTATAGCCATAATTATTTTAAATGGTGAAAATAATTGGCATCTCTAAGATCAAATGGAGATTTCAGAGACAAGTGTGTTGTCTGAAAATATGAATTATTTTCTTACCTGAATAATGACAGAAGGTTTTTGCTAAAATGACTCTGAAGTTTGCTGGCAAGCTATGTGTAACATATGCTGTACAGATTAGATCAACCATTGTGTTGTTGCTAATAGGATTTACACTGAATGCAGGTTTTGTACTTCAAGCCAGAACATCTATTGAAAAATATTCTGTTGTTTATTTATGCAGTTCAGGCTGTTAATAGTTGATCATTTTTAAGAACAGTTGGAATTATTGCTTCATCACAGAGCATTAGCGTGCATGTTGTGGCTGTGAATTCAGAAGTCTGATGGCAAAATCCTATCACCTTCCCAGGCCCACTTAATTTCTAGGTTGAGTATTATCAGGACAAAGGCAAATTAGCATTGAGCACATCCATCCACCACTTAAAATAATTAGAAAAGTTAACCGATTGGTATAAAACTCCCAAATAATTGCTTAATGTACTTAGGTCTTCTGGCTACCTTTAAATAAAAGCCAAAATTGTTGGCAGCATCTGGAGAGAATCAGGGTGGCACAATGATTCAGTGGTTAGCACTGCTGCCTCACAGCACCAGGACCCAGGTTTGATTCCAGCCTCAAGTGACTGTCTGTGTGGAATTTGCACATTCTCCCCATGTCTGTGTGGGTTTCCTCCCGCAGTCCAAATATGTGCAGGTTAGGTGGATTGGCCATGGGAAATGTGGGATTACAGAGATAGGGTGGGGGGAAATGAGTCTGGGTGGGATGCTGTTTGGAGGGTCAGTGTAGACTCAAAGGGCCGAATGGCCTGTGCCCACACTGCGAGGTTTCTATGATTCAAAGTTAACACTTCAAATCCAGTGTGACTTCTTAAGAACTTCAAGGAGAGTTATTCTGGACTTGAAACATTAACTCTGTTTCCATTTCTACCGATCCTGTTAGACCTGCTCAGTTTCTTCAGCACTTTAGTTTAATTTCAAAATGTTCAACATTTGCAATACCTGCTTTCATTCCTCTTGGCTACCCTTTCCAACTTGAGTCCCACAGAGATAGCTGGCCAATGGAAACAGCTTAGTAATCTGCTTATTTCCAAGCTGTTGCCCAATGTTGGGAGTATTTGTTTTAATGGGGAAGGAAATAATGTACAGAATATAGTTCAAGTTGGTTTTATGTATTTCTAATGTATTTTTACATTAGTACCTCTACAATTGCAGGGTAAAAGGAGTCTGAACCTCTAAAGAGGAGTGGGTAATAAAACTACTTCACAAATTACCAAAACTGCCATTTTAACTTGAAAAAAATGTTTTTTAGTTCCATCTAATGACTAAATGTTTTAATTTGTACAGTAGGACTTGGGTATGGACACACTTAGCATTTATGGACATTGAAATTAAATTATTGAAGTTAATGAGGCACCTATAAATTTTGAAGTGAAATTAGTCTGAATACTCCAGCCATTTCTCTTTCTGGAAAACCAAAACTATAGTTTGACAAAGTTCTAAATGTTGGATTTCACTAAAAATTGTATATCTGAGTCTCTGCACCTGCTATTGCAAAAGCACATCTTCAGCTCTGTTTATACAAACACAGAAGATAGGAGCAGTCGGAGGCCATTCAGCTCTTTGAGTCTACTCTGCCATTCATCCCAATCATGGCTGATCATCCAACCTAATAGCCTAATCCTGCTTTCTCCCCAAAATCTTTGACCCTGTTCACCCCAAGTGCTATATCTAGCTGCCTCTTGAATACATTCAATGTTTTGGCATCAACTATTTCCTGTGGTAAGAATTCCACAGGTTCACCACTCTTTGGGTGAAGAAATGTCTCCTCATCTCCATTCTAAATGGTCCACCCTGAATCCTCAGACTGTGATCTCTGGTTTTGGACACACCCACCATCCGGAACATCCTCCCTGTCTAGTCCTGTTGGAATTTTATAAGTGTCTAGGAGATTCCCCCTCATTTATCTGAACTCCAGCGAAAACAGTCCTAATCTTGTCAATCTCATTGTCAACTTCAGTCCACCATCCCCGGAATCACTCTGGGAAATCTTTGCTTCGCTCCCTCGAGAGCAAGAGCATCCTTCCTCAGAAAAGGAGAAGTTTCACAGGCTAAGCAAAGACATGCCAGAGAATTCCTAGAGGCCTGGCACTCCAACCACAACGCCATAAACAAACACACAGATCTAGATACCACCTATCAACCCCTCAGAAAATGAACAAGAAATGACATCACCACAAACCCCAGGAACCCCATCCAGAACAAACATAGAAATAGAAAGCAGGATACAACAGCTTCGCTTCACTTGGAGGTCGCCACTGATGATGTTACCTAGCCAGGTAATGAAACGTCTGGATATCAAACCTACAGCTCAGCGAGCAAACCTACACCCTAAAGGAGATAAAAACTGCACACAATATTCTCAGTGTGTCTTCACCAAGGTCCTATTTAACTGCAACAACACATCCCTGTTCCTGTACACTACCCCTCGCAATGATGCAGGGATGGTGTTGGAGTTAAACTGTTTACTGTATTACGACAATGACGTTCGCATTGAAAAGATGGGTTGGTCTGCTTTGCCTGTGCAAGTCAAGAAAAAAAAATCTTCGGTAATTTTCCTTATCTATGATGTTGAGAGTGCATTGCTGAGATCTGAAGCTTATTCAGCTTCATCCAGCGGTAGATGTTTCAGATTGGAGACACTGCTAGACAGGATATTGTGAAAGAAAGTGACTGTAGCATGCGTAATAAATTTTATACAGCCAATTGTTTTGCAACATTTCCTAGACTCAACTTCCTGGAGGTTTGTCTCTTCTCTGTCTTGCGCTATTTTAACTTGTTACCCTTATAAGGAATATTTACTTCGATAATTTAAGTTGTTTCAGGCCAGATTTCAAATGGATTTCATCACAAGTCTTGATATTTGCTCAAGCAACTTGTTCAGAGATGTTATTTCAGGGCCCTGGGCCACTTGGCCCAGAAGGCGGGCTTACCACTGCACCACAAGAGCCTCAATTGCTCACCCGTCCTAAGTAACTTGAGAATTGGTTTTAATTGCTTAAGTACTTGAGCTGATTAGAACACCCAGATCGTGGCAACTGTTCATAATCCGAATAGAGTTGTAGTCATCAAGCCTTGAGCTCAGTGCAACAATTAAAGCTGACACTATTGCTGCCTTCAATCAGAAAATGATTTAGTTTGAAGACGATACTCAACAAAAAATAGCATATACCAATTTTTTTTCTGCTGGTCCTGAGGAATTGAATAGCCATCGAGGCACAGCATGGTGATTTACTGTTAAAAAGGACAGAGAGTTCAAATGCCTTGGTGATTGCCCCTGTTAAATGAGTATAAGTGTCATGTGTTTTATCAAATTAAGTGGCTTTTTCTCCCATCTGTTCTGTTCAGGTTCCCATGGTTTTCCTTCACAACACAGATGATAATTGGAGTCATAGAGTTGTACAGCGAGGAAACAGAGTCCAACTCTGTCTATGCTGACCAGATATCTTAGATTTATCTAGTCCCATTTGCCAGCATTTGGCCCCTATCCCTCTAAACTCTTCCTATTCATGTACCCATCCAGATTCCTTTTAAAATGTTGTAATTGTACCAGCCTCCATCACTTCCATACAAGCACCACCCTCTGCGTGGAAAGGTTGACCCTTTGGTCCCTTTTAAATGGATTTCCCCTCTCACCTTCAACCTATGCCCTCTAGTTTTGGAATCCCCTATCCCTGGGGAAAAGATCTTGACTATACACCCTATCCATGCCCCTCATGATTTTCTTCATCTCAGCTTCTAGGGCAAATAGCCCCAATCTATTCAGTCTCTGCCGATAGCTCATGCCCTCCAACCCGGGCAACATTCTTGAAAATCTTTTCTGAACCTTTTCGAGTTTACCATCATCTTTCCTACAGCAGGAATGCCAGAATTGAACGTAGTATGCCAAAAATGTCCTACGCAATATCCTATACAGCTGCAACATGACCTCCTGACTCCTAATCTCAATGCACTGACCAATAAAGGCGAGTGTACCAAACACCACCTTCACCACCCTGTCTATCTGCATCTCCACTTTCAAGGAAATCTGAACCCACACTCCAAAGTTTTTTTTGTTTGGCACATCCCCTAGGACCTTGCTATTAAGTGTGAAAGTCCTGTCCTGATTTGCCCGACCAAAATATAGCACCTCACATTTATCTAAATTGAACCTGCATTTGCCACTCTCAGCCCATTGGCCCATCTGATCAAGATGCTGTTGTACTCCGAGGTAATCTTTGGTGTCCAGTACACCTCCAATTATCTGCAAACTTACTAACCATACCTCGGATGTTCATATCCAAATCATTTATATAAATGACGAAAAGCAGTGGACCCAGCACCGATCCCTGCAGCACGCTGCTGGTCATTAGCCTCCAGTCTGAAAAGCAGCCTCCAACCCCCCCCCCGCCCCATCTCTTTCCTCCCTTTGAGCAAATTTTGTACCTTAAAGCTAGTTCTCCTTGTACTCCACGTGATCATACTCCATGTGATCTAACCTTTTTAACCAGTCTACCATGTGGACTTTTGTAGAGTGCCTCACTGAATTTCATATAGACAACATCCACTGCTCTGCCCTCATCAATCCACTTCGCCACTTTAAAAAACATACTTAAATTTCTGAGACATTGTTTCCCATGCACAAAGCCATGTTGACTGTCCTTGCCTTCCCAAATACATGTAAATTCTATCCTTCAGAATCCCCTTCAACAACTTACCAACCACTGATGTTATGTTCAACAGTCTATAGTTCCCTGGCTTTTCCTTACCATCTTTCTTGAGTAATGGCACCCACTCTCGTGATTATCGATGGTGCAAATATCTCAGCAAGGGATCTAGCAATCACTTCCCTATCTTCCCTCAAAATTCCAGGGTACACCTGATAGGGTCCCAGGGATTTATCCACCTTTGTGCATTTTAAGACATCCACCACTGTAATATGGACACTTTTCAAGATATCACAATTTATTTCCCCAAGTTCACTATTATCCATATCCTTCACCTTCCATATCCTTCTCCACATTGAACATTGATGCAAATACTTGTTTAGTATCTCCCCTATCTCGTGTAGTTACATACGTGGCATGTATTTTGAAAATGGGGAGTGACCAAACTCTTGATTTAAAAAAAGACTAAAGTGTTAAAATATCAATTAAGTTAGTAAAAATGATTGCAAATAGAATGTACTATGTGCAGCATTTCAGTAAGTGCCAAGAAAGGGATAAAAGAAATTGTGGGGACCTTGGAGGGTAACCAAACACTGGTGACAGAGATGGGAAGACTTTTTGAATCTTAAGAATTCGAGAAAGAAACTATGTAAGTACAGGGACGGGGCTTGTTTGTGGATATAGAATGAATAAGGATCCTACCTCTGAGCCAGGATGTCTGGGTTCAAGACCCACCTGCCCCAGAGGCATATAACTACATCTCTGAATAGGTTCTTTGGCAAATATCTACAGTGGAACAGGGCTGCCTGTTTCTTGTTGTCATAGAGACAATTTATAAGGCAGCATACATATATCACGAGGACACCTAAAGAAAGCCGTACCCATTTTAGGATAAATGAAAGGGTTGAGTTCTGACAGAATTTCCCTTCTGAACAGTTGATATGAAGAAATCACACTGGATTGTAGGTATAACTTCATAGAACATCGAATGTTACAGCGCAATACAGGCCCTTCAGCCTTCAATGTTGCATCGACCTGTGAAAATAGCCTGATGCCCATCTAACCCACACTGTTCCATTATTATCCATATGTATGTCCAATGCCCATTTAAATGCCCTTAATATCAGCAAGTCTACCCCTGTTGCAAGCAGACCATTCCTACTACTCTGAGTAAAGAAACTACCCCGATGTCACTTCCTTTAAATCTATTTGATTTCATGTCCAATTACCATTTTCTAAGGTCAGTTTTAATGTTTTAGAATTAGATTTTATTGTCACGTACTCAAGTACAGGGAGTATAGTGAAAACTGTACAATGTCACATTCCTGGCACCATCTTGGGTACAAAGGTAGCTATGTACAAAATCTTAGGTATAAAGTAGAAAAATAAGAAAATATAGTTAAAAGTTCAACACTAAAGTCTTCCTTATAAAGTAGAGAAGTTAAAAAAAAGTTTATACTAAGAAAGACTTTAGTGTTGAACTTTTAACTATATTTCCTTATTTTTCTACTTTATAGAGTCATAGAGATGTACAGCACGGAAACAGAGTCTTTGGCATGGATGGGTTGGACCAATCAGATATCCCGACCCAATCTAGCCCCACCTGCCAGCACCTGGCCCATATCCCTCCAAACCCTTCCTATTCATATACCCATCCAAATGCCTTTTAAATGTTGCAATTGTACCATCCTCCACCACTTCCTCTGGCAGCTCATTCCATACACATACCACCCTCTGCGTGAAAACGTTGCCCCTGAGTACTGTTTTCTATCTTTCCCCTCTCACTCTAAACCTATGCCTTCTAGTTCTGGACTCCACCACCCCGAGGAAAAGAAAACTTTGTCTATTTATCCTATCCATGCCCCTCATGATTTTGTAAACCTCTATAAGGTCACCCCTCAGCCTCCGATGCTCCAGGGAAAACAGCCCCAGCCTGTTCAACCTCTCCCTATAGCTCAAATCCTCCAACCCTACCAAAGATTTTTTACCTAGGTACCTTTGTACCTATGATGGCACAGAGAATGTGACATTATGGAAAAGTCAAGAAATAAAGTTAGAAGTTTGACATTGTAACTTTCTTAAGTGCTGAGCTATGCTGGGCTCCCACTCCCCACAAGGGTTCAATCTCCTCCGCATTGGGCTCCATCTCCCTATGCTCGATGCCCGGGGGACCTCTATCATCATCGCCTAGGGCTCACTCTCTCGCTCTTCCCCGCCCTCTCTCACCGTCCCCTCCGCTGGCTCGATCTCTCCATAGAAGGTAATAGATTAAAATAAGACAAACAAAAAGCTGTGAAGCAAGAAAAAGGAAAAGTAGGTGATTGGATCTGTGCAGGAGCTTACAGGTTGTGCTGCTACTTCACTGCTATCTTGGATATCAAAAAAATATCAGCTGAAGAACAATAGCTATAATTATATTTGATTGTCTATAATTCAGAATTGATTCTTGCATAAAATATAAAATAGTTGTTGTTTCCTACTTAAATTGTCATGAGGCCATGTCCACACATCAATATTGAGAAGTTAGAATTCTCAGTGCTGATAATTGATAAACTTAAAAAAAACCAATTGTTTTTGCTACAATGTACTTAATTACATTCCACCCTGAGATAACTGTTCTGGTTTTAAAACTGCTGAAGGGAACAAACATTTCATTATTGGACCCCAGTCTATAGCCACTAAATCTAACTCTGGCAGCTTTCAAGGACTGCAAAGGCTGGAAATCTGAATCAAAAGCAGACATTGCTGGAGAAACTCAGCAAGTCCAGCAGCATTGTTAGAGAGAGAAACAGAGTTAACATTTTGAGTTGTGACCTTTCTTCAGAACCCTTAACCTCTGCATTTTGCTCACTTTTTAAGACAATCCTTAAAATCTAGCTCTTTCTCCAACCAAATATTTCATCTAAATATCTCTCTGCAGCTAAAAAAAAGTGGTTATTGATTCTGATAAAATCTTTAGGGACATTTTATGATTGTAATCATGCTATGTAAATGCAAGTTAATTTGCTATCTACTTTGGTTAACCCAACAAGTGTTCAAAGTCTTGAATTGCTGTAAGATTCCCTTACATACATGCTGGAGGAGATGAATTAGTTAATGACTTATTGTGGGTAATGCTGGAGGAGATAGACTAATTAAAATCTTCCTGTTGGTAACATTGTTGCGCTGAACACTGAAATTCATGAAAAAAAGTTATTCGTTTCTTATCCTGTTGCAACTAAAAAAAATCATTTCCTGCCGTAGATCTTGAGCAAGGTCACAGCAGATTCATTTGTGCTCTAGGATTGTACATGATGAAAAAGCGCTGAATGATAAATGTGGGCAAACCACGAGGCTGCTACATGGTGAGCACTCAGACTCAATGCAATATGGCACAGATGTGTGGACTTGTGTATATTTTGTCTGCCTGCTCCATTCTGTTCTGCTTTGCCAAAGTTCCCTGTATCTTCGATGGTGTTCTATGCTTCCATGTTGATCTCTGAATTAATCACTGTAATGCAATTCAGAATTGATTCTTGCAAGAAAGTATAAAATATTTGTCCACCACCTAAACCCTCATCTACAATTCATAACGGCACAGCAATATTCTAAAATTCTTATGTCAGGATTCTCAGTGCTGATATTGATTAAACTTAAAGAATGTTGTTTCCGCTACAGTATCTTATAGATATATTCAATCCTTAGATAACTGATGGTTTGACAACTGCTTGGGTGGTAAAGACATTTCATTCTGGGACTCAGTCCATAGTTGCTAAAACTAACCCAGTCAGCTTTAACACTGTGAATACAGAAATTGCTGGAGAAACTCAGCAGGTCTGGCAGCATCTGTGGAGAGAGAAAGCAGAATTATTGTTGAAGAATCCAGTGACCCTCCTTCAGAACGCTAAACCTCTGCCTTTTGCTCCTTTTTTAAAAAAATATAATCCTTAAAATCCAGCTCTTTCTCCAACTAAACCTGTTCATTCTAATGTCTCTCTGTGGCTGAAAAATAGTGGTTATTGATTCCTATAGTGTGCTTTGGGAAAATTTGGTAGTGTGACTTGTTATGGACCAGACTAAACTCCCTCAAAATATATACAGAAGACAGCCTAGACCCAACCTTTTCTTAGGCAAGTTGCAGGCATTTTATTCTGGCTGGCTGAAGTGGGTACTGCAGATGCTGGAGATTAGAGTCAAGATTAGTGTGGTGCTGGAAAAGCACAGCAGGTCAGGCAGCATTTGAGGAGCAGGAAAATCGATGTTTCGGACAAAAGCCCTTCATCAAGAATTTCATTCTGGATGCAATTTGATTGGCCAAACAACCAGTCTTAAAGCAAAACATACTTTGTTTGTGCATAATAGTTAAAATACAACAAAAGACTGGAATAACTTTAATGGAAAACTTAATGGAATAATAAATCACTTAACCATTAAACAGTAACTTTCAATATCCCTTAAACACACCCAAATTCAGTAAAATAGATTGTCTCACATGCAATTCTTCAGTCCAGGAGAAAAAACATGAAGAGAAAACTCTGAGAAAGAGTTAAAAATCACACAACACCAGGTTATAGTCCAACAGGTTTAGTTGGATGTACTAACTTTTCAAAGACTGCTCTTGATGAGAGAGAAGCATTCCCTCTTGCTTCCAACATGATGGACTATGACCTGGCGTTGTGTGATTTTTAACTTTGATCATCCCAGTCCAACACCGGCTCCTCCAAATCCTGAGAGAGTGTAGTGGGGAGACATGTACTGCAGCTACTAGACCCAGCAACTGCTGCTAAAATATTAAAGGTCCTGGCTCTGTGAGAGCTTGACACTCCCCTTCAGGCTGCTTCTATTGTTCTAACTTTAAAAACCCAAGGCCTCTCAAAAATGTTTACTTTATTCGTTCTGACTGGACCAGTTGGTACCGCTTTCTGATTCCTGATGAAGGGCTTTTGCCCGAAACGTCGATTTTCCTGCTCCTCGGATGCTGCCTGACCTGCTGTGCTTTTCCAGCACCACTCTGATATAGACTCTGATTTCCAGCATCTGCAGTACCTCCTTTTGCCCATTTGGGACCTGTTTAAATTTCATTTAAACCACATTATAATTCATTCTGCTACTTGAATAAATAAATCCTTTCGATTTGCACTAAAGACTCTCTACCAGTTCTCGACCTAATTAGGGGTTAGTTAATTGTTGGATGACCCTGCAGATGCTAACGAAGTGCTTGGGGCATTTTATATTTTAATTTCACGATCTGAAAGTCCTTTAAGCCCGGGTCCTGCTTGTCCGTTGAATAAATGCAAATTAGATCATTGGGGGAAGAAACAACTTGTATGAAAAGACCTAAGCAAATTTATAATCTTCGACTATCCTAGTATATTTTAATATCTCCGATGCAATTTGTCTCCTCCTATTTGCCACGTTATTTCAAAGAGTTATATTTAGAAAATGTGTGTGTGTGTGTGTGTGTGTTGGGGGGGGGGGGGAGAAGAATTGGTTTAAAAATAACTACAAGTTTGAATCTTTTGTAGAGGAGGTTCTAGGTACGATGTATTTTGGTACAGTTGGATGTAGCCTATGTTAGTGCAAGGGACCCTGTGCAATGCACTAACTGGGGAATTTGTTGGCTCTTGAGCCAAGCAGCGGCAGCCAATGGCTTGCTGCCGAGTGGCTCTCCCATGTGGGACCGGTGGCGCTTGCGGCGCAGTGGAGGGTGAGCGAACGAGCGATGATCGTGTGTGTGTTGCTCCTGTTCGCCTGGCTCCCTGCTCCCATCCTCAGCCTGAAGCCAGTGAGCGCCCACCGCCGCTTCGAATACAAGCACAGCTTCAAAGGTCCGCACCTGGTGCTGCAAGATGGTACCATCCCTTTTTGGACCCACCACGGCAGTAAGTTGTACAAACCTTTCCCGGGGGAAGGGCAAATTCCAAACTTCGCAAGCTCGTTTCCAAACTACTTCTCTAGTGTCTTTCTGCAGCCAGTTGTGCTGGTGTGTGTGTGTGTGTGTGTCTGTTTTGCAGTTTGTTTTTGTCAACTTAAAACTAGCAAAACAATGTTTGAGGGTCGGAGATATGGTGGGTTGTTTGTTTTAAATTTTCTGAGCACTTGCTGTGAGTTTTTTTGCAGTGACACTGCTGGCCAGGAAGTTTCCTCATCTGAAATCTTCCTCCTTTTCAATGTTAGCTGCTGCTTAAAACCTGGTATGTCTCTTTTACACGTGCACCGCAAACCTCTGTGGAGGCTATCAGTTACACATTGTTTCTGTACAAAAGTTCTCATTCTGTAGTGTGGGGCATTCTATCTTTTAGAAATTGTTGTTACCGTACTGAATAAAATTACACGGCCGGATATGAACCTGGCCTTAAAATGATGTGAATTCAGATAATTATTAGTGGACCACTAAACATAGGTACAGAAATCTGATGGTATTCGGCCTCTGCAGTTTAGCAAACCTACATTCTGGATTTGGAGGTGGATTGGGGTGTACCAAGTTAAAAATCACGCAACACCAGGTTATAGTCCAACGGGTTTAATTGGAAACACGAGTTTTCGGAGCGCCGCTCCTTCATCAGATGGTTGGGGGATGAAGGGTGATGAAGGAGTGGCCTTCGAAAGCTAGTGTTTCCAATTAAACCTGTTGGACTATAACCTGGTGTTGTGTGATCTTTAACTTGGTACATTCTGGAGGTTGATCTGTTTTTAACATTTTATTCTCAGGATGTGGGGGTGTCACTCTCTGGGGTTTAGATCAGAGTGGTGCTGGAAAAGCACAGCAGGTCAGGCAGCATCCGAGGAGCAGGAAAATCAATGTTTCGGGCAAAACCCCTTCATCAGGAATAGATGTCTGGGCCAGCATTTATTGCCCACCTCTAGTTGCCCTTTAGAAGGTGCTCATAAGCTGCCTTCTTGAACTGCTGCCGTCCCTGTGGTGTATGGAGATCTACAGGGGTACAGTGCTGTTCGAGACCTAGGGGGCATACCTCAAAATAAGGGGGAGCAGGTTTAAGACTGAGTTGAGGAGGAATTTCCTCACCCAGAGGGTTGTGAATCTGTGGAATTCCCTGCCCAGTGAAGCGGTTGAGGCTACCTCATTGAGTGTTTTTTAAGGCGAACGTAGATTTTTGAACAGTTCGGGGTAATGGTGACCGGGTGGGTAAGTGGAGCTGAGTCCATGAAAAGATCAGATTTACAGGGATGCAGCCAGGATCGGAGGATTTGAGCTATAGGGAGAGGCTGAACAGGCTGGGGCTGTTTTCCCTGGAGTGTTGGAGGATGAGGGATGACCTGATAGAGGTTTACAAAATTATGAGGGGCATGGATAGGGTAAATAGGCAAAGTCTTTTCCCTGGGGTTAGGGAGTCCAGAAGTAGCAGGCATAGGTTTAGGGTGAGAGGGGAAAGAGAGCTATGGGGCAACGTTTTCACGCAGAGGGTGGTACGTGTATGGAATGAGCTGCCAGAGGATGTGGTGGAGGCTGGTACAATTGCAACATTTAAGAGGCATTTGAATGGGTATATGAATAGGAAGGGTTTGGAGGGATATGGGCCGGGTGCTGGCAGGTGGGACTAGATCTGGTTGGGATATCTGGTCGGCATGGACAGGTTGGACCGAATGGTCTGTTTCCATGCTGTACATCTCTATGACTCTTATTCAATGGTGGAGCAGGCTCGAGGGGCCAGATGGCCTACTCCTGTTTCTTATTGAGAGAGGCAACTGGTGGTTTAACCTGAAGGACAACACCCCTCAGGCGATTGGAGACGTTGGGAAGGGGAGTCCATCACGGAAACCTCAGCTTGTTCAGGAATTGAAATCACGCTATTATGGGTCACTCTGCATCACAACCAGCCAACTGAACTAACTGACCCCCTTGAACTTGTGGTGTGGTGGAGGCTGTAATTTTTGGCAGATTCTGTCAGAGAACTCTTGGTGAGGTGCTGCAGTACCCCTAGTGGATGGTGTGTGTTGGTTGTAGAGGGATAGGATGTTTAATTTGGTGGATGGTGAGTCAATCCAGCAGTCTGCTTTACCCTTGGTGTTCAGCTCCTTGAATGTTAATGGAGCTATGTCCATTCAGGCAAGTGGGAAGTATTCTATCACACTTCTGACTTGTACCTTGTAGCTGATGAATAGGCTTTGGGGAGTCCGGAGCTAAGTTACTTGCTGCAGGATTCCTGCATATGTAGGCATGACATTTATATGGCAGGTCCAGTTCAGCTTCTGGTCAATGGCAACTCCCCCAAAATAATGCAGGTTTCAATTATGGCAATGATAGTCAAGAGGGATGGTTAGAATATGAAAACAAAAAATGCTGGAGATCACAGTGTGTCAGGCAGCGTCCATGGGGAGAGAACAAGCTAATGTTTTGAGTCTAGGTGACTCTTCATCAGAGCTGACGTGAAGTTAGAGGGGGCAGCATTTATGCGATTAGTGCGGGGGTGGTGGAGCACTGGGGAAGAAAGGATGTTAATAGTGCAGATTAAGTGATTGCATTGTGAGAATGGCAGAACAATTGTGTGTCTAACTGCCAGACTGGAAGGAACAGACAGTCCCACTGGGGTGGGGGGAGGGGAGAGAGGACATGGTGACAGAGAATGTAACAAGGTTAGCTAAAAGAAAGCAAAAGAATGGGGGTGGGTTCACAAGCTGAAGATGTTGAACTCTATATTAAGCCCAAAAGCTGCGAAGTGACTGGTCTGAAGATGGTGTTTTTCTTCTAGTTGGTGCTGTGATTCACTGGAACACTGCAGCATGCTGAGGACAGACACATGGGCAGGGTGCTCTTAAGAGGACCGGCTATGACCCATCCCCATTCTTTTGCTTTCTTTTAGCTAACCTTATTACATTCTCTGTCACCATGTCCCCTCTCCCCTCCCCCCACCCCAGTGGGACTGTCTGTTCCTTCCAGTTTGGCAGTTAGACACACCATTGTTCTGATCCTGATGAAGGGCTTTTGCCCGAAACGTCGATTTCGCTGCTCCTTGGATGCTGCCTGAACTGCTGTGCTCTTCCAGCACCACTAATCCAGAATCTGGTTTCCAGCATCTGCAGTCATTGTTTTTAGCTCGGCTATGGGAAGGTCAGGGTCACGCATGCTCACGAGGGTGTTCTGCAAAGCAGTCACCCAGTCTGTGTTTGGTTTCTCCAGTGTAGAGTAGGCCACATTGGGTGCAGCAAATACAATACACAAGATTGGAGGAGGTACCGGTGAAATATTGCTTCACCTGGAAAGACTGTTTAGGCCCTTGGATGGTGAGCAGGGAGGAGGTGAAGGGGCAGGTGTTGCATCTTCGGTGGGAAGGGGTTGGTGTAGGTAGTGAAGGAATAGACTACGGTGTCCCAGAGGAAACAATCCTTACAAAACACAGATGGGGAGTGAGGGGATCACATTGAAGCTGAAGCTGATCACATTGACCAGATGTGATTGGTGGTGATGTTCAGCTGGAATTGTCCGAAATGGTGGAGAGTGATCCTTTTCAATGTGGAGGCTGGTGGGATGAAAAGTCAGGACCATTGGAACCCGATCATACTGTTATGACTGGGAAGGGGCAAGGATGGAAGCACGGGTGATAGGTCAGATTTGGTTGAGGGCCCTGTTTTAGAAAGTAGCATCATCCGAATAGATATGCTGTTGGTGAAGAAACTGGGGGAATGGGATAGAGTCCTTGGAGGTCACGGGGTGTGACGAGGTGTAGTGAGCCTAGATATGGAAGTCAATGGCTTTGTAGCGGTTGGCACTGGACAGTTTATCTCCAAAATGGAGAGGGAATGGCGGGGAGTGAAGGTGCAGAGGGACTGGACATCCATGGTGAACCGGAGGCAGTTAGGGCTGAGGTGTTGGAAATTGTCAATATGGTGGACGGCATCAGATGGTTAGATTCTGCCGTCTTGCAGATTGTCATTGCTCACTGCTTTTGTGCTGCAACTTTCCACTTGGCAATTCAGGCCTGAACCCCTCCATGTCTTGCTGGAGATGGCCACGGACTGTTTCAGTATCTGAGGAGTCGCAAATGCTCCTGAACATTGTGCAGTTGTCAGTGAATACTCCCCCTTCTGACCCTTATGGTGGAAGGCAGGTCATTGTTGAAGCAGCTGATGATGGCTGGGCTAACAGCACTGCCCTGAGGAGCCTTGCCAACTCATTCACTCACTTAGTTACTACATTTTAAAACCAGTTTACTCCCATTGGGGAAGTTTCAAAGATTATCTGTCAGTGTTGAGTCCTGACCTTTTGCTTTTAGGAGCAAGTTCTACCTGGGTGTTCGCAGTGGCATTTTTCTTGGAAGTTATAAAATCATTGTCGTTTTTATATCAGAGTTTCTGCCTTTCTGTTAAATAAAGTGTGGAGCTGGAAAAAGCACAGCAGGTCAAGTAGCATCAGAGGAGCAGCAGAGTCAACGTTTCAGGGCCAGGACACAGGTCCTTTGCTGCTTGACCTGTTGTGCTTTTTCCAGCTCCACACTTTATCGACTCTGACTTAGCAGAATCTGCAGTCCTCGCTAGCTCCGTGACAAATGAACTGACTTTACTTTGGGGATAAAACATCCTGTACCATTAGTTTGAAGAATAGCAGAGTGAGAGGGGCAGCTGTGGTTGGGGATGGGGGAGGTGGTTGTGTTGATGGTTCTCTTGTGTGTCCTGATCAACATTTTATCTTTCATCTTGACATTGGTTGTCACTGTTAACAGAGGCCGTTAGAGGCCTTGCTGTGTCAACATTGGCTGCTAGGTTTTCTGTAGCCCAGCGATCATGGTTCGGAAGTACGTCATTGTGTGTTAAGTACATTGAGATATCATGAGAGGTGCTGTATAAATAGATGCCGATATTCTTCACTGCTGCTACTGAAGTAAACTTTTATACAAGCACAATTGTGCCATTTTATATGTCGTCATTGTTCTTGTTTGACAAACAACTTTTATTTTAAAAATTAAAAATGAATGGGAAGTAATCTTCCAATATCATTATCAGTCAAGCAACAAGGCTGGTGTTGCCTAAGGAAGAGATGTTGGATAACTTTCTGACAGTAGTGCTTGTATCATTAGTGCTCTTCGCAGCAGGATAGTTAGAACCTTACATTGCAATACAGGCCCTTCGGCCCTCAATATTGTGCTGACCTGTGAAACCAATCTGAAGCCAATATAACCTGCACTATTCCATTTTCATCCGTATTTTTTATCCAATGACCATTTAAATGCCCTTAAAGTTGGCGAGTCTACTACTGTTGCAGGCAGGGCATTGCACACCTCTACTACTGAGTAAAGAAATGACCTTTGCCATCAGTCCGATATCTATCACCCCTCAATTTAAAGCTATGTCCCCTCATGCTAGCCATCACCATTTGAGGAAAAAGTGCTCTCACTGTCCACCTTATCTAACCCTCTGATTATCTTGTATGTCTCAATTAAGTCACCTCTCAACCTTCTTCTCTCTAATGAAAACAACCTCAAGTCCCTCTGCCTTTCCTCATAAGACCTTCCTTCTATACCATGCAACATCCTAGTAAATCTCCTCTGAACCCTTTCCAAAGCTTCCACGTCCTTCCTATAATGCGGTGACCAGAACTGTACGCAATACTCCAAGTGTGGCCACACCAGAGTTTTGTACAGCTGCAGCATGACCTTGTGGCTCCGAATATCAGGTTGGTAGACACAGCGTCACAGAATTATCGTGGTAGAATAGGAGGCCTTTCGATCCATTGTGCGTGCACCGGATCTCTGCTTTCGTTTCTCTGGCATCTCTTAGTTGTCATCTTCTGTGTGTACGTGTGTGTTTGAGTGACATGCCCGAACTGTATGTTTCAACCTGCCAAAGGCCCATCAATTTCACTGTTTTCATCTTTCCATCTATCATGGTGATAGACAAGCCAAATTGTAGACTCCGTAATTGGTGACCTGGAACTTTTCTTTCAAAAGAGCTGCTTGACAGCGAGTGGAAAGTTTTTATTTTGCCAAAATACCTGCTCTGTTGTCTTAATGAAACCTTGTGTGCTGTGAAATGCAGCCTGATTGCAGACTGAGCCTGGGGTAAGTGATAAGATTATAGCCTCAAGGTCCGCAGGCCATTTAAAAGCAGGCTGATCCATTGTGTTGCCATGGCAATATTGATGTGCCATCTTAGTTTAAGATACCAGTGACTACAAAGGGCCTTATCAGGGATTGAATTAGTAAACTACATTTTCATTCTTCAATAGAATTTATGTCTCAGCAGGCAAGCCAGCATTTAATGCCTGCCCCTAATTATCCTTGAGAAGGTCAATGTAAATAAAAATTGAGAGAACTGCAGATGCTGTAAATTGGGGACAAAAAACAGAAATTGCTGGAAAAACTCAGCAGGTCTGACAGCATCTGTGGAGAGAAATCAGAGTCAACATTTTGAGTCAAGAGCAGTTCAGGAAGGGTCCCTGGACCTGAAAAGTTAACTCTGATTTCTCTTCACTGATGCTGCCGGAGCTGCTGAGCTTTTCCAGCAATTTCTGTTTTTTGTCTCTGAAGGTAATAGCGAATTGATTTCTCGAACTGCAACCCATACAGTTTGACGTTCCTGCATCAGTTTGATATCAATGACTGAGTTGCCTGCTGGACCTTTCCAGAGTGTGGTTAAGAGATGACCATGTTGCTTCGGGTCTGGAGTCACATGTAGGCCGGACGACTTAAGAATGGCAGATTCCCTTCCCCAAAGGATATCAGTGAACAGGATGGATTTTTGCGACAACCCAATATAGTCACGATTCTTAAGATTGACTTTCAATTCAGATTTATTTATTTTATTCATAAATTGATTTTAAATTCTGTCAGTTGTCATGGGATTTGACACCTTGTCCAAGATCATTAGCCTGGCCTCCTGAGTTATTGGTACTGTGATATTACAACTGTGCCACTATATTTATGTTAGATTAGATTACTTACATTGTGTAAAAAGGTCCTTCAGCCCAACAAGTCCTCACCGACCCGCCGAAGCACAACCCACCCATTACCCCACATTTACCCCTTTACCTAACACTACGGGCAATTTAGCATGGCCAATTAACCTGACCTACGCATCTTTGGACTGTAGGAGAAAACTGGAGCACCCGGAGGAAACCCACGCAGACATGGGGAGAATGTGCAAACTCCACACAGTCAATCGCCTGAGTCGGGAATTGAACCCGGGTCTCTGGCGCTGTGAGGCAGCAGTGCTAACCACTGTGCCACCGTGCCGCCCACTGCATCAAGTTGCATTCTAAACTATTAAATTTTGAACCAGTTAGGCAAATGTCACCAGTCACCCTTCTTTGTATAATGTATTAGTTTTAAGGTAAGGAGCAGTGACCATTTGCTTTTATTCTTTTGCAGATGCCCTTCCCAGCTCTGAACGCATTCGAGTTGTTCCCTCAATGAAAAGCCAAAGTGGGTCAGTTTGGACCAAGAGTAATGCAGCGTTTGAGAACTGGGAAATAGAAGTTTCATTTCGGATAAGTGGCAGGAACAGAATTGGAGCAGATGGATTGGTGTGTTTTTCCTTTATTACCAAATATAATCTCTGTAAGAGTTTCCTCAATGTCCATGAGATACAAACAACTCATTGTCACCTGATGCAAAGGGAGTCCATGACTAGACTTAAACAATTGCTCAAAGCATTGTCTCAATTTTGAATTGAATTGGCTTTATTGTCACATGTACGCAAATGAGTACAGTGAAAGGTTTTTATAAGTCACTACTTACCGTGCCATCATATTATACCTGGGTACCTTTGTACCTGCTCTGTGACAAAATACAGGAATGAAGAAAAACAAAGTTAGATTGAGCTATGCACAGTATAACCATCGGCCTGAAAAACAAGCCAAGTTACAAGATAAACATCTCAGTGCCTCTCTGCGGCAAACCAACACAGGGGGCCTCCACCTGGTCTGATTGCTGTCTGCTGTCATGCTCCACTCCAGGCCACTGGTTGCCACACTCCACACAGGGCACTGCCCGTTGGCGCCAATGTTCCAGAGGCCGGGTGACTGGGGTTGATGGAGGAAAGAGGCAGAACAGAAGGAAACAAATGGGCAGAGCAGAGGAGCTCCCAAATGGAGCATCTTATTTTGCTGCCGTCTTACTGGGAGATTTAGTGTCTACGAATTCTCTCTGAATAGTTGGTGGTTTTACCACCCCCCCCCCCCCCCCAAACACCCATGACTTTGTTTACATTGTATTACGGAACACGGCTCTCCTAAAATGGGTTAAGCACTTGACTGTGGATGGTGTATTATACAAAAGTAAAACAAACACTTTATTTCATACCCTTTGCCAACGTCACAGGAACCAGGTTGAGAAGCAGTTTAAGGAAACTTACTTTCTGCGCACACAAATGCACTCCTGAATGATTGGATGGTTGAGCACTCCTCCTCCTCAATCAAATGTTGAGCTGAAAAGGATTCAAGATGGTGATGAAATCTTGAAATCCATCACAGTGAACTATGAGTAAGGGACATGCAGTGAATCCCTCTCTCTCTCTCTCTCTCTCTCTCTCTCTCTCTCTCTCTCGGGGGATCTTATGCCATCTTTCTATCAACCTTTTGCCCATCATTCATGTTTTATTTGGTTCTAAGGGTGTCGGCTGTTTCGCCTGTTACTTCCGATTTTGACTCCAGTTTGTCTCTGCCATGAATTTACACCGTTTTGAGTTACATCTCCAATTGTTTCACATAATTGTAAGAAGTATGCAGTTGTGATGGTGAATATACTTCAACTCCTAATAAATCCTGTCAGTTTAAGTTTGCCATCGTTCTACATACAATGCTTAGGAGTACGCACCTAAAGCAGTTTTCCAAATGACCCTTGTTTTAACAAAAGCAAAGTTCATTGTGTTTCTTAAAATGCCATTGACAGTAATTGATTCAACTCTTTAATAAGTAAACATAACTCCAAAGTATTATCATTGAAAATAAGTTGCTTTAATATTGACAACTGTTTGTGTGACGACCTTATTTAATACTGTGTGTAATCCAATCTTCAGAACCCTGCGAACTTTGTACATTTTATTGCACCTTGAATAAATTAAAGTGGTGACACATCCTTTAGAGTTTGTTTGTTCATGCTCACGATGTGAACTAGCATTAGCGGAAGAGGCAATCTCATCTCCAACCTCTGTGTCTGCTCTCTGTGCCCAGTGGATAGACTAAGGTGATTTTTAAAAATTCTCTTCCCTTAGTATTTCCCCCCCACCCCCCATGCTTGTTGGGAGAGAGTGCTGATCATGCAAGGTTCCATAATACAAATGGTGTGAACCTGCTTTATCAGCAAAGGCAAACACAAATTGTGGTGTGTAATGTGAATCCACCTATATGGGCAGATGCTAAATCCTTTCCTGTTATCACAGGCCATATGGTATACCAGAGAAAGGGGAGCGACAGGGCCGGTTTATGGAGCAGTTGATCACTGGGATGGAGTTGGCATCTTCCTTGACACATACGACAATGACGGCAAGGTCAGTCAGAAAGGTGGCGCTGCTTGAGTAGAGTGCGTACGTGAAAGTTTGAAGTTAATGACGATCGTTGTTTCGCTTTAAATCAGAGTGACTGCTACAATAGGGTCATCTTGAATAATGTCTGCAATCTTTGCAGCCCTACGTACATTCAAGTTGTTTTTGATTATCTTGTCAAAATTAGAATTCAATGTTCCCATCCTGTTTTTTAAAAAATATTCTTTTGTGGTTATTGCTGGTAAGGCTGGCATTTATTTCCTATTGCTAATTGTCCATGAACTGAGTGGTTTGCCAAGCCATTGCAGAGTAGACAAGCAGGAGGCTGGAAGAACACAGCAAGCCAGGCAGCGTGAGGAGGTGAAGTCAATGCTTCGGGTATAACCCTTCCTCAGGAATGGAGGTGGGGGTAGGGATATAAAGGAGGGGTGCTGTTATGTGTGGGGAGAGGGTCAGCATGGTGAGGTAGTGATAGGTGAATAGGGGTGGTTGGTATCTCCTGGTTGGTCAATAGGAGGAATGAATTCAGTTGGTGGCTGGAAGGAAGGGTCACTCAGAGGAATGGAAGGGGGCGGGGGGGGGGGGGGAGGGAATGGGTGGGAAGGTTATTTGAAATTGGAAAACTCAACTTTGAGTCCTCCAGACTGTAGGCTGCCCAGGCAGAAGATGAGGTGTTGTACCTCCAATTTGTTGTCTGATTCGTTGTGGCAGTGGAGGAAGCCGAGGATGGGCATGTCGGAAAGGGAGTGGGAAGGGGAATTAAAATGGATGGTGACCGGGAAGTTAGGCCGGCCATTTCAGAGGGCATTTAAAACTCAGCCACTTACCTGTGGATCTGGAATTAACTATAGGCCAGACTGGGTAAGGAGGGCAGATATTTTCAGAGATTAGGAGGTTGAGACGCGATCTGATAGAAGTTTATAAAATAATGAGAGGTATAGATAGGGTTAATGATTGTGCTGTTTTTCCCTAAGATAGGGGATTCTAAGACTAGTGGGCACATTTTTAAGGTGAGAGAAGAGAGATTTTTTAAAAAGACATAAGCAAATGGTTTACACAGAGGGTAGTTCGTGTGTGGAATGAACTTCCTGAGAAAGTGTTAGATGTGGGTACAATTACAACATCTAACAGACATTTGGATAGATACGTGAATAGGAAAGGTTTGGAATGATGTGGGCCAGGAGCAGGCAGGTGGGACTAGTTTAATTTGGGCTTATGTTTGATATAGACTGGTTGGACCAAAGGGTCTGTTTCCGTGCTGGATGACTCTGACTCTAGCTAAAGCTCTGATGAAAAGTCATCTTGATTGGAAACATTAGCTTGCTGTCTCTCCATGGATGCTGCCTGACCCACTGTGAGATCCCGTATTTGTTGTTTTCAGTACAGATTCCAGCATTTGCAGTAAATTCCTCCTCGAATGAAGGGCTATTTCAACCTCCTCCTAATGTTGCATATGTTGTTTCTTAGATGAACAATCCAGCCATCCTTGTGGTAGGAAATGATGGCCGTCTTACATACGATCACTTGAAGTAAGTTTTCATTTCATTTGTGGGGTGAACTTGTGGGCTGTTTTCAAAACGCAAATCAGTGTTTTGCACATGAGGCTGAAAGGCAACTTGATGCCTCAAGTTTTTTATATTGGAGACTGACAGTGTTATTCGTAAGCTTCCCTCTAATCGAATTTAGAAAACAGATGCTTGTTTGAATGGATAAGGAAAGAAGTGACTTTCAAAGCTTGTATGTAAGTGAATACTTGGCTCATTTTTTCCTTTCTTCGTAATTTGCCATTTTGTGAGTACAGTTACAACATTTAAAAGGAATTTGAACAGGTACATCATTAGGAATGGTTTTGAGGGATATTGGCCAACTACAGACACATGGGACTAGTTTTGTTTGGGAAACTTAGTCGACATGGACAAGTTGGACCAAAGGGTCTGTTTCCAGACTCTCTGGTTAAGGAGTGATGCCTTGGTTAATGTCTCGTGTTCTAACTATTCCAGAGGAATAATTCTTGTTTTATTTTGTAACATTAAGCTTTTAATGTCAAACCTTAATTGTTCCAGGTTTTTCTTGAGTGTGGGTATCATAGCAAGCGTTAATTATCTGCCCATTTATCAAATTTAACCATGAAGCATCTTGGTATATATTAAAGATGCATAAGTGGGAGTTGTTGCTGACTCTGCTTGTTCAAGATGATGTTGGGATGCTGTCTTCCTATTAATGATTGGCATTATCACTGAAGGATCACTTATAGAGTCATAGAGATGTACAGCACGGAAACAGACCCTTCACTTCAACCCGTCCATGCCGACCAGATATCCCAACCCAATCTAGTCCCACCTGCCAGCACCCGGCCCATTATCCCTCCAAACCCTTCCGATTCAACTTGGTCAGTTCTGAGAGACTTGGAGATGATTTGCGGCTGGAGTTATTTGTAGATGGGGTGGCACAAGATCAGGTTCCTTTGGGATCCAAATGAACTGGCTTCACTGCAAAACTGAGGCTTTTGTGGAATTATCTTGGCTCTTGTCCATTATCACTAGAATTCACTTGAAAGCTTGCCATGCTGCTTTATGAGTACCTTGCCTCTTAAATTTTCTACATCAGATTCTAATTTTAATTTTTCCTTTCAATCCAAGAGAATTGGACTTTCTGAATGTTCCAAAATGGTCCATTAACTTGCTACTTCATGCTTATCATATAATTTTGAAGCAGGAAATCTTTTTTAATGTTATGAATTGTCTACTTTGTACCTGTTTAATAAAACAGTAACTGGTTGGACCCATTTGTGTTTTTATCCAAATTACAGTGATGGAGGAAGCCAGACCTTGGGCTCCTGTTTCCGTGATTATCGCAACATCTATCACGCTGTGAGAATCAGAGTAAGGTATTACCAGAAGACATTACAGGTAAGCACTTGTAATACAGTCTGACTTTTATTCAAGTGTAACTTTATAGATTTGTTTGATTCTATCAGGTTTTGCCCTGGTCTTGAGTACTCCTCTTTCTTTCTAGAATTTCTTCTTCCCCACTTGCTCACCCTGTGTTGAGCTGTAGCATTTATCTATGGGCAGCACGGTGGCTCAGTGGTTAGCACTGCTGCCTCACAGCACCAGGGACCCAGGTTCGATTCCTGCCGCGAGCGACTGTCTGTGTGGAGTTTGCACATTCTCCCAGTGTTTGTGTGGCTTTCCTCCGGGTGCTCCGGTTTCCTCCCACAATCCAAAGATGTGCAGGTCAGGTGAATTGGCCATGCTAAATTGCCCACAGTGTTAGGTGCATTAGTCGGGGTAAATAAAGGGTAAAGGAATGGGTCTGAGTGGATCACTCTTCGGAAGGTCGGTGTGGACTTGTTGGGCTGAAGGGCTTATTTCCATACTGTAAGGAATCTAATATCTGGTATATGACGGAGTTAGACTGTTTTGAGGAATGTGGGGGTGGCTGGAGGAGGAGAATAGCTCGTGGCTAATTGTCCAATCTCATGTTGTCGATTCTCAATTATTATCGTTTGACAATTTTTTTTCTGTTTTGTTCCAATTTTGCTTTTCTTCCACAGTCAACTTAGCACGTTCCATTGGAGATGTCTTTAAATTTTATTGGTTGGCTTCTGGAATTTGTTCTCTAAGTAAATCATTGATTCCTAAGTATATCTCCCAGCGGTTTGTAGGGGGAGGACCCTGACTGTTATCTGTCTTTTGAATGTGATGCTGCATCCTCAGGGCAGCACGGTGACTCAGTGGTTAGTACTGCTGCCTCAGCATCAGGGTCCCAGGTTTGGTTCTGGCCTCGGGCAACTGTCTGTGTGGAGTTTGCACATTCTCCCTGTGTCTGCGTGGGTTTCCTCCGGGTGCTCGGGTTTCCTCCCACAGTCCAAAGATGTGCAGGGCAGGTGAATTGGCCATGCTAAATTGCCCGTAGTGTTAGGTGCATTAGTCAGAGGGAAATGGGTCTGGGTGGGTTACTCTTCGAAGGGTCAATGTGGACTTGTTGGGCTGAAGGGTCTGTTTCCACACTGTAGGGAATCTAATCTAATCTAATCCTCCAGGCAGAAACAGATCCAGTCTCTACTCAGTAGCAAGCGGTTCTGCTACATTGCTGATCATTTTCCTCCCCCTGCAGGTACACTTAAATATGGGCCAGACTGATCTCGACGAGAGCTACGAATTGTGCACAGAAGTGAAGGATATGAACCTTCCTTCGAGTGGATACTTTGGCATTTCAGCAGCTACTGGAGGAGTTGCTGGTGAGTGAGAAGGGAGCTTACTGGAGCGACGCTGCCGGTAGTGTTAATTCTGGCGATACTTGTGTAGGATTCCTCTCTTCCTGGTCAATCCGGGAGAATAATGTGCAGGTTTTTATCTTGTGTTTGGGTTGTCCTGTCCTGCTGACCTACAATCTGTCAGTACAGTATTGTCAAAATGCAGCAACAACTTGCATTTATTATAGTGCTTTTAATGTCGCAAAACATCCAATTGAACAGTGAGCCACGTAAGGAGATACTAGGACTGGTGACGAAATGCCTGTGGTCAAAGGGGGCCAGTGTTAAGGAGGATGGGGAGTTTGAAGACCTTTAGGGAGGGAATTCCAGAGTTTAGGATCCAGGCAGCTGCCAGAGTGGTGAAAATAGGAATGTTCAAGTTACCGTGGATAGATTTTTGGGATGGAGGAGATTAAACGGAACTAAGGAGGGGTTAGGAACATGGAGGGATTTTAAAGTGACGAGGTGAATTTTAAAGTTGAGGTGTTGGAACACTGGAAGATGAAGACTTGAGAGGACAATATTCACAGTTACTGTGTTGGGCAAACTCCTGTAAACGTCTCTGAGGGAAGGAAATCTGCCATCCTTATCTGGTCTGGCCTACGTGCGACTCCAACCCCACAGCAATCATGGTTGACTCTCACCTGCCCTCTGAAATAGCCGAATGAGGCTCTCAGTTCTGGGGGGCAATTAGGGATGACCAACAAATACTGGCCTTGTCAGTGGCACCCACAACCCAAGAAAGAATTTAAAAAGAAAACTTGTCCTGGGGGGGCGGGGGCGGGTGGGAGTTAAATATTGCGGATTCTGCAAATCTGAAACTTGCTGTGTGCCGATGGTGTGGAAGTATATCACTGTTCCCTCTCTGTCACTGGGTCAAATTCCCAGAACTCACTTCCTCAAGGCATGGTCAGTGCATCCCACCTGGTCCCCTGCAGCAGGTCAACGAAGCCACTGACGCAGGGCAGTTAGGGATGGGCAATAAATGCTGGCCCATCCAGCGACACCCACACCTTGTAACCATTATTTTTGAAAAAGTCTGAAGGTGTTGGGGTGACCCGGTGGCTCAGTGGTTAGCACTGCTGCCTCACAGCGCCAGGGACCCCGGTTCGATCCCACCTTCAGGCAACTGTCTGTGTGGAGTTTGCACGTTTTCCCCGTGTCTGCGTGGGTTCGCTCCGGTTTCCTCCCACAGTCACAAAGATGTGCAGGTTAGAGCGGGTTGGCGATGGGAAATGTGGGGTTACAGGCATAAGGTGGGTCAGAGTTGGATGCAGTTTGGAGGGTTGGTGCAGACTCGATGGGCCAAATGGCCTCTATATCTGCACTGTCGGGATTCTGAGAGATGACAGGCTTGCTATAATGCTTACATTCCAGAATATTTCCCTGTCTCTCTCCAATGAGCCATTTGAAACATCACAGCATTCAAGATGATGGACCAAGTGCTGGAGTGTGGGCCCAATGTCGACAAAGTTGCTTTGACAAGACAGTACAGTGTCAATGAGCTAAAGACTGTCTTCTGTACTGTATTATTCTATGATTCCTGATTATGAAGATCAGTTGATGCAAGGATGGAAGAGCCTCCTTTCCACGTTTTAGATCCAGAGGAAACATTAAGCTGTAGAGAATAATAAGCAGCTGGAATTTGTTTTGGAAAAGACGTTTGTGCTGATGGACTTGGTAGAGATGATGGTGTTGGATTATTGGGCAAGGTAGCACATGAAAGATTCAAAGGCTATTTCAGGCCAATGGAAAGGGAGAAAACAGGAGATTATGTTACAGCTGTACAAGACATTGGTTAGGCCACTGTTGGAACATTGTGTGAAATTCTGGTCTCCTTCCTATCGGAAAGATATTGTGAAACTTGCAAGGGTTCAGAAAAGGTTTACAAGGATGTTGCCAGGGTTGGAGGGTTTGAACTATAGGGAGAGGCCGAACAGGCTGGGACTGTTTTCCCTGGAGTGTCGGAGACTGAGGGGTGACCTAATATAGAGGTTTACAAAATCATGAGGGGCATGGATAGGGTAAATAGACAAAATCTCTTCGCTGGAGAGTCCAGAACTAGAGGCATAGGTTTAGGGTGAGAGGGGAAAGATGACCTAAGGGGCAACTTTTTCATGCAGAGGGTGGTACGTGTATGGAATGAGCTGCCAGAGGATGTGGTGGAGGCTGGTACAACTGCAACATTTAAGAGGCATTTGGAAGGGTATATGAATAGGAAGGGTTTGGAGGGATATGGGCTGGGTGCTGGCAGGTGGGACTAGATTGGGTTGGGGTATCTGGTCGGCATGGATGGGTTGGACCGAATGGTCTGTTTCCATGCTGTACATCTCTATGATCTGTTGTGATAGATGGAGGTAGGGCAAGGTATATTTCTTGTCATGTTTGAGTCAAATGGCATCCTCATTGTATTGCTTTCTGGTCTCCCTGCTGTAGGAAGCGTGTTGTGAAACTTGAAAGGGTTCCGAAAAGATTTACAAGGATGTTGCAGGGTTTGAGCTATTGGGAGAGGCTAAAATAGGCTGGAGCTATTTTCACTGGAGCAGCGGAGGCTGAGGGGTGACCTTATAGAGGTTTATAAAATCATGAGGGGCATGGATAGGGTAAATAGACAAAGTCTCTTCCCTGGGGTGGTGGAGTCCAGAACTAGAGGGGCATAGGTTTAAGGCGAGAGGGGAAAGATAGAAAAGGGACTTAAGGGGCAACCTTTTTATGCAGTGGGTGGTGCATGTATGGAACGAGGAAGTGGTGGAGGCCAATACAATTACAACATTTAAAAGGCATCTGAATTAGTGCATGAATAGGAAGGGTTGTGAGGGATATGGGCCAAATGCTGGCAAATGGCATTCTCTTAATTTAGGATATCTGGTCAGCACGGACGAGTTGGACCACGGGGTCTGTTTCCCTGCTGTTCATCTCTCTGACTCCTTCCGAATGGAATGGATTAACAACAATAAATTGATGATACAGTATCATGTGGTTTTAGTTCCATCTAGTGGTCAGGTCAAAAGTTGCGATTTCTCAAACTGTAACAGGAAAATAAATCACTGTGCGTCATTGGTTACAGAATAAATACAAAATTAGTTAAAAGGAATAAAAACTGTTGCCCCTTAAAGGTTCACTGAACTGACCAGGCTTGCTGCAGCTGAAGCTGACTGACTGTTTTCAATCCTCAGTAGCCTCTGTGGAGAGAGAGCAGGGTTAGGGTCCCTGGACCCAAAACGTTAATTCTGCTTTTTCTCCACAGATGTTGCCAAACCTGCTGTGCTTCTCCAGCAGTGTTTTCTTTTGGATTTTCAGCATCTGCGGTTCTTTTAGTTTTTGTTGCTGTTTTCCACCTTCATACGAGTTGAAGTTTGAATTCCCTTGTGGTTGCTCTCCTTCGTAACGTTGTCCAGCTCCACCCGTCGACTGCTGCATCCTTTACCTGGGCGTTTGTTACCATTCTAGTCCCCTCCTGGCTGTTCACCTTCTCTCGTCCTGATGAAGGGCTAATGGCCGAAACGTCGATTCTCCTGCTCCTTGGAAGCTGCCTGACCTGCTGTGCTTTTCCAGCAGCCAACTCTCTGCTCTGCTCTGCTCTGATCTCCACTATCTGCAGTCCTCACTTTCTCCTGTTCACCTACTCTGTAAACCTGACCTCTTCCAAAACCCATCTCCCCATATAACTTGCACAAAATATCTTTCAGCTGTGCTTGCTAACCAAGATTGGCCCGACCAGGAACCAATGTCTGGATTTTAAAATTCTCATACTCCTGGTCAAAAGTTTCTTAACGTTTATGACCCTACCCAGCTCAACCGCACTCTTGAGATCTGTACGGTCCTCCAGCCCTAGTCTCTGACAGCAAACCTCCACCGAGTTCCTTCTCTCCTCTGTGAGTAGGCATGCATTTAATTGCCTCCAGTCCAAGCTCTGAGATACCTTCACCTCTCCATCCATCTCCTGCTTTAAGCTTCTCCGTAAACCAACCCCTTGGACCATGTTTTTGATCGCGTGTGTTGGAAGACGATAAGAAATCTGAGGATGTTATGAAGATGTGGGTGTACTTTGAGAGTTAAAAGCAGCAGAACTACCGGACACAGCACCAAGTGTTCTCAATAAGGCAGCCATGTAACACTTGGTCGAGTAACTCGATTAGCTTGTTGCCTGGAGACAAAAACAAATTTTGAATTTGGCCAGTTTAAATTATACCCCGAAAAGTATCAAACTCCAATCCAGTTTGATTTGGCAATCTTTAAAAGCAAATGACATAATCTGATGCTTTGGGGGGGGTACAAGACCAGGGAAAATTGAACAGTTGAGAGGAGAACTGTCAAGCCCAGCATGTAAACAGACTGCCTGGAAAATAGTTGATCGAAAAGGTACCTTTTCAATCAGTAACCTGTGACACAGAAATGGGGTAAACCCTCCTGCTTAATTTAAAACCAGCAACACACAAAAGATTTATCCTGTGCAGTAATCTTTAAAAATTCGAGAGGCCAAGAACTGTTTAAAGTAAAAATTAACAACTTTATTTCTTAAAGTATAACAGAGAATAATTAACAACTACTTACCATTCCTTACTCTGTAGTTAATTATTCTCTGTTATACTTTAAGAAATAAAGTTGTTAATTATATAACAGAGAATAATTAACTACTTACCATTCCTTACTCTAACCCATCTTTTACCGTCCCTTCTAATATTACTAGTCCAATAAAACTCCCAATCTACATTTCTTATCTCAAGCTTTCATTCTACTATTCAGATCTTCCTAGTAATATAGAAGGGAAGGTAAAGATAGGTTAGAGTAAGGAATGGTAAATAGTTGTTAATTATTCTCTGTTATACTTTAAGAAATAAAGTTGTTAATTATATAACTTTAAATAGTTCTTGGCCTATCGAATGTTTACAGATTACTGCACGGGATAAATCTTTTCTATGTTGCTGGCTTTAAATTAAGCAGGAGGGTTTACCCCGTGTTGTAACAGGAGAAGTAGGCCATTCGGCCCCTCAGGCCTATTCTATCAATCATTAGGATTGTGGCTGGTCTGACATTCCTCATGTCTGCTTTCCTGTATTTTGCTTGATTCCCCGACTGATCAAGAATCTGTCTGTCTGAACCTTAAATGTACACAAGGACTCTGCACCTCCATGGTTGTCTGCACCACCACCACCCGCCGCCCCCCCCCCCCAACCACAAAGACACCTAACCCTTCTCACCTCAGTCTGAAATTGGTGCCCTTTTATTCTGAGACTACACCCGCTGGTCTTTAGGCTGTCATTGGAGGGGAAGCATCCTCACAGCATTGACCCTGTCAAGCCCCTTAAAGAATCCTGTCTGTTTCAATGGAATCTATTCTGATATCTCTCTGTGACTCAGTGACATGTTCTGCCTGATCACACTTTCAGTGAAGTGTCATGGGATGTTGTACACTGTTGAAGATGCTACATCAGTCCGTCCTGTAGAAATATTTTGTATTTGGTGTTTTATTTTTTAAAGGTAGTATCGATTGAAACCTAAGTCAGATCGCTAATTAACTTTAAAATAAGATTACTTTGGGGAATGAGACTCTGGGCATGACTATAGGAAAGGTCAATGCTGAGTGGAGATTTTCTGTTTCAGAGCCAGTGTTGGTGACTCCCTCTCTGCATTAGGTAAAATTGCAGATAAAGTGGGTTTGACTGGGCGTGTATTCACTAGAGCTTAGAGCAGGTACAGCAGGGCGAGACAAAGATGCAGGGAGGATGTTTCCCTGGTTGGGAAATCAGGTACCAGGGGTCACAGTGTCAGGGTATAGGGTATGAGGAATTCTCTCCCACAGAAAGCTGTGGAAGTCAGATCACCGAATATATTCGATAAATACATTTTTTATATCTTGAAGATATGGAGAGAAAGTAGGTATATGGCATTGAGGTAAAGGATCACCCATGATACTAGTGAATTATTGGATCGAGCATTTGGAGCTAAAGGTATCAAAGCAGTGGGCAGCACAGTTGCTCAGTGGTTAGCACCGCTGTCTCGCGGCACTACGGACCCAGGTTTGATTCCAGCCATGCACGACTGTACAAACCCCACACAGACATTCTCCCTGCGTCTGTGTGGGCTTCCTCCAGTTTCCTTGCACAGTCCAAAGATGTACAAGCTGAGTGGATTAGCCACGGGAAACATGGGGTTACCGGAATAGGGTTAGGTTGTGGGTCTGGGTGTGTTACTCTTCAGAGGGTCGGTGTGGACTCGATGGGCCAAATGGCCTGCTACCGTACTGTAGGGATTCTGTGATATGGGAGAAAGCAGGAAAAGGCGGTTGAGTTGGATGATTACAAGGAATGACAGCAGGCTTGAAGGGCCGAATGGCCTACTCCTGCTCTGAGTAAATTCTGTTCATCTTCTCTTGCAGATGACCATGATGTTCTGTCCTTTCTCACATTCAGCTTGACGGAGCCTGGAACAATGGTGGGAATCATAAGGGCCCAGCCTTTGTTTGACCTGTGTTACGTAGAATCATGCTCCCCCAGCAATACGTGGGTTTAACAAACGATTGCAACGCTCTCCGAAAATGTGGCCAGCAGCGTTCAAGGCGGTGTAGCTCAGATGGAGTGTAATCTTCCAGGAGTTTTCTACAAAACACTTTTTCAGTTCATTCCTGCCCCAGTGGCCATTATAACTGACTTGTGAATTCCATTGAACGTTATTTCACAGAAACAAAAGCTGTCAGTGCAGAATTGTAATGACAGTTTTCAGTTTTGTAACTTATACAGTAACTTGCATTGATCTTGTTCCTTTATAAACTTAAAGCGAAATCCACAAACGTTTTACAGTTGAAGAGAAACTAAGTGTTAGTGGGTTAGTTCAGAAGGGACACCAGGGTTGTGGTTGAATAGATGGATGTGAAGAAAATCAGAGATGTACAGCATCTTTGGTCCAACTCATCCATGCTGACCAGATATCCTAACCTAATCTGGTCCCATTTGTCAGCATATGGCCCACAGTGCTAGTATCTGGGTTCAATTCCAGCCTCAGACAACTGTCTGTGTGGAGTTTGCACATTCTCCCTGTGTCTGCGTGGGTTTCCTCCGGGTGCTCCGGTTTCTTCCCACAGTCCAAAGATGTGCAGGTTAGGGTGAATCGGCCCATGCTAAATTGCTCATAGCATCCAGGGGTGTGCAGGTAGTGTGGATTAGCCATGGGAACTGCAGGGTTATAGGGATAGGGTGGTGGGTGGCATTCTGGGTAGAATGCTGTTTGGACGGTCAGCGTGGACTTGATGGACCAGATGGCCTGTTTCCACGCTTTTGGGATTCTATTCTATTCTATGCTCTGAGGGATTTGAAATGTATAGGCCAGTAACCCAATCTGCAAACACAGTGGTACCATTTTGTTTTTGGTAAATGGTAAGACTGGTTTTGTATTCCTGACAGGCGTGCACACAGCTATTGTAGTGATTGGTTCAGGATTTTCTCTGGCTCACCCGTCGTTTCTGTTGCCCCATCCAGGATCCTTCCAGCCAGCTCCCCAGTGTAGAGCAGGAGGAGTACCAAAAGGAGTATGAGCGCTTTGAGAAAGACTTGGAGAAACGTAAAGATGAATTTCAGAAAGAACACCCAGAGCTGCAGACACCAGGTAATCGTGGAAAGCTCGGCACAATCTTTCACCATCTTTGTTCAGTGTTCAAGATTCTGTCTGAGTCGAGAGATTGCTCCTGCTTCTGTAATAAACCTGGAGTTGCTCTCTGCTTTCTGCTACTTGCAGAAGAAATGTTTTTGACCTGTATCTTATTGAAGGACCTGTTCTGAATTCTGGTTCTCAGAATTCTAACGACATATCCATCTAAAAATATATCCATCTTTAAAGACTAGATTAGATTTGATAAGGTTCCCCAGGGTAGGCTCATTCAGAAGGTCAGGAGGAATGGGATACAGGGGAACTTAGCTGTTTGGATACAGAATTGGCTGGCCAACAGAAGACAGCGAGTGGTAGTAGAAGGAAAATATTCTGCCTGGAAGTCTGTGGTGAGTGGTGTTCCTTGGGCCTCTAGTATTTGTAATTTTTATTTAATGACTTGGATGAGGGGATTGAAGGATGGGTCAGCAAGTTTGCAGATGACACAAAGGTTGGAGGTGTCGTTGACAGTATAGAGGGCTGTTGTAGGCTGCAGCGGGACATTGACAGGATGCAGAGATGGGCTGAGAGGTGGCAGATGGAGTTCAACCTGAATAAATGCAAGGTGATGCATTTTGGAAGGTCGAATTTGAAAGCTGAGTACAGGATTAAGGATAGGGTTCTTGGCAGTGTAGAGGAACAGAGGGATCTTGGTGTGCAGGTACATAGATCCCTTAAAATGGCCACCCAAGTGGACAGGGTTGTTAAGAAAGCATATGGTGTTTTGGCTTTCATTAACAGGGGTATTGAGTTTAAGAGTCGTGAGATCTTGTTGCAGCTCTATAAAACTTTGGTTAGACCGCACTTTGAATACTGCATCCAGTTCTGGTCGCCCTATTATAGGAAAGATGTGGATGCTTTGGAGCGGGTTTGGAGGAGGTTTACCAGGATGCTGCCTGGACTGGAGGGCTTATCTTATGAGGAGAGGTTGACTGAGCTCGGACCTTTTTCATCGGAGAAAAGGAGGAGGAGAGGGGACTTAATTTAGGTATACAAGATAATGAGAGGCATAGAGTCAATAGCCAGAGACTATTTCTCAGGGCAGAAACGAATAACACGAGGGGCCATAGTTTTAAGCTGTTTGAAGGAAAGTATAGAGGGGATGTCAGAGGCTGGTTCTTTACACAGAGAGTTGTGAGAGCATGGAATGCGTTGCCAGCAGCAGTTGTGGAAGCAAGGTCATTGGGGACATTTAAGAGACTACTGGACATGCATATGGTCACAAAGCTGAGGGTGCATCCATGAGGATCAGTGGTCGGCACAACATCGTGGGCTGAAGGGCCTGTTCTGTGCTCTATGTTCCCTACAGTGTGGAAACAGGCCCTTCAGCCCAACAAGTCCACACCGACCCCCCAAAGAGCAACCCACCCACTCCCCTACATTTACTCCTTACCTAACACTATGGGCAATTTAGCATGGCCAGTTCACCTAACCTGTACATCTTTGGACTGTGGGAGTAAACCGGAGCACCCGAAGGAAACCCGCGCAAACTCCCCACAGACAGTTGCCTGAGGTGGGAATTGAACCCGGGTCTCTGGCGCTGTGAGGCAGCAGTGCTAACCACTGTGCCACCGTGCCGCCCAAATATATCCACCTAAACTTTTCAGTGTGTGCCTCACCTAATTTTCTAGACACCTGTTACTTGGTCTTCCGTATCTGAAGCAGTTTAAAACTATTGCTGTGGTTGATAACTGGTGAAAAGAGCAGCGAATATGGGCTGGATTCATTTTTCCTGGTTAACTGCAAGTTGTCAGGTTTGTGGTTTTCAAGCCCTAGTGAGATTTCTTACTGTTTAACTCATTTAACTGCTCACTTGAATGAAAGACCACCACTTGGTAATGGCACTATCTTTAAAAGATCGCGGAATGAGCAAGTGCCTAGCACTGTGTGAAGCTGTCCAGTTCAGTGCTGGACATGGTGCCAAGATACCTGGGAAAGGGATAGGGCATCCTGATGGAAGGAGTTGGTCCAAAGGAAGGACATCCTTTTCCTGGAGAAATGGGACCACCAGATCCTGCCCAGGTCAGTACCATCTCCACTCTGGGTAGGATGCTCTTCAGAGGTTCGGTGCAGACTCCAGGGACCACACAGCCCCTATCTGTACTGTAGGAATTCATAACATAAGACCTAGGAACAGGAGGAGGCCGCCTGGCCCTTTTGGAGCCTGCTCTGCCATTCAATAAGATTGTGGCTGATGTTTTCATGGACTCAGCTCCACTTACCCACCCACTCACTCCCCATAACCCTTAATTCCTTTACTGTTCAAAAAAAAATCTATCTTCGCTTTAAAAATGTTTATTTAAGTAGCCTCAGTACTTCAATGAATAACTCCTTTATCTTACAACAATGCCAAACAGAAAATCAACACCTCTTCTGGCAGTTAGAAAGGAAGTTTATCCTCCATCCAGTTTGCATTCTTCCTGAATGTTAGCAAATGCTGTGTTTGGGCAAGTGGTGTGTGTGTGTGTGTGTTTCAATTGGCTGTGCATCGTTTCTTTAAATCATCCCATTGGTTTTTAGACGAAGAGGCGTTTGAGACAGAGGGTCAGAGGGAGTTTCAGATGGTCGCCGGAGGGCAGCGGATGATCCACGAGGAGTTGAAGAAACTGCGAGAGAGGTTGGACGCTGCGTTTACGGAACAGAGGCGGCACTCGGAGCACCTGAGCAGGATGGGCAAGGACGAGCGGACCACCACAGCAGGAGGACATCCAGAGCAGGCAAGTCACGAGGGTGGTCTTCCTTCAAACGGTGAATCTTCGTCCCTTCGCCCAAGGCATGGCCAGCAGAGATTCAGAAGGTCGGGACCACCCATTTCTGTCCATGGGACAATATGTGCTACCTTTTGCACCAATGATTTATCAATAAGTGGATGCTTGTTAAAAATCACTGAAGTAAAGTTCAGCTCAATAACTATTCAGCTTGGGTTCAGTTCACCTGTAGCTTTGAGCTTATCCATTCTTCTGTTCCTCTGGGTTTGATGATCCCAAAGCTCTCCTGAACCTTCCATTAACTGATGCTCATTCAATACATAGCTTCCCGTATCCGAATGCATGCAGAGTTCTGTTCACTTATTGTTGGTGTCCTTGCATGAGCACCCTGAACAGCCAGACCTCAATTTGACTCAACTTTGTCCTTGTTTTAACCCACTGCACAATCTCACCCCTCCATTAAGCTGCAATCTCTCCAAGGCTCCCTCCACTTGCGACTCCATGCGCACTGTGTCTTTATTCACTCCACCATTGTCAGCTGCACAGGCAGCTCCTCAACAACACTACCTCTCGGCTACATGTCTTGCTCTACCTATCCAGGTGCCTTGTAAATGTTGGAATTGTCTAAGGCTCCACCACTTCCTCTGGCAACTCATTCCATACATGCATCACCCTCTGCGTGAAAATGTTACCCCATATGTCCCTTTTAAATCTTTCCCCACTCACCTTTAAATCTATGGCCTGTAGTTTTGGACTCCATTACCCTGGGGAAAAGGCCTTGACTGTTCACCCTTATCCATGTCCCTCATGATTTCATAAACCTCTATAAGGTCACCCCTCAGCATCTGATGCTCCAGGGATAAAACCCCAGTTTATTCAGCCTCTCCCTCTAGCTCGAACCCTCCAGTCCCGGCAACCTCCTTGTAAATCTTTTCTGCACTGCCTCAAGTTTAACAACATCTTTCCTATAGAAGGGTGACCAGAATTGTGTGCAATATTCTAAAAGTGACTCACCCATGCCCAGTACAGCCTCAACATGACCTCCCAATGCCTGGACTCGATGTCCTGACCAATGAAGGCAAAGTATGCCAGAGTAGTGCTTCATTGCTCTTGTCTACCTGTAACTCCACTTTCTAGGATTATCCACCTATGCCCCTAGGTCTCTTGGTTGGGCAACACTCCCCAGAGCCCTAAGTCCTGTGTACGTCCTGCCCTGGTTTGCCTTACCAATATTGAACATCTCACATTTATCCAAGTCAAATTCCATCTGCTGCTCATCAGCCCATTGACCCAACTGATCAAGGTCCTGTTCTACTTGGAGATAATCTTCTTTGCTATCCACTACACCATCTATTTCAGTGTCATCTGCAAACTTAGTAACCATACCTCCTACATTTACATCCAAATCCCTTATGTAAATGACAGAAAGCAATGTGCCCAGCACTGATCCCTGTGGCACACCGTTGGTTACAAGCCTCCAGTCCAAAAAACAACTCTCTATCACCACCCTCTGTCGCCTACCTTCAAGAAAATTTTGTATCCAATTGGCTAGTTCTCCTGGGCCCAAACCTTACTAACCAATCTACAATGTGGAATTTTGCCAAATGCTTTGCTGAAGTCCATACAGACAATGCCAACTTTTCTGCCTCATCAATCATCATCACCTCCTCAAAAAACTCAGTCAAGTTAGTCAGACATGATTTTCTATGCACAAAGCCATGGCGACTATCCCTAATCTGTCCTTACCTTTCCAAATGCATATACATTGTGTGCCTCAGAATCCCCACCAACAATTTACCCACCACTCACCTAAGGCTGATTGGTCTATAGTTCCCTGACTTTTCTTTACCACCTTTCTTAAATAATGGCACCACATTAGCCAACTCCAGTCTTCCGGCACCTCACCCTTGGCTGTCAATGATAGAAATATCTCATTAAAGGGCCCACCAGTCTCTTCCCTAGCTTCCCACAAAGTTCTGGGTTACACCTGATTTGGGTCCCATGGATTTATCTACCTTTTATGCATTTTAAGTCAATCAGAACCTCTTCTGTAATATGAACTCTTTTCAAGACATCATTAATTATTTCTCTAAGTTCCATGTTCTTCTCCACAGTAAACACTGACGTGAAATACTTGTTTAGTTACACCAAAGTCCTTGTGTCTCACACCCCTCAGTATGTTTACATAACTTGTGATCAGTTTTTACACTGGAACTGCAGATAGCTCCTGCCTGGAGCTCTTACACCTGAGCTTAAATGTACTCAGCTTTAAGTAACTTCGGAGTTTTATCCTAATACTACTTCTGATCTGGACAAACATTAACTCTTCACATTAAGATAACCCACTTCCCTATATATATATTCCTTCACTATATATATATATATTCCTTCACTATATATATATTCCTTCACTATATATGTATTCCTTCGCTTTCAGGAGCACCAGTCTATACAACTATCTTATTCCAAGTAATAACTAAACCAGAAATAAAAACTATAATCAAAACACCTCTGTCTAAACAGGCGTTTCCTTTCAGCTTAAAAAGAAAGCCTCTTAAAACACATTGAAGCACCATTTTGTTTTTTTAACCCTTGCTGCAATGTGAAACAATCTAAAATGAAGAAAAGTCCATTCATGGTGCACACAAACCCTTATACCCTAAAGCTCTCGAAAGCTGTTTTAAATGGAATCACAGAAACACTTCGAAGTTCATTTGTTAACTTCAGGCATACAGAATACACACTGGTTAATAACTCAGAAACTAGAAACCCAAACTTATATTTTTAAAAAGGATTTTTTATATGTTACACAGTTTATGTAATGATACACATTTTTAAACTTAGCTGATGTATAAAGGAAGTTTTATTGCTGAGTTTCGTGTGATTGGTACTTGCGTTGCGAAGACACTTGGCTGCATTCCCTCTGTTCTTTTATGCTGTTATCGGCCCGACTCCAGAGGGAGTTCTGCAATGATCCACTCTTTTGTGGAGCAGCTGGGTTCAAGTGACAAATCCCTGTAGGCACCAAAACATCGGCAGTGAGATCGATTTTCTGTTTGTTAACCCCCACCCTGGCTGCGTAATTATACATTTCAGTTCACCAACAAAACAATGTATGTTGTTTCTTTGATCAAAATGCTGAAAGCTGGAAAATCTGAAATTAAGAAAAAGAAATGCTGAAAACATTGCATTTCTAGGGGGAGAGAGTTTTATCCTGTTTTACTTCATGTTTTCTTCAGTTTTGTGTTGACTTGATAAGCTTCACAGTATTGATTGATCACTCACTCAAGGGACTATAGCTGCTAAGCAGTATTCCTGTGAGGGGAGAATCTAATTTCTTTAATGACACTGTATCTTTATATAGCACCTTTTAACACCGCCAGATATCCCAAAGCTTCATAATCAGAGAGAATTTAACAACAACCACTTAAGGAGGTATTAGAATAAGTGACCTAAATTTGTATCAAACAGTTCCATTTCACAGAGCACTTTAATGAAGAGAGAGCTTTTAAAGAGGGAATTCCTTAAAGATATGTACAGCAAACTGAAAATTAGGCATGTTAGGTTTCTTGAGGCTTTTTGATGGATATGTAATTTGTGCCTTGACATGTAGAGGCACTGTTAGTACAATTGAGACTCTACCTTGACACTTGAGACAAGAGTATCCACTTGAAAACGTGACAGTGAGTATTCCACAGGGAACCTCCTTTCACTATAAATCTGCCATTTTAAATAGTGCGTAAAGTGATTAGAAACTTGGGAAAATAGCATTGAATTCCATAACACTTTGAAACAATGAAAAGGCTTCTATTGCCCTTAATCCTGCTTTTGAGTTATTTTCGAGGCAATCACTTTAATTAAATACTCCAGAACAAGGAAAGAAGATTTTAAATTCCAGACTATTGAGTAAACAATTCACTTAAATCTTTTATATATTAAAGAATGGCTTTACATCTTCCATGGTTATGCTTTGAGATTCTCTTTATTTGATTCATGTAATTATACCACAAATGTGCGAGCCAACCAGTGCCCTTTTCTAAGAGATAATCCAGAATATTCTATCTTGTCCGTATATCCCTGCAGACCTCACTCTAAGAGGCTTTGTCTTGGGGATTACTGGAATTACAATAATTTACGAGTGGAGTGACTGAGTATTATCTGACCTGATGTGTGCGCGCGCACACACAATCCACATTTATTATAATTGTGTTAAAGTCAAGAGAAAATTGTTTTTTCTGCATTCAACCACTCTGTCCAAGAATGATGATTCCCTGGGAAAGATGCACTTTGGATCCAGTGGGTTGCACGACCTCATCACTTCAGTTTGAACCTTGGTTACGGCTCCACTTCACCCCCCCCATTCTGTGGCAGTGTTGTGACAGCTAATTGCAGTGGGCAACATGAACAGAGCTGGGCTGCAGAGCCATAGTTTTCACCCCTCCTCTCCACAGTGAGGCTATCTCAGTGAGAGTGAAGACGTTGCATTGACCCTCACTATTTTAAACCAGGATGTGGGGTGAATGACTGACTGTCTGGGGATCCTATTGCGGTTGATGTAGAGTAACTTTCTGATGGAGTTAATATGTCCAGGTTTATTTACCTTTATAAGGAGTTGCTTCTCTCATGTTTTCGAGAGAGGTCATTTGGGTTTTGGATATAAAGGGAAATGAAGGGGTGGTGTTCAGATGGCTATCAGCCATGCTCGTATCCAGTGGTACCTTCAGGGGACTGAATGGTCTAAACCTCATCCTCCCTCTTTATAATGTTTAAATTTCATCCTCTTCAGAATAGCTCAAGTTCTTCAAAGGACATTGTTAGTATTGGGTTGTGAAGGATTAAAGGGGACGGTGCACACATTGGGCTGTGAGAGTTTAAAGGGACATTGCTCGCACTTGGCTATGGGGTCTTAAAGGGGCATTGCACATTGGAGTCTAATTGCTGCCTTCACTTCCAGTGGGTATTGAAGACTCATGTGTTTTAAGGGTTGGCCGTTTTCTCCAATTTATCTGAGGATCATCAAATTCTTAGTGTAGAAGCAGGTCATTCAGCCCATCCCATCACCTCCCATGGCTAATCCACCCTAACTTGGGCATTATTGGACTGTGGGAGGAAATTGAAGCACCCAGAGGAAACCATTGTTGACACAGGGAGAGCGTGCAAACTCCCCACAGACAACCTGAGGTTGCGATTGAACCTGGGACCCTGGAGCTGTGAGGCAGCTGTGCCAGCCACCGTGCCCTCCATTCTGTGACAGCCATATGTGGTACCCCATAATTTGTGGTTGTTAGTTGGCAGTAGCCTGGCTGTGCAGATCATTAGTGTTGGAGTTGTTTAGTGAGCCAAAGGCTGACTGAAGATGCAGTGTTTAGTACCAAAGGCAACTTATTTCTTTGTAAATTAGAAATGCCTCACTTTGGCTAAAACATAGGAGTAAGGTATAATCTCTGTTCAGCTATAGTTGGAGGACAGTGAAAGTTATTGTGGAAAGATTAGATCAAACAGACCAAGCTAGAGTGTGAGGTGGAGGGGAGGAAGTACATCAGTCCGAATAAATAGAACAGATTAAAGAGCACAGTTTGCATTGTTGGTTGTGTCTAAGTTGATAATGAGTAGCTGAATGTATGGGGGTGGGGTGGGAGGGAGCTCTCCTGATACAGTGGGTAGTCCCCCTGCTTCTGAGCCAGGTTCAAGTCCTGCCCTAGGATTTGACGAGCAAGCAAGATCTGCTCATATTACAGCCCGATGGGTTGAATATCAGCTTGTAAATCGTGCTGACACGTGTGGTGGTAAGAGTGGGAGAGATTCCTGGTCAGCAAAGTCACCGAGATCCCTCTGTACTGCAGAGTAATTGCCAAATAACTTACTAGGACCTTGCTTTCTGAGACGGGGTCAGTAATCCTTTTGCTTAGACGTGTCTTTGTTTGATAGGACACCGGTGGCTCCGAGAGACTGGCATTGCTGCTTAACGGTCAAAAGGAGATGGTTCAGCAAGTGCAAGAGATAAGGTAGCTACTGCTTTTCTGTTTTTGGTAGGGATGCATATCAGATGCAGGTGAGAGCAAGAACCTGTGGCCACTGGAGGTTACCAGGGAGCAGTGGGTACAATATGAACGGTATCTTTGGGGAAAACCTTGCATTTTTCGATCCTTCATACAGATCCCTAGAGAGACTGGCAACTTTGAATTTCTGGTACAAAGGACAACTCAAGACTTCTCATTTTAAGAATGATACTGTAACAAATGCACCAAAGGCAGTATCAGCTGAACATTACTATGTAACTGATGCACCCAATTTCAGAACTGCGGATGCTGGAAACTAGGAAGAGAAATTACTGGAAAAGCATCTGTGGAGAGAAATCAGTTAATGTTTCAGGTTCCGGAGTTCTGAGGAAGGGTCACTCCACCAGAAATGTTAACTTTGATTTCTCTCCACGGATGCTGCCAGACCTGCTGAGCTTTTCCAGTAATTTCTGTTTTTGTACTCCATTTCAGGCAAGATATTTTGGATCCCCCCCACCCTTCAATTTCCAACACAGCCCAAAGCACACTGCTATGTTTCCACGTTATGTTCCAATGTCTACAAAATTGTAATTAATCTCTAAACCGGCCCAAAGTTACCCAGTGTCAAATTGGCTTTTTCTCTTTTTTTTCTTCTGATGAGTTGTAATATCAAAAAGATAAAGTTGCCATAGTCTTACCAGACCATAGGGCTGCTCTCTCATTAGAGACACATGACTGGTGGTGGTTTAACCTGAGAGTCACCGTGCCTCAGGCGAGGGAAGAGGTTGAGAAGGAGAGTCCTGTGTGGTAAATGCAGCCAGTGCAGGAGTCGAACCCATGCTGCTGGCGTCGCAAACAAGCCATTCAGCAATTAAGGTAACCGACCCCCCCCCCCCCCAAGGTTTAGTTGTAATATTGAGGGTGCATCAAAAGTTGTCCTCAGTCTTGAGTGTGTCTGGCTTTCTGCATTTCCACAACCACCGCCTCCTTGGAGTTGCAAGCCCCCCCACACCCCAGGCACGCTCTCGTATTCCTGAGACAGCAAGTCTGCAAATAACAAGACCAGCAGCTTCTGTGCTTTGTGTTCAGATGTTAAATATTTCAATAGGACTCTCTCTGGATGCCTTGTTCTTCATAACAGCCACGTCTCGGCGGCTTGTCACTAGAGTTACCAGTGGGAGGCCCCAGGCTCGCTCTCTCCTTGAATTAAAAGAAATAAATTAAAGCAAAATTGCTGTGGCCTCACAAACCTTACATTTGTAACACCCTTGTGATTTTGGAGCAGGTGAGATTTTCCTGGCTGTAGGCCAAAATGTGTGCCTCGGTCGACACCTTGTTGCTGTTTGTGGGAGCTTGCTTAATGCAAATTGGCTGCCTCTTTTCCTTTGGAATCATAGAATTCCTACAGTGGTAGCAGGCCATTTGGCCCATTGTGCCAATGCCACCCCTCCAAAGAGATCCACGTCCCCTACCATTTCCCTGTGAACCTGCATTCCCCATGGCCAATCCACCTAGCCTGCACCATCTCTGGGAAGAAACCCGTGCAGACTCCACACAGACGGTTGCCAGAGGCTGGAGTTGAGCCCGGTTTCCCTGGCACCATGAGATAGCAGTGCCAACCACTGAGCTGCCGTGCCACCCTATGCTATGGCAGTAACTGCATTTCAAATGAGTTTATTTGGCTGTAGAGTTCTTTTGCAACTTCCAGAGGTCATAAAAGGCACTGTATGATTAAAAGTCCTTTTTTTCGTTGGATTTTCCATTGTGGAAGAAAATTTTAATACTGACTTATCAATGATTCCATCGGCTAGCTGAATTATTTCCACTGCATGTTTTCTTTGTTTCTAATTCCTAGCATCCTGTTGTATTTTTGTTTCATGTTTGATACTTTGCCATAAAAAGAGTCTCCAGTCTTTGATTTGAGGGAACTGAAGGATTTTCAAAACCCCTTCTGTTTAGTCTGAGCAGCACTGCATTAAGTGCCATCTGGATCCTGAATAAGAAGCTGAAGTCTTAAAGAGGACATGACAAGTGACAACTCATATTAAACCCTTCTGCAACACATATGAAAGCAGCCGTGTGTGTGTTTTCATCCCTGTCCCTGTTCACAGAACTAAAGCAGCGTGCCAATGAATTGGTGAGTTGGAAGTTCACTACTGGAAGTGGTGAGGGCTGGAAACTTACAACATTTCAAAGGCATCTGAATGAGTACATGAATAGGAAGGGTTTAGAGGGGCATGGGCCAAATGCTGGTAAATGGGACTGGATCAATTTAGGGTATCTGGTTGGCATGGACGAGTTGGACCGAAGAGTCTGTTTTTATGCTGAAAAGCTCTATGACTCTTAATTTCTTTGATTATTTAACAATCCACTGCCCTGTTTCCTGTTTCATTCCCCAATACAGTCACATCATAGCTTCAAGACAAACATTGATGTAACGACATGGGGTCTGCCCCTCAGGAGTTATAATCTGCAAGGGGTCAATAGGCATCTTTCTTTGAGGGAGGCAGGTGGCTCAAGCATGAGGGGCATTTATCACTGTGATCCTCTCCGGTTTCTGGTACGTAGTTCATCGGGTGGAATGTGCTGCCTGCTCGTAATCCAGACAATCTACGTGTTGCAATGTGCCTCAAGACGAGAGGATATAGCTTTGTGTGTCAGCTCCTGCTGTAAAATAAACTGAGGTCCGGGCGCTGAATATCGCATGAAGTTGTCCGATCTTTTACAGAGCGGCTGTTTGGAATCAATACGTTGTTCTTTGTAGATATGCTCAAACATTGATTGCTGTGGAATGCAAGTCTATGGGACCGGATGGCCCTAATGCTTTCATGTCTATAAAGGGAATCACTAAAGAGCCTATGATGGGAGATAAAACACTTACAAATTTACATGCTGTGTTAGAAGGCTAAAGGCACGCCAAATGCTTTGCTTTGACCTTCATTGCAGGAGAAGTTAAAAGGAAAATCAAAAGCCTATAGGCTACAGGGAGCATGTTTTCACCATTGCAGAGGTAACCTTTCAGTCTTCCCTCTTCCGACTAGATTACTGGGTATCTTCATGGAGCATTCTCCAGTCTCCACACTTGTGTTTATATAGTGCCTTTTACTCCTAAAACATCTCAAGGGGCTTCACAGGAACGCGATAGAATGGCAGAATCCCTACAGTGTAGCGGTAGGCCATTTGGCCCATTGAGTTCACACTGACCGCTGAAGAGCACCAGCCTGGACTGACCAACTCTATCCCTCAGCTCAGCAGGACTGGCAACATCTGTGGAGAGAAATCAGAGTTAACGTTTCAGGTCCACATGAGCTCAGTTTGTGCAGCACTTTCTCTTTTTATTTCAGATTTCTCTCCACAGATGCTGCCAGACCTGCTGCGTTTTTCCAGCAGTTTCTGTTTCTGATTTACAGCATCTGCAGTTCTTTGGTTTTTAACCCTATCCTTCCTGCAATTCTGTAACCTTGCATCTCCCATGGCTGACCCACCTAGCCTGCATATCCCTGCACATTATGGGGCAATTTAGCATGGCGAATCCACCTAACCTGCACATCTTTGGAGTGCAGGAGAAAACCAGAGCATACAGAGGGAACCCACGCCAATGGGAAGAATGTGGAAATTCGGCACAAGCAGTCACCTAGGGCTGGAATTGAACCCACCTCCCTAGCACTGTGGGGCAGCAGTACTAACCACTGAGCCACTCAATAGGACGCCAAGTCTCTCAATATTCAGGCAGTTGCTTAAAAACTTCAACGCGGTAAATTTTAAAGCAGAAAGAAAGAGGGAAAAAAAAACAAAGTGCTGGAGAAACTCAGCAGGTCTGGCAGCATCTGCAGAGAGAGAATAGTTAACACTTCGAGTCTTCAGGAAGAACGGTCCGATTGGACTCAAAACTTTAACTCTGTTTTTCTCTCTCCACGTGAGCTCAGTTTCTTCAGCATTTTCTCTTTTTTTTAATTTCAGCTGACCAGCAGCTGCAGTATTTTGCCTTTTTTTATTTGGGAGACAGCGAGGGAATTCTGGAGCATGGGGCCAGAGTACAATCACCAGTGGTGTTGGGGTTCAAATCAGGGATGACTAAGAGGTTCAGAGAGAGTGTGGAGAGTTGTGGGGCTGGAAGGGATTAGAGAGTGGAGAGGATGAATGAGGGCACAGTGATTTGAAGCCAAGGAGATTGTAATGTTAAAATTGAAGCATTGCTTAATTGGGAACCAATGAGATTGGGTGAGAAGCGAATAAGATTTCGTTGTGCTAAGATTCACTCACCAAAGATTTGAGATGAGCTGAAGTCTTTGGAAGATAGAGTTTGAGAGGTTAACTAGGCAAGCATTCAAATAGTCAAGGCAGGAGGTAATAAAGGTATGGATGAATGTTTTTTTGATTGGATTTATTATTGTCATGTACCGAGCTACAGTGAAAAGTTTTTTGTTCTGCATGGAGTGCAGGTAGATCATACCATGCGAAGTGCATTAGGGTAATGGAACAGAGCAAGGAATACAATGTTATCGCTGCAGAGAAGGTGCACAAAGACCGAGATCCGTATTAAATTTTAAAATTGGAGGGGTCTATCCAGCAATCTAATAACAGCGAGGAAGAAGCTGTTCCTGAATCTGTTGGTCCATGTGTTTAAGCTTTGGAATCTTCTCAGCAGGTGAGAGGTAAGGCAGGGTTGGGCGATATTGGGTGAAAATAGGGGGTATTTGTTATATTCCAGTTCAATGTTCAGAAACATTGAAGATAGGAGCAGGAGTAGGCCATTCGACCCTTCAAGTCTGCTTTGCCATGGCTGATCATCTGGCTCAGTACCCTGTTCCCATGTTGTCCCTATTCCCTTTTGATTCCTTTAGTCCTAAACACTATATCGAGCTCCTCCTCGAATGTATTCGAGCTAGGAGCTCATCTCTGTCAAATATGACACTATGATTGCAAACAGACTGGTTTGATTCTAGGGAGAGCCCTGGAGCCTGTGGACAGGGAGCGAAGTGAAGTTCCTGACTGGTGTAAAATAATGGCTTCGGTGCAATCCGCAGTTTGTTGGAGTAAAATTCCTATTGGCCAGTTCTCGACTTTGGGCATGCAGTTTAATGACTGAAATGACATGAGGATCTAACTTCAAGGCTTCTTTTCACCAGCTCTATCAGCCTGGGCCTGACGCCCCCACCACTTCCAGAACTTTCTTCAAATCTTCAGTTGTTTTCTTTGAAGTGGAATGTCAGAAACTGATGGATCCAGAGCCTCTGGTGACACTTACAATCACATAATAGTTGGTCTGTGTCTTTTGATTCCTGGAGAAGCATGCTAGGCAAAAGATCATCGCCATAGTCTTCCCAGACTGCTCTCTCAGTAGTGGTAGTTCAACCTGAGGGTCACCATGTCTCAGGTGAGGCGGGGAGGTTGGGAGAGAGAATCCACCGTGCTAACCTCAGCCCAGTGTGGGAATTGAACCCACACTGTTGATGTCACTCTGCATCATAAACCAGTCATCCTGCTGTAGGGGCCCCGTTAATAGGTTTAGTCAAAAGAGAAATGAAAATAGTTATCTTTTGCTCTTCATGTGTTGTATTTTCTACAGAGGTTCAGCAGAAAGTACCAAAACAGTAGTGGGTGGGCAACAGTGATCATTGTTTCAGTGCAACCACACTCAGTGGTCAGTCTGAACCTTCATGCATTTGGTTGCCCCTGGAGTTTTGAATTTCAGCTGTGCCCTGGTTTTAACTTGGGGCACAGTGAGTGAGCTGCAGTGCAAAACTTGGAGAGACAGTGCATTCAGCTATTGACCCCATCTGACCCTACACTGTTGCACTGTCTTTTCAGAAGAGCTAATCCATTTCATCTCAACTCTTCCCCACACCCCTGGCCTTTTCCCTCACACTTTTAAAAAAAAAACCCGATTTCTTTGAAAAACCATTGTGAATTATTTCTGCTGCTGTTCTTGATACCGTTCCTAACACTTCTCTCTGTGAAACTTTAAAAAAAGATAAATAATTTTCCTGAACTCTACCTTTGTGCTTTTCGGTGGTGAGATTGCATTTAGACTGTTGAATTGCAATTGAATTCCGAAAATTGTTTTCCCCAAAACCTGTTGTCATTTTGAACACTTCCATCTCCTGTCTTGTTGACTGGTTTTGGTTCTTGTAACTGAAATCTCTTGGTGGTATCTTTGTAAATCCCTCCTCTGCCATCTTCAGGGCCCCCAACACTTGCTTTGGAAAAAAAGACGTGGCAAGTAGAATGGTTTTGCTACTCTGTGTTGTAATTGAGTGGAATGTCTACTAGCTGTGGAAGAGCCAGGAAATTGCTTTAAAAGGTAATGGTTCTGACAGGGTTCATGTTCATTAAGCAGGACCCAGTCTGGATCTTGAAGGGAACAGATGTGTCATTTCTGCTTCCCAATCTTCTTAATAGCAGCATGTGACTAGATAACGGCACTTTTATCCAATTGCTATCATGCAATATATTACGTCTTATTAAGGGAAGAGTCTGTTCTTGTTAAGACTCATTAATGGTCGTTCCCTAACCACGTAGGTTCTTAAACCCAGTCAAGGAAGAGGATTGGTGGTAGGATCCTCCTACCCACACATACCACCTAAATCGGCAGAAGGGAAAGGAATTCACACATGCCCCATACACAATTGGATGTTAACTTTATTATTGAATACGTGTAATTCATCATTTGAAGAGGTCAGAGTGCACTCTACCCGGGTTCAAGTCCCACCTACTCCAAGGGTGTGTCTTAACCTCTTCGAGCAGGTCAGTTAGAAAATATCAGTAGCCCTATGTGTGCGTACCTATGCAATAGCCCTGTGTGAGCTGTACCTATACAACATGCAGCAGTTCAGGAGGTCAGCTCAGCACCACCATCCCCAGTTAAGGCAGTTAAGATGGACAATAAATACTTGCCCAGCCAGCAATGTCTCTATCCCTTGAACAAAAAAAACTACTTTGGTAATTTAAAAACCTCCATTAAGTAACCTTCCTGGTCTTATTATTTCCTGAGAAAAAGGCCTCAGCCCATTCAGTCTGATTAGTGCACCTTTTGCAGTCATGGTATCATCCTATGGCCTCTCTTATTCTTGATGTCAAAGAACAAAGAAAACTACATCACAGGAACAGGCCCTTCAGCCCTCCAAGACTGCCCTGATCCAGATCCTCTATCTAAACCTGTTGCCTATTTTCTAATGATCTGTATCCCTCTGCTCCCTGCCCCTTCATGTATCTGTCTAGATACATCTTAAATAATGCTATTGTGCCCGTCCCACCACCACCGCTGGCAATGTGTTCCAGGCACCCACCATCCTCTGCTTAAAGACCTATCCATGCATATCGTCCTTAAACTTTTCCCCTCTCACCTTGAACCTAGTAATTGAATCCCCCACTACGAGGAAAAAGCTTCTTGCTATCCACCCTATCTACACCTCTCCTGATTTTTTTTGTAGACCTCCGTTAGGTCCCCCCTCAACCTCAGTCTTTCTAATGAAAATAATCCTAATCTACTCAACTTCTCTTCATAGCTAGCACTGTCCATACCAGGCAACATACTGTTGAACCTCCTCTGCACCGTCTCCAAAGCATCTACATCCCTTTGGTAATGTGGCGACCAGAACTGTACGCAGTGTTCCAAATGTGGCCAAATCAAAGTCCTATACAACTGTAACATAACCTGGCAACTCTTGTACTCACTACCCCATCCATTGAAGAAAAGAATACCATATGCCTTCTTGACCTACGTTGCCATCTTTGGAGTACAATGAACTCCGATCTCTTGATTAAATCAATTTTGCTCAGGGCTTTTCCATTTACCATATAGAATCTGCCACAGTGTGGAAACAGGCCCTTTGGCCCAACAAATCCACACCGACCCTCCAAAGAGTAACCCACCCAGACCCATCTTGTTACCTTATTATTCTACATTTACCCCTGACTAATGCACCTAACCTACACATCCCTGGACACTATGGGGCAATTTCCCATGATCAATTCACCTGACCTGCACATCCCTGGACACTATGGGGCAATTTCCCATGATCAATTCACCTGACCTGCACATCCCTGGACACTATGGGGCAATTTCCCATGATCAATTCACCTGACCTGCACATCCCTGGATACTATGGGGCAATTTCCCATGATCAATTCACCTAACCTGCACATCCCTGGATACTATGGGGCAATTTCCCATGATCAATTCACCTAACCTGCACATCTTTGGCTTGTGAGAGGAAACAAGAGCACATGGCGGAAACCTGCACAGACACTGGGACAATGTGCAAACTCCACACAGTCAGTCGAGGCTGGAATTGAACCTGGGTCCCTGGTGTTGTGAGGCTACAGTACTAACTTACTGAGCCACCATGCAGTTCATTCTTGAGTTAGATCTTCCAAAATGCATCACCTCGCACTTGCCCAGATTGAACTCTATTTGCCATTTCTCTGCCCAACTCCCCAATCTAATATATTCTGCATTATCTGATAGTCTCCTTCACTATCTGCTACTCCACCAATCTTCGTGTTATCTGCAAACTTGCTAATCAGAACATCTATACCTTCCTTCAAAATATATATATAATAAAAATCAGCAACAACATTGGTCCCAACATGGATCCCTGTAGAATACCACTGGTCACAGTTCTCCATTTTGAGAAACTCCCTTCCACCACCACTCTGTCTCCTGCTGCCCAGTCAGTTCTCTATCCATCTAGCCAGTGCACTCTGGACACCATGTGTCTTCACTTTCTCCATCAGCCTACCGTGGGGAACCTTCTTGAACAGCTTACTGAAGTCCATGTATGTGACATCCATAGCCCTTCCCTCATCAATCCACTTTGTCACTTCCTCAAAGAATCCTATGAAGTTGGTAAGACATGACCTTCCCTGCACAAAACAAGCAAGTTAGCATTGAACATTTCTGATTCCGTCTCTGTTGATATGTGTTCTATATATGATTCTGATTTCCATTGGATTAGTTATGCTGTCGATGATGCACAAACCTCTTAAGAGGTTACTTCAAAACTAGGTCCCAGTACATGAGAGCATTACTTGTTGGTATTACTGTTATAGGTCACCTTTCATGAGGCTCATAGACTTTGCGCAAAGTGAAAATAGAAACTGGAGGAGCTGCACTTTAGTTTGTGGCTTGAAATTGTTAGTTTTTGTGTTCAATTGGAATTGCTGATCAGTAATTGGGATAGAGTGCCATTCTGCCTTGTCTAATTTCACTGCTGTCCCACCCTCCTGTTTCCTCCCTGTGTAACCTCATCCATGGTGGCTCAGTGGTTAGCATTGCTGCCTCACAACACCAGAGACCTGGGTTCAAATCCACCTGGGATGATTGTCAGTGTGGAGTTAGCAAGTTCTCCCCAAGTCTGTGCAGGTTTCCTCCCACAGTCCAAAGATGTGCGGGTTAAGTGGATTGGCTATGGGCAGTGCAAGGTGATCGGGTAGGGAATGGGTCTGGGTGGGGTTATCTTCAGAGAGTCAGTGTGGATTTGATGGGCCAAATGGCTTGCTGTAGGGATCTGATGTCCCTTGTTTGAAAGACCAAAGAAAGGTCTTTCAGCAATGCTTCTGTCAAAAGCTTTGGTGATTGAGTTGAATGGAAGTTGCAATTATCAGAATATTGTCTTGCCTTGTATTGAAATCTCATTCTAACTGCGCTTGACATATTTACACAGCACAATCTGTCCATACCCTGAGGTTGACATTAATCAGCTTTTGACATGGTTTCTTGTGTCTGCAATCCCCATTGGCTTCCCATTAGTTTCCCAGCTGGGTTGTAAATTAAATCAGGTTGTATTTTATGAGCCCCATAGACAGCATTAATTTATTTGTTTTTGAAAGTTGACTGACTGAAAATACCCCACAAAAAGATGTCAAATTTTAAGACCTTTACTGTTTTTCAAAAAAGTATAAAAGCAACATTCTGTCACTACTGTTTAGGAGTTGAACAACAGAAATGTTCTCCATGTGAATTACAGCACAAACAGTCACAGTTATATGTTGCACTCCGTTTAACTGGACACCATATTCTCCTGAAACTGCTCCAAAGCTTTCCTCCATACCTGATGTAAAAGTGAAGTACTATTGATACTCCAAAATCTGAAGTTAAAACAGAAAGGCTGAAGAAACTTATGAAGTCTGGCAGCATTTATTGAGGGAGGAACAGAATTAACATTTAGACTTCAATATGATTCCCCATCAGAACTGTTACAGAGCAGAATCTGATTGAACTCTAGTCATTAACACTCGTTTTTGCAGCACTTTTTCTTTTTACTGTCATACTGATTGCGTGTTTCTTTCCTTCTCTTCCACTTCTAATCCTAGGACTGACTTTCACTTTGAAGATTCCTTCCCTCTAGGCCGAGCTGGTCAAATCTTCCAGCCTCTCCTCTTGCCTCCAGTTTGTCTCCCACTATCTCTCTTTCTCTTCCTTTCATGAATGTGGGCACACATTCTTGCAGACTCACTTGATTCTGAGGTTCAGTTAAATCTTAGGAAATGCTGCAACATGGCATTGCAATGCTTGTGATGGACTGTGCTCTTCCTAAAGGCCATCTCCTTTGGAATGTGAATCATATGGGACTTGTTTTCAGGGATAAATTGGCGATTGTCCTGGCTTCCAGCTCCATTTGAGCGAGGAATTAAATAGCCAGCTTCAGGTATAACTATTTAACCAAAGAATCAGGGGTGAGGCAGCCCTGTGGCTCAGTGGTTAGCACTACTGCCTCACAACGCAAAGGACCCAGGTTCGATTCCACCCTCAGATGACGTGTCTGTGTGGAGTTTGCACGTTCTCCCCATGTCTGCGTGGGTTTCCTCCCGCAGTCCAAAGATGTGCAGGTGTAGTGAATTGACCATGCTAAATTGCCCAGGGATGTGTAGGTTAGGTGCATTAGTCAGGGGTAAAATGTAGAGTAATAAGGTAAGGAGATGGGTCTTGGTGGATTACTCTTCGGAGGGTTGGTGTGGATTTGTTAGGCCTCTTTGCACACTGTAGGGGATTCTATGAATCATGGTTTCTTTGATTAGAAATTTGAAACTTTGTGAAGGGATTAGAGGAAGCTGGGTTGGAGAAGGTGCCAGTGTAGCAAAAATGCCAGCAGAGGCAGGTTAAGTCAATGGGCAGCTTCTGTATCCTACATTCAATATAACAATCTAAATTATAAATCCCTTTCCCTTGTGTCAGATTGTACATGTTTGTGGATTTACATTAGATTACATTACAGTGTGGAAACAGGCCCTTCGGCCCAACAAGTCCACACCGACCCTCCAAAGAGCAACCCACCCAGACCCCTACATCTACCCCTTACCTAACACTACAGGCAATTTAGCATGGCCAATTCACCTGTCCTGCACATCTTTGGACTGTGGGAGGAAACCGGAGCACCTGGAGGAAACCCACGCAGACACGGGGAGAACGTGCAAACTCCACACAGTTAGTGGCCTGAGACAGGATTTGAACCCGGGTCTCAGGCGCTGTGAGGCAGCAGTGCTTACCACTGTGCCGCCCATTACATTGTTGTAATGATGTTGGTTTTATGCCTCTACAGTAAGCCTGCACATGGTTAACTCAATTTTCAGTGCCTGACATAATTATCTGACTATGAACCAGAGGATGTGCCTCCCTCTACATAATAGCCCATCCACAGATCAGAAATGCAGCAACCTTGTGTGCAATAAGAGCACTCTTCAGTGTTGTTCATTGAAATGAAGGGCTTTTATAGCTGAGATTCTGCTTTGTATAGTGTGTTTTAAAATGTGTCTCATTATTAAGGAGCAGCCCAAAGGTTGCGGATTCATACCAGGATGTAAATTTAGTAAGGTAAAGTGTTTGGATTCTAATTAAAATATGCAGATATTTTTGTCCCTTTCCTGCTGAAAGCATTGAATCATAACTCCCCAGGCACAGATTAAGGTCCCCCCCCCCACCCCTACTCCATTTGTGTTGGCAGGTATGCCTTTAACCAATGGCTCTTAAGCAGATTATCTGATCATTTATCTCCTTTCTGTTTTTTGGGAGCTTGCTGTGTCTGAATTAGCTTAGTCTCCGACATTATAGCAACAACTGCTCTTCAGAAATACTTAACTAGCTGTCGGGTAAATGTTGCATAAACGCGAGTCCTTTTTCTCTCTGATTATTTTGGCATGTCTGGATTTCTTTATATTTTTTCTTGGATTGTGGGCATCACTGGCAAGGTCAGGATTTGTTTCCTGTTTTTCATTGCCCTTGAACTGAGTGGTTCACTGGCCCATTTCAGAGGGGAGTTTAAAGTCGACCCACATTGCTATCAGGTCTGGAGTCACATGTAGGCCAGACTGGGTAAGGACAGCCGGCTCCTTTCTCCTACGGGGTTTTTATGACAATCTATGATAGTTTTATGGTGACCACTGCTGCAAATGGCTTTCAGAGAGTAGTTTTATTGACTGAACTTGGATTTTACCAGAATATTAGTCTGGGTTGTTAGATTAGTAAATTTTTGTGATATTACCAGTTGGCCATCCCTCCCCAAACACAGTGAGCAGCCAAGTGTGCTAATACCTATCTATGTTTGACCTCACATTAGAAATTCTGGCTTGTTTTCATCCCCCCCCCTCCCTTGATGAGCCAGACTTGCTGAAACCCATTGTGGCCTTCCTACTGTTTTGAGATCAACAGTCTCTTTATCTGTGGGGAATTGGGCGTAGAACTTGATGGTTCAGCTATGCACACTATCTTTATCAGTTGAACCATCAAGGAACCTGCAATTATTGTCAAACCTGATCTTGCCTAGTTTTTAACTGCCCTTTCTGGCTTGCCTGTAACATTTGGTGTTAGTCATTGCTGCTGCATTTCTGGTAGTGTTTACAGTTCCATGTTGATCATTTATCAGAACTTGTTCAAACCTCTTAGCCTACCTCATGGGAACTACTACAGATCTGAGTCACTCAATGGCTAAATAAATTTTATTTGATATTTTAAAAAGCAACTTATATTTCTGCTTTCTCATCTGGTTGTCCCAGATGCCAGGACTATAGAAGTATGTGTTTGATACCAGAACTTACACTCTTTAGCAGTGTTTTCGAGGAGATTGAAGTGTTTTGTGTGCCCTCAGGTATCTTGCGCACTGTTCCTCTGTATATTTTTGTTTTTTTTTAAAATATGTCTCTGTCTAATAGCTCCAGTGAGCCCTCCATTGAACAAACCACTCTCACTTTCTTCCCTGTGGTTCTTCCTTGCAAAGATTTATTTTGGCAATGTCCTTTTGCTGTGTGCACCTTGTAATTTGAGAAAATGTCTTGGTGGTTCCTGGCAAGTCAAGCACAGGCTTAATTTCTGTGACCTGTAATTTTCTACATGGAAGTGATTGTCTAAGTGGATATGGTATTTATCATTGGCTAAATCCATAGTATTTATCATGAATTTAACTCCTGTCCTCTCTGATTTTGATGTAGCTCATTTGTTTTGCAGTATCAAAAGGAGAAAAATGTAAACTTCTATTTGGCTGAATTTAAATTTTTTTTAAAAATCTGTTGAAAAATAAAGCCATAATCTAACTGCAACAATGACTACATTTCAAGTACATTGTTTGGTGGTCATGAAAAGCACTGTACAAATTCAAGTCACCTTTTCTTTTTTACAAACTACTCAAAATCCACAGCAAGTTAGTCAGTCAGCATCGGTAGCAAAACTGGAGGATATGACATTTGATATATTCCCACCTCTTCAGACAGAGTACATAGAAAGTGTTACACATTGTACTTTCTCTTTTGCGAATTTGAATTTGCTTAGTCATAGGGATGTACAGCATGGAAACAGACCATTCAATCCAACTCGTCCATGCTGACCAAATATCCTAAATCCAGTCCCATTTGGCCCATGTTTCTCTAAACCCTTCCTATTCACATACCCATCCAGATGCCTTTTAAATGTTGTAATTGTACCAGCCTCCACCACTTCCTCTGGCAGCTCATTCCATACATTCACCACCCTCTATGTGGAAACAATTGCCCCTTAGGTCCCTTTTAAATCTTACCCCTCTCACCTTAAATCTTACACCCACCTTCAGAAAAAGGTCCTATCCATGCCCCTCATTAAATTTTATAAACTTCTGAATGATTACCCCTCAGCTTCGAAAACTCCAGGGAACACAGCCCCAACTTGTTCAGCCTCTCCCTATAGCTCAAATCCTCCAACCCTAGCAACATCCTTGTAATTTTTAATTATCATCATCTTTGCTATATGCTTCCTGATTTTCTACTTCTAACTTTTGCAATTAATTAACACATGCCTCCAAACCAGAGCAGGATGAGGGGAAACTGTTTCCATTGGCAGAAAGTTCTGTATTCCTTCAGATTCAGGGTAAATGACGAACAGACTGGGACGAAGGTGAGAATTTGATTTTATTTCGAAGATCTGGAATGCAATGCCTGAAAGAGTAAAGGAAGTAGATTCAATGGTAACATTCAAAAGGAAGTTGGATCGGTAATTGGAGGGGGAAAACTTTCAGGGATGTGGGAAAGAGTAGGAAACTGGGAGCATTTCGACAGTGTTTTCAAAGCCATTAGTAGACTGAATGGCTTTGCTGAGTCATTCTGTAATTGTAATGTTTCCTCTTCCTCCAATCTGATTGCTGTTCCTGTTCAATCGGTGATTGGGGGAGGTGATAGAGGAATGGTAATGCTATTGGGCTAGTATTCTAGGGACCCAAGCTCCTGCTCTGGATTTAAGTCCCACCTGCTGGCAACTCGTAGGATTTAAATTCAATTAATAAATCAAGAATATAACCAGTCTCCGTGACAGTGACCGTGGAACTAATGTCAATTGTTTGTGAAAACCCGTCTGGTTCACTGTTCTTTCAGGGAGGGAATCTACCACTCTTACTCGCTCTGACTGACGTATGAGTCCACACCCATAGCAATGTGGTTGACTCTTGACTGCCCTCTGGAAAAGATGATCAAGCCACTCAGTTCAAGGGGAAATTGGGAGCAGACAACCACCTCCTGCAAAGGATCAGGTGTACAAACAGTTTGACTTGAAAATACGAGGCAGAAGGCACAGTGATTCAAGTCTCAGACGATTAATGTCTGAACTTGGGGCTTTCAATGGAGCAGTGCCAAAACACAAGATTTGGATGAAATCCCGATATAGTTGGAGAGATGGAAGTCATCCTCATTCAAATACTTTTGGAAAGACAAACATAAAAGAAACCTATTCCTCCTCTTGGGATCTTGTGGTGCAGTGGCAATGTCCTTACCTCTGAGCCAGAAGGTCCCAGTTTGAGTCCTACCTGCACTGTAAGTGTCTGTCTGGAAGGAAATACACTGGTGATTAACTGACTGAGCAGGCTTATTAGAAATATCAACACACATACACACACACCTTACCATTTGTTGATGCCTGAGAATCACCGTTGTCTTGAATTAGTGGTTGGTGTTCTCTGGAACAAAGGAAAAAAATAATCTGGACAAGCAAGTACTTGGGCAGATATTGATCTCAGCAGGAAATGAGTTGCTAGGGGAGGTGAGAACCAATGCAAGACTGACTTGATCGGATTACAAGACAACTGTAACCTTTCGGCACTGGGATCCTGAAACAAGCTCAAGAGGTAGAGTCCTAATGATTGAGTTGATCCTTAACTGTAGTAATGATTGGGCTTGGCACTAAAGTAGGTTTTGTTTTTAATTCCGGAAAGTATTTAGTTTTTCATGCCTCTTTCTTCAGTTTCCACGTTTAAAGGTTGAAATCTGTTGGTAGTTGGAGTTTAAACCTCAACCATAGACAATCCGACAACTCCTAGCTGTCTTTGCTTCCTTTTTGATTTTATTTCAAAAACATGTTTGCTACTTTAAAATGAGTGCTGACATTAGGAACAATACTTAGGATTTGGATGAAGCAGATTTACAGTGACTCTTTTCTGTCTGTATTAGCTGAACAGCTGTGAGCGTGGGAGGACATTGGATGATTGCTTGGATAGAAATGTTGTGCAGGATTATGGGCTAAAGACAGGAGACTGGCAATGGTGATAGAACCAGTGCAGGCATGATGGGCTGAGTGGCCACCTCCTGCACTGCGTAATGGTTTTGTGAACTAACTTTACCCAATTACATTGAGCAGCGACCTAAACAGAATTGATATAATGGAGGTGGAGCATAAGAAAGTCCTCCCAGGATCAGAGGTGTTCTGAAGGCTACCTTTGTTAATTGCAGTCCCCAACTAATGCTGGGTAGGTCAGTCTCTGTGTGGGAAGCACGCTTTGTGTGTTGGGTTGCTTACATCATCAAAAAGTTCTGTTACTAATTTTTGTTTTATTCATGGGAATGGGATGTGGGTGTCACTGGCTGGAACAGCATTTATGGCCCATCCCTAAGAGTTACTCACATTGCTCTGGATTTGGAGTCACATGTAGGCCAAACCAAGTGAGGATGACCGCTTCCCTCCCTAAAGGGCATGAGTGACCCAGATGGGTTTTTTCCTGACAATTGACAACGGTTACATGGTTATCATTAAACTCTTATTTCTAGATTATTAATGAATTCAAATTCCACCATCTGACATGGTGAGATTCAAACCCGGGTCCCCAGAACATTATCTGGTTCAATCGTGTAGCAATAATGTCACTCTGACATCACCTCCCCTTAATCCCCATAGAAGTGTTCACAAGACGATCTGACTCCATCTGGAGGAGATGGTGGTGTAGCAGTGGTGTCACAAGGCTAGTAATCCAGAGATGCAGGTTAGCACTCGGTTGTCACGTTCGAATCCCAATATGGCAGTTGGCAGTATGTAAATTCAGTTTGCCCATCTGGAATAAAGGCTGGGGTTGTGATACATGGGTCGCGTCCTTACCTCTACACCAGAGTATCCAGTGGCACTTCAGGGTGTGCTGGCCACAGAGGCGTGCTGTTGACTTGAAACAAAGAAAATGCTGAAAAGTAAAGCTGCTGTCTTCAATTGTTCTAGCAATCAACACCGTTCACTAACCACCTTTTTTAGGGATTAAAATCTGCCATCCTTACCTGGTCTATCCTCCATGTGACTCCAGACCCACAGCAAATTGGTTGGCTTTTAACTGCCCTCTGGGCAATTAGGGATGGGCAATAAATGCAGGCCTAGCCAGCGACACCTGCCTCCTGTGAATGAATTAAAAACAAAAACAGTAGGCTGAGCAAACCACTGAGTTCAAGGGCAGTAAGGGATGAAATAATAAATGCAGGGCTTTTGCAGCAATTGATAATTTCATGAGCATTTTTTTGCCAGAACTGGCTTTCAATTCAGATTTATTCATTGAAACTAAATTCTGCTCGGTGCTGCAGTGGGATTTGAACCTGTGATCCTAAAGCTTTATTTACCCTGGGCCAGTCAATTACCAGCCCACTGATATGATCATCTCTCCCACAATGGCTGTCGTGATTTGATTTCTTAATAAGTTACAAACTACTTACCAGAGACCAGTTGGAAATAGCCAGTGTGTTTAATACATGCAGAGCTGTCTAAAGGTAACAGCAGCGCTAATGGAAATTGGTTTGCCTGACTTGCCAGATTTAAGGGTGGGCGGTTAAAGTTGAGGATTCTGCTGCTACCATTTCTGCTGTCGCTGCCAGTGTCTGCCAAGTAACAGCCTGTTGTTGTTCTGCACTCCAGACTAAGCTGTGGTAGGTTAAGGCATGTTGCATACTCCAAGATGAGCTGCATTGTCCCCTGTTACAGAATAATTGTTCCTGCCCATGTTCAGAACAAATCCATTACTAATCCACCCACAGGCTGAATCCCAGTTCAAAAATTAAACAACAGCAAGCTGATTCTGGAAGGATGACAGATTTGTTCTCATTGGCAAAGGATTCACTCCCTCGGTTAACCATGTGGCTCCCGGTTTTTCATGTTGAAAAGCATTTGAAATTCATTTCTGATATTCCCGGAACACACCTAAAACCTGGGCATGGGAAATATTACTCTAATATTACCCTAAAGACATAGGGGAGACAGTGAGGAAAAAAAGGGAGACTGAAGCAATAGGGAATCAGAGTCTTGAGGAGACCTTCAATTGTGTCTTATACTCCTCCCCCTGACTAAGAGTGGCCACATTCAGAGAACAAAGTTTAAAAATCACCAAACACCAGGTTATAGTCCAACAGGTTCATTTAGAAGTACAAGTTTTCAGAGTGCTGTTCCTTTATCAGGTGGGGCAGGATCATAAGACTCAGAATTTATGGCAAAAGTTCAACAATAACCGATGGGGAAATATTTAAACATTCAGTGAGTTAGAGAGTCGAATAAGTTGGCGCTGATATTTAGATGATGAAAATCAGCAACTCAAGATGGAGGGAATCCATGGGATCGTTTTAAAAGCAAGGTTGAGGTCTCTTCGTCTCCACAAATTGACACATCGAATTGGAAAAGGCAAATTGATGAGGGCAGTATGTTTTGTATTTTGAATGGCCTGGGTAGTAGTGAAGCCAGCGAGCTTTAGAAAATTCCAAAATCATGATGGGTACATTTTTGTTAAACCATCAAATATTCCCAGTTTCCAAATCTTAGTATGAAGGCAAATTGTCTTTTTATCACAATTGAATTGGGCCCAAATGCAGTACAAGGATACATTTGTAAAAGGGGGCAAAAAAGTTTGTTTGTTCTAAACTGAAGAATCTCTCCATTTAAATGTGTTTTACAAAGATTTAATTAATTTGCAATGAGAATTAATTAAGTTTTTTTACTTTTCTTCTGAAGACAGTAATGTGCTCTGAATGAAAGTCTCTTTAAATGTTTTCTGAAGGTGTCAGCAAATGGAAACTTTTGTTTTAGTTTCTCAGACACACCTGTGAGAGGTTAAAAGTATTAACATTGAGCTTGCTAAATTTGGGTTATGACTCACCAGCTTTGAGTTGTTTGAAGATTTACAAGAATGTTGCCTGGATTGGAGGATTTGAGTTATAGGGAGGGGCTGAATAGGCTGGGGCTATGTTTCCTGGAGCATTGGAGGCTGAGGGTGACCTTATATAGGTTTATAACATAATGAGGTTTAGGGTGTAGGTTTGCTCGCTGAGCTGTAGGTTTGATATCCAGACGTTTCATTACCTGGCTAGGTAACATCATCAGTGGTGACCTACAAGTGAAGCGAAGCTGTTGTCTCCTGCTTTCTATTTATACGTTTGTCCTGGATGGGGTTCCTGGGGTTTGTGGTGATGTCATTTCCTGTTCGTTTTCTGAGGGGTTGATAGATGGTATCTAGATCTATGTGTTTGTTTATGGCGTTGTGGTTGGAGTGCCAGGCATCTAGGAATTCTCTGGCATGTCTTTGCTTAGCCTGTCCCAGGATAGATGTGTTGTCCCAGTCGAAATGGTGTTTTTTTTTCCCTCCGTGTGTAGGGCTATGAGGGAGAGAGGGTCGTGTCTTTTTGTCGCTAGCTGGTGTTCGTGTATCCTGGTGGCTAACTTTCTTCCTGTTTGTCCTACGTAGTGTTTGTGGCAGTCCTTGCATGGAATTTTGTCTACACTTTGAGATGCTCAGTCTTCAATTAGCCTGATAATTATTTGATTTATTATTGTCATGTGTACCTAGGCACAGTGAATAGTTTTGTTTTGCGTGCACTACAAATCATACCATACAAAGTGCATTAGGGTCATAGAATAGAACGAGGAATACAATGTTATGTCTACAGAGAAGGTGCACAAAGAGCAAGATCCACATTAAATTTTAAATTTGTGAGGTCCAGTCAAAAGTCTAATGACAGTGGGGAAGAAGCTGTTCTTGAATCTGTTTTTGAGCTTTTTGTTTTTTCTGCTTGTTGGAAGAGATTATAACTGGGATGTTGTTGTTGGCTGCCTTCCCGAGACAGTGAGAAGTTTCAATGGAGTCAATGCATACAAGGTTGGTTTATGTGATGGATTGGGGCTGTGTTTACAACTCTGTAGTTTTGATAGTCCTGGGCAGAGTAGGTACTGTACCAACTTGCGATGCATTAGAGGACTGACATTGTCAGGTGCACAGAGTCCCGTTACAAGGTCAGGGGAAAGGAAATATTTCCAAAAGCAGCATATTCATGTAGAGTTGATTTGCAACATTACCTTGAGTGTGAATAGGACAAGATTGACAATATCCATGTGTATTAAGTTGATGACGCTTTGAGCCTGTCTACACTCAGTGTGGCTACAACAGCTTGATTAAACATTCCTTCCTTGCTCCATTGAGTCCAGAACATCAAGAAATCAGAGGAAAACCACCCTGGGTAAATTTGGGAAATAATATTTTGTGAAAACATCCCTCTGCCACCTCCCCCTTCCCCACCAAATTGAAACCTGTCTGAGAAATGTTGAAGTGAAAGCTCTCTCCATCATCTATGGCACAAGCAGCTTTGATGGTTAGCTATTGTTTCCTCCTTGATGTATTATTATCTGGTGCTAGGATACAGCCTAAGAATGTAAATTTCTGCAAGCCTTTTCGCTGTATGAAGGAGGGAAGGGATCTGAGCACAATTCGCTGCTGTCATTTTTCTCATGTCTTCCCTTGGCACTCCAGTAACATTGTCGCAATTCTCTCACTGCCTATGCCTCTTCAACATGGGAACCAGAGGACCAATGTTGTGGGGACATGAGTTCAAATCTTGTCCTAACTCATAAACTCATACGGCCTGGAAACAGACCCTTCAGTCCAACTCACCTATGCTGACCGGGTTTCCTAAACTGAAGTGGTCCTACTTCCCTGCATTTGGCCCTTATCCCTCTAAACTTTGCCTATTCATGTACCTATCCAAATGTCTTTTTAATGCTGTAATCATAACCAACATCTATCACTTTCTCTGGCAGCAGTGTTACAGAGCTGGTGACCTGGGGGTCTGGACTAATGCGGCAAATCACAAGTTTAGATCCCACCACGATAGCTGTGGGAAGGTAAATTCAACTCATAAATGAGTCTCAAATATAGTGAGCATAACAGAACCAGAAAAACCCATCTGGGTCACCAATATATTTTAAGGATGGAAATCTGCCATCCTTCCCCAGTCTGGCTCATATTTAACTCCAGACAAATAACAATGAGGTTGCCTTTTAATTGTCCCCTCAAATGCCCCTGCAAGTCACATCACTGAATCAAAGGTGTTACAAAAGGAGTTGTTTGAGTGACTAAACTGCGGCTGTTCACAAAAGCAGTTCATCACCACTCGCCACTTACCACGCCCCCCCACCGGCAACCAGAATTGTATACAGTATTCTAAGTGCAAGTTAAGATCAGTTAATAAAATCCGTCTTAGTAATGGCGGTCCGTGATAATGTCACAGTAAAAGCCCAGCTGATTCGGTAATAGCCTTCAGGGGCGTCTGCCATCCTCACTTGGTCTGGCCTGCATGTAGTTCCAGACAAACAGCAATGTGGTTCTTTCTTGAAGTGGCCAAGTAAGCCAAAGGTAATTAAGGAATGGTCAACAAATTCTAACCTTGCCCACATCCCTTGAGACAAAGCAAGCCCAGTCCTGCCCTCCCTGAATATTAGAATGTAAGCATTTGGTGGAGTTAGGTTGTAAGATATTGGACAGAATTGTTTTCACAACTGCACTCAACTGGCTGATGAAATTGTCCATTTAGATTACTAATCAAATGTTCTTTCATTGCTGCGATTCATGTTCAGAACTTATCTGGCCCTCAGTTCAGAACATTGTTTACAGTTACATAAATATCTAGAGCTTACTGATTATTCATTTGTTCATCTGACCTCCTTAGTTAGTTGCAGAATCAGTTGAATGTTAGCTTGCAGTCTCCCGTCCTTGACAGCACATTGCCCAAGATAATATCAAGCCAAGAGCAAAAGCTGTGATATGTGGAGCTGGTTTCCTCTGTTACAATGTCGTCATTGATGCTCTGTGCCTTCCAGCCCCTGTATGTCCAATCGAGTGGAAAACATACTGCTGTCAACCATTGTCTCCTTCAAGCAGATTCATTTCCTGGGAAAGCATTTTAACTCCTGAGTTTGTTTTCCCCGATTTCCAGTGCCATTGACTGGAGGAAGCCAATGTAATGTGCAGTCTCTGAGATGCACCGTGAGATGGCAAAATAGTTGTAGCAGTTAAGGAGGGCGATCATTTAACCAGATTGATGTTGGGTTAGGGTTGGGGAACTGGTGCAGGCCATTCAGCCTCACTCAAACCTGCTCTCTCATTCAGTTAGGCTGGGTCTAATCTGTATCATAACCCCAGCGAACTGCATTGTTTCCCTTGTTATGTTTGGCTATCTTCTCATTAACCTCATTCTCATTAATATGCACCTCTGCAGTAGGCTGAGGTGCTGCACTACCACTGTGCCACAACAGTCCTATTCCTTGGTGTGTTTGGCAAATGTTTATCCATCTCCAGTTTGAAACTTTCATCTGGCCTCCAGTCTGAGCAACTGTTCATGAGTCCCGAGTGGGGCATTGTGCACAGTGCCTTCAATTTTATATTTGCCTGGATGCATGATCTCTCTTTAAAAGGGGACATCTTATTTTGTTTTTTAGGTGCAGTAAAAATTGCATAATGCTGCCACAAAAGGCACCATCTTAAGTACAAGTACCTAAGTATGGAATCGAAAAGTAAGAACAAAATTAAAGGTTAAACGTTGCAGTGATTAAAGTACAATGACACCATCTTTATTTTCTACTTAAAACAAAGAAAGTTCAAACATTACAGTCTTAAGTGCTTAGCGACAGTGGGACCACACTTTGATGAATCACCTTGAGATGCTGAGGCTGTCCCTCCAGGTCTGTGCTAAGTCTGAGGCTGGCAGTCCGTGACAAGCAGAAGAGAGCATGAAAGAAGATACATGAGAACAAAAAAAAGTAGAGGAAGGAAACAAAACAGACCGAGCGGACAAGCTCCATCTAAAGTGTCCTACTCCACTGCCATCTTGGATTCTTGTCCACTGACGCATGGCTGAGACGAAACATTGGGAGAGGGATGCCATTTCAGATTTTCATTAGTCTTTTCATGGAGGCGCGCTCTCTGACGTCACCCCGATTGGCTTTGCTGTAGTTTTAAGATCACTCCCTCTACTCCACAAATGTATGTCCTATCTCATTTGGTCTCCGAAGGATCTGAAAGTGCTCCAAATCCAATGAGTTACCTTTCACAGCGAGACTAGCACTGTTTCCGAAACAAATGAATTGGCCGTTTTACACATCCAGCATGGCCCAGATTGTTTGATCCAATTCCAGTGGCCATTGACTGGTGGAATCCAACAGGACGTGCAGTCGCTGAGATGCAACGTGAGAAGGCAAATAATTGTAGATGTAAAGGTAGAAAGTTGTTCAACTGGATCGGTTTTGGATGAGGGAACTAATGCCGGTCACTCAGGCCCACGAACTTGATTTTATGTATGATTCCGTCTTCATAAAATATAAATCTGCAAGTACGATCCTAACCCTCCATTTCCCATCACGTTCTCTGGTTCAGATTCTTCAAAGCGAGTGGTTTTCAAGCGAACGCTCTAATGTCCTTGTGTATCCTTTTACTGTAGCGTTGATATTAAAAATGCATCGGTAGGTCTACAGGATTTGGGGTCAAAGTTCCCAAAGGGTAATATTTTACGATTAAGATCTGAAACTAATTACCCAAATGGTGATGGAGATTGGAAAGGAGTAGGACTCTTGTGGTATAGTGGTAGTGTCCCTTCCATTAAGCCAGGAGACCCAAGTTCAAAATCCCACCTACTCCCTGTGTCATAACCTGTCTGACAATAACTAGTAAGAAGGGAGTCATGTTTCACAATATCTTTTCACTTTTATGTTTTACTAATACCTTTTTGGTACTGGTGCTGAGCAGGTGTGTTAAAAGTATGCTGGCACGTTGTTGCCACCCATATAAATTATTTGAGACTGGAATGCGATAATACACCTTCAGCTTTAATGAGAAGTTTTGATCATTTGAGATGAGAGGGTGATGCTTAAGCTCAGTCACAGCAGAGAACTGCAGGGTTAATCCGTTGCATCAGAAAGACTTGTCTGGGAGTGCAGGAGAAATCTGGCCTCTGCCTGCGGAGAAAATCATTGAGAGAGAGAACTCAGTGAGTTCTGCCGGAGAGAAATAAGAGCAGACACTATTTCAGTGTAATTTGTGACGGTAAACTTGGAAAGGAGTGAATTTCAAGCCAATAGAAAGCACTTTTCTGACAGATGCCACAGAATTCTTCACAAGGAACAGCGAGCATTATACGGAATGTCCATCAGATGGAACAGCAGAGGCAAAAGCTTTGGAATAATTTACAAGACAGATGCTGAGCGTTGGCGGGATGCTCCTGGGTTTGTCTGGGCAGATGAATTGAATCAAAATGAAAGGTCATCGCTGTCCAACAACTTGGACAGATGCAATGCCTTTTAAATGCCTAATGCACAGGAGGGTGGGGAAACCAACATGTTCCCTTCCCGAGATTAATCTGTTTAAGATTTGTTACTTTTCCTCCTACGGTGACTGGTAGTGGTTCGTGCTGCTGCCTTAGAGCACCGGGCACCTGGTTTGATTCCATCCCTAGAGGTTTCCTTCTCTAATCCCTTTAAACAGTCCTATTGCACTGTGTGGAATGAGCTGCATGAGGAAGTGGGGGAGGCTGGTACAATTGCAATATTTAAAAGGCATCTGGATGGATATATGAATAGGAAGGGTTTGGAGGAATATGGGCCAAATGCTGGCAAATGGGACTAGATTAGGTCAAGATATCTGGTCAGCATGGACGAGTTGGACCGAAGGGTCTGTTTCTGGCTGTACATCTCTATTACTCTATGACTTCAACAACAACACTAGGTATTGACCAACCCATAATCTCTCTTGCTCTCTCCCGCTCTTGCTCTGTCTTCAGAGTTCTGTTCTTTCCAGTAGTGTAACACACTCAGTAATAGTGCAGCATGATGGCTCAGTGGTTAACACTGCTGCCTCACAGTGCAAAGGACCCCGGTTCAGTTCCAGCCCTTGAGTGAATGTCTGTGTGGAGTTTATACGTTCTCCCCCTGTCTGTGTGGGTTTCCTCCAGGGGCTCTGATTTCCTCCCACAGTCCAAAGATGTGCAGCTTAGGTGGGTTGGCCGTGGGAAAAGGCCATTCAACCCAGTGAGTCTGCTGCTGCATTCAATCATTATTGATAAGTTACTCAACCCCATTCTCCCTGTAACCTTTGATACTCAAGAACCTATCTATCTCCGTCTTAAATATACTCAATGACTTGGCCTCCACAGCTTTCCGTGGTGGTGAATTGTAGTGGGGTGGTCAGTGTGGACTCGATGGGGAGAATGGCCTGCTGATTCTGTAAGCATGCAACCTGGATACTGTTAAATGTTTGCTTTTAGAAATCTGTCTCTGCCAGTCAAGGAATAAATGGGCAAGGAGCAAAAGCTGTACATTATTCATGTCAGTTTCTGACAGCAAGAGATCAGTGCTATTCAAATTGATTGTGATTGAAGTCCTTTGACAGGAAGGTTGCTTTAGTTTTTCTGGGGGAAATATTTAACTCGGAGACATTGAGCAATCCCGTTACCTGGGATTTACTCCAATATTTCTCCTGGGAAAACCATGCTCAGGAAATATTCTCAAATGTTGCCCGATCTTGCTAAATATATTTGTAGTTTGGTGAAAGGGAAATGAAGTGAGCTATTGGGTGCTGAGCTTTTTTGCAATGTTCTGTTACTTTGGTCCATTGTGCTTTTCCATGCCGAGAGGTGTGGGATGGTTGATTATTCATGGGATCATGTTTCTTTAACAGCTGGGCATTCGATCCAGGGACTGATCTGTACGCCGACAGGCTGCTGGACTGGAGAGAATTGAACCCAATCCTTCCATCAGATAGCTGGACACATCTCCACTTTTGGCAAGAATATCCAAAACGTAACTAGGAATCAGTGATAACTCTTCATCTAATCCAACCCAAGAGGTTGGGACATTCAATGTGTAAATTCACTGATGGCTATCACTGACATATTGTCCATGCAGACTTGACCATGTTTCATTAGCTAAGTTTTAGGTCCCAGCTAATCTTAAGGCCAAAGGGCTATATATAGCTCAGCTCCATGTCCTCACTTACTGCAAAGTTCTATTCATCTATCAATTTTTTTTTTGGCCAATTAGACCCTTTTAATATTTTTTTTTTCAGAATCAAATTGGGTGTGCCCAAGGAATGACTCCACATCCCTTTATCGTGACTCCTGTATGATGTACTCAGTCCAGTCCAATAAATGATTATGATTAAATGGACCTCTGTAGATATGAAGGACTATATCTCCACAAGCCAAATGTTCAATAGATTCAAATTCAAAAGGGAAGAGCTTATTTGGCTCAACCTCTCTGAACTTCATGTACGAGAAATGTTTTACACCCGCTAATTATTCTTCAGTGTTTGTATGATGTGGGGATTGAGGGTGTTTCAGCTCTTGGCCGTACAACGGTGTGTTTTTGATGAGGGTAACTGGATAACTGGGCAGTGTTCCAGTTCCCTTTCCACTCTGTGGATCTGTTTTAACAAATGTGTATGGTAGACTTGTCATAGATGTTTGAATCCCAGTATATGGGTTGATGGTGGCATTGTGGTAATGCGATTGGATTTGTAATCCGGAGGCCCAGACTAATGCTGTGGGACCATAGGTTCAAATCCCACCATGGATAGCTGGTTTGTCTAGATTAAATTAGATTCCCTACAGTGTGGAAATAGACCCTTCAGCCCAACATGTCCACACCGACCCTCTGAAGAGTAACCCACCCAGACCCATTTCCCTCTGCCTCATGCACCTAACACTATGGGCGATTCAGCACGGCCAATTCACCTGACCTGCACACCTTTGGACTGAGAGGAAACTGGAGCACCCGGAGGAAACCCACGCAGACACTGGGAGAATGTGCAAACTCCACACACAGTCGCCTGAGACAGGAATTGAACCTGGGTCCCTGGCACTGGAATTTAAATATGAGTGATAAAATCTGAAATTGAAAGCTAGTCTCAATAATGGTGGCCATGACCACTGTCATTAATGGCTATAATGTCTTAAGAGAAGGAAACTTGCCCTTTTTACCCAGCCTGGCCCACCTTATGAATCCATACCTCTCATCAATGTGGCTAATCCTTAACTGCCCTCTGAAACGGCCAAGCATGCCACTCAATTCAAGGGCAATGATGGATGGGCAACAAATGCCAGTGAAACCAGTGATGCCAACATCCCGTTAAAGAATAAACAAAAGCAGGGAAGTAGTTGATTTCGTTAACAACTAAAAATGCCTGAGTCTTTGCAGGACAAGACTGGAATGATCTCTCCTGTTGTGTATTGGTTGAGTAGTAAGTATTGAATCTACAACAGGCATGTAGGTCAGGTTCACTGCCCTCTGGGATTTTGCTCTGCCTCCTCCACTCGCTGAGTTAATTTTCCTCCTCCTCCACCGAATGTGCAAGTTTTCTGAGAAACTCGATGAAAACGTGTCCCCTCTTTAGTCGAGAATTTGCTCTTACAGACTCCTCCCAGGCTCAACTGACCAGAGTAAATCACACAAGCCGTACGCAAGCACCACCTTCTGAAATGCAAATTGTTGGAAACACTTCAAATCTATGAGCATCTGAACCCTGGGAAGTTCATTGACCCAAAATGTGAACTTTAGCCTTTGCATTCTCCTGACACTGTCTGACCCGCTGAGTGTTTTCTGGCATCGTCTGTTTCTGATTCAGAATCGCCAGAAAATCTCTTTTGAGAGAGCTTCGCAGTGCTTTTCCCAACCTATGATTAGATTTTAAGTGTAATTAGAATTGAATTGCAATTTCATATTTTAATATGATAATCCCACCGTGCCTTTTCATGTAAACTATATTTGGATACAGTGTTCGACACTGCTTCAGTGGCTGACACTACAACGATCTGTACAGCTGCATAGCAAATGCCATCTGCTGATTTTTTTTTTTGTTCCCCCCCCTAACCAGAGGCTGATTTTGAGCAGGAAGCCAAGTGATAATGCTGGGAGTGAATCATCTGACTGGAGTGACCTATTAGTCCACACAGTGCATAGCCTTTAGTTTTCTGTAGGTAGTGGAACTTTTATTGGGAAGCTCCCAGATTGTAACCATAGGTGATAGTTACCAGGACGTATGATTCTTAAGCATCTTTTGTTCAAAGTCGTGAACAATTACAAGTTAGCTAGAGGTAGGGGACGCAGTTTTAAAAATGTAGGGTCTCCAGTTCCATTTGGAAACGAGGAGGAATTTCTCCTCCCCAGAGGAGTGTTAGTGTTTGAAAGCAGCGGAGGCGGGGTCTTTGAATATATTCAAAGCTGAGTTGTTCAGATTTTTAATTGACAGGAGGATTGAGGATTGAGGATTCTGGACGATTGGAAGGAAAGCGGAGCTTAGGTCACACTCCGAACTGCAGTCTGTTGAACGGCAGGAGGCTCAAGGGTCCGAGCGAGTCATGTCGTACAAAAACAAACCCTTTGGTCCAACTCGCCCGTGCTGACCAGGTTTCCCAAATTAAACTAGTCTCATTTTGTCAGCATTTGGCCCATTTCCCTCTGAGCCTTCCTGATTCATGTACCTGTCCAAATATCTTTGAAATATTGTAACTGAGCCCACATCCACCACATCCTCTGGAAGTTCATTCCACACGTGAACTACTCTGTGTGAAAATGTTGCCCCTCAGGATCCTTTTAAATCTTAAACCCTCTTATCTTAAACCTAAGACCTGTAGTTTTGAACTGCCCTATCCTTAGGAAAAGACATATGCTATTCACCTTATCTATGCCCCTCATGATTTTATAAACTTCTATAAGGTCACCCCTCAACCAACTACAGTCCGGTGGAAAAAGTTCCAATCTATCAAGCCTCTCCCTATAACTTAAATCCTCCATTTCCAGGAACATCCTTGTAAATCTTTTCTGTACCCTTTCCAATTTAATAATATTCTATGGCAGGGTGACCAGAACTGTGCACACCTGCTACTGTAGGTGTGTGTGTTGCCTGCTACAGAGGACGAGGTAGGGTAAAACGTCAAAGGTTTCAAATGGGATAGTATCACAACACAACACACAGTCTGTTGCATGATGCACTTCACCTGCAAGCCTTTTGAATAGAATATGTGTGAGCTGACATTGCACCCACACTGGCACACTGTTGGTATCACAATCCAGGTGTCCCACAACCTGAGCTAACCGATGCTCCCAGGGCTGGCTTCGAAATCTACATGTCTAATTTTCTCACTTTTTGTTTCAAGGGGAAGATTTAGATACATCCATGAGGCCCCTGCTGGCTTTTGCTGGTGTATTTTGTAAACTCATGTTCCAACTGAAGCCACTTGCTGAACTTTCCTATGTTTGACCATTTATACTTGAGTGTCTCCCTCTGCTGTGTGGAGAACTTTCTCCGATCTCCAACAGTCTTCTCCAATATCTCAAGTTCCCTACAAGCTGCATTCTTTTGCAGTTTAATTGGAGTTTAATTTGGATAAATGTGAGGTACTGGATTTTGGTGAAACAAACAAGGGCAGAGCTTATAGTTAAAAGTAGGGCCTTGGGTAGTGTTGTAGGACAGAGAGACCTAGGGTTCAGGTACATAATTGTTCAAAGTTTGCATCGCATATAGTTAGGATGATTAAGGAGGCATTAAGCATGTTTGCCTTCATTGTAAGGACCTTTGAGTGTTGGAGTTGGGATGTTATGTTGAGGTTATACTAGACATTGGTGAGGCCTCTTCTGGAATATTGCATCCAGTTCTGGTTGCCCTGTTATGGGAAGGGTATCATTAAGCTTGAGGGTTCAGACGTTTACCAGGAGGATGCTGGGAATGGAAGGTTCGAGTTATAAGGAGAGGCTGGCACTTTTTTTCCTGGAGGTTGAGGGGTGACCCTATAGACCTTTCTAAAATAATGAGGGGTATAGACAAGGTGAATGGCAGCTGTCTTTTTCCTAGGGTTGGGGGTTTCAAGACTCTGGGCATGTTTTTAAGGTGAGGAGACACCGATTTTAAAAAGGCTCGAGGGAACATTTTTTTTCCCCCCGTAGAGCATGGTTTGTGGTGGATGCGGGTGTAATTACAACATTTAAAAGGCTTTTAGATAAGTACATGAATTAGATATGTTTGGAGGGATATGGGCCAAGCTCAGGCAGGTGGGATTAGCTTAGTTTGGGATTATGGTCAGCATGTGTGTGTTATGCTGTCATTCTATTACTGATTAGGCTTGCAGCAGGGAGAGTATGGCTTTGGCAATGACTGGGTAGTAAATAAAGAGAGTTTGGATCTTTGTGTATATACAGTATAAATCCTTGAAATTCCTGTGTGTGCATCAAATATTGCAAAACTCAGTTTGACACAATGTTTAGTCATTGACCATCAGAGTGTTTGCATTCAAGGCATTTCTCACTTTACTTTGCAAAAATACATTTCAATGGTAGAGCAGCTTTAAGATTTGCTGCATCCTTCTTCAGAACCTTTTGTAACTCAATATCTAGCATGATTCCTAACTTTTGGTGAGTGTAATTGTAGACTTTGGATTCCATCTTAACCCCACTATTATTCCAAAGGATTGCTCTCTCATTAGCAAGACACAACTGGTGTTGAGTTTACCTGAGGGTTGCCACACCTCAGGTGAGAGACGAGTTTGAGAAGGTGGGATCTTCATGGTAACCTCAGACAGTGCAAGCATTAAGGCTGTGCTGTCAGTATCACCCCACATTGCAAACCAGCTGTCCAGCTAACTGACATCTCCACTCTCTATCTTAACTCTGTTACATTTTGCTTTCCAGCGTCAACATTGCAGACATGTTATCCAAGGTGAGGCAAAGTCAGCAGTCATTAAATGCCATCGCTGAAGACAAAAGCCATGTCAATGAGATCCAGGAACACATTCACGTTGTGAAAAATGGAATTAATAGCTTAACTAACACCAAGGTAAGACTTGAAAACTTCTGGATTATGCTTCATTGGGAGTTTGATATCTCTGCCATAAAGTATGTTTGGACTAGTGTTACAACTGAGATGCGAAGAATGAGTTGTCATTCCTGCGTTCCAGTGTCCCCCAGACCACAGCATAAACTTAACAATATTTTACCCAAATCCCAATTCAACCAATGGTATGCTTTCTCCATATTAGACCTATATTAAAAAGATGCATTGACTAGGTTTCTTTAGTAGACACAAAATTATTGATTAGTTATGGGAAAGAAAAAGCAAATCTGCCCAGTGAAGATGCAGCATTGGTTAGGGTTCAGATTACTTTGTGAGATGAATATATAAATGTTTACCTCTCTATCCCAAGGACAGCAGCAAAGCAAGAAGGTGGGCTCATTACTACACATTCTGCTAGGCAGTTAAAGTTAGGCAATAAATGCTGGCAATCCTGAATTAAATAAATAGCCTCACACTCACATCCTTCAGATTAAAGAGATAAAATGGATTTCTCTCTTCACAGGTTCATTTTCTTTTTTTTTAAAAAAAAGCACTTTCTAGCCAAGATTAGTTATTCTTGAAGGTAAAAAAACAATAAAGTGTGCAATGTCCTGAAGTCTGTAGATCTGGCAGTCAAGTCACTAATCATAACTGTCTGGTATACTGGCAGATACAGCTTGCTCAAGAAATACAGTATTGAAAAGTTCTTTCAGAAGAACCATCAGTTTTCACAGAATTCACCACAGGAATGCGGTGGAAACACCAAGTATGAGGCAGGTTCTTATACCAGCCTTGGGGGAGGCAATGACCTAGTGACATTAGCGCTAGACTATTAATCGAGAGACCCTGGTAATGTCCTGGGGACATGGGTTCAAATCCTGCCATGGAAATTGATGGAATTTGCATTTGATAACAAATCTGGAATTAAGAGTCTAGTACTGGTCATGAAACCATTGTCGATTGTCAAAGCAAACCCCATCTGGTTCACTTTAGGGAAGGAAGCTGTCAACATTATCTGTTCAAATTACACGTGACTCCAGACCAACAACAATGTGGTTGACTCCTAACTGCTGTCTGAACAATTGGGGATGGGCAAGAAAATGCTGCGCATTGGCCAGTGCCGCCCACACCCCATGAATGACTTTTTTAAAAAATGGGCAGCTTGTCTTTACCAGATTTTTCCCAAGGAACCCCAAGAACAGAAACTGCAAACACTGTTCAAACAGGGCAACCCAAAGGTAAAACTGTCAAGTTGTTTTTCCAGAAGTGTTTTCAGGCAGCCAAGATCAAGAATTATCACAGACCACGTGATTTCCAGTCAGCCTTATTCAAAACAAAACTGTCCACGTCTTTTCAGTGACCTCTTCGAAAAAGAACATTCGGGCATCTCCACAATCTTTCAAACATAACTCTTCAAAGAAATATTAAATATTTCCTTTCTTTTCCCCCTTGGATCAAAAACACAGGGGCAGTCTGGAGAGGACTTATTCAGGTGGTCGAAACAAAAATTGGTTTTTGTACAGACGCAGGTTTGGGTTTGAGTTTATTTAGATTATAAGGGACCGTTAAGTGTTGTTTTTAATGAGTTATAGGCATTTTGGTAATGTGTTCTAAGAGAGCAGCAACAAAAATGATAATGAGTTTCTCTGGCCACCCATTAATTTTGCCAAATAAACTATTGAAATCTAGTTTTCTTACTGGGAATGCATATGTAATATTTTTAGCAATTAACACAAGGTGAAAGTGGGTCGGGAGAGAATAGATGAACTTGAGTCACTGTTACTAGTTAATTTGAAGTATTGCTGAGGGCCAGGGAGGTGAAGACTATCCTGACACCACATTTGTGTGAGATGATCACTGTGTCATTTTGGTGCTTCACAATGAGGATCAAAATCAGAAATGGGAACTGGAGTGGCAGGGACGAGATAGAGGAGATTATTGTTTCTAGATGCTTTGCATCTTTCCATGATCAGCTGACACATCTGTTCCTCTGTCTCCTGCTGGCTATTGAGAGACCAACGCTATAGCCCCAACATAATGATTACCCCTTTCTTGTTCCTCAGTTCTACCCATATGGTCTGGCTGAATGGGCACCGCCAAGATGTCCTCTCTGAGTAGAACCGTGCCAATCTTCTTAATCAGTGATGCAACTCCTCCACCCCCGCTCCCCCCCACACACACGCATGTAGTGGTCTCCTCTACATTGGGGAGACAGGGTGCCAACTTGCGGATCGTTTCAGAGAACATCTCTGGGACATTTGCTGCAAACAACCCCACTGCCCCGTGGCTGAATGCTTCAACTCCCCCTCCCACTCCAGCAAGGATATGCAGGTCCTAGGCCTCCTTCAACGCTAAACTTTACTACCTGATGCCTGGAGGAAGGACGACTCATATTCCACCTTTAGGACCCTCCAACCACACAGGATCAATGTGGGTTTCACCGTTTTCCTCACTTCCCCTCCCCCCACATTATCCCAGTCTTAAGCCTCCAACTTGGCACTGCCCTCCTTGACCTGTCCATCAAATTTCCCATCCATCTGCTCCACCTTCCTCTCTGACCCATCACCTTTTCCCCCACCTTCATTTACCCATCACATTCTCAACTACCTTCCCCAACCCCACCGCCCCCCCCCCCCCCTCTCATTTATCACTCAGCCCTCCAGCCCACAAGCCTCATTCCTGATCAAGGGCATATGCCCGAAACGTTGGTTCTCTTTCTCCTCTGATGTTGCCTGACCTGCTATGTTTTTCCAGCACCACACTCTCCACATGCATCCACCCGCGTGCATGCACACACAGACATTCCCCCCCCCCCCCCCACCGCCCATCCATCTTGTCTGAAATATCTAACCCCTGGAACATTGAGCTGCCAGTCCGGCCTTTCTCTCAGCCAAGTTTCTGCAATGGCTGCAACATTGCGGTCCCATGTGGTAATCCAGGCCTTAATGCAAAGTGTATAACAGATGAACTTAAGTTAAATACACATTTTCATTATCATTCATGAATACTAAATGTACCTGTGTTCATTCATTAGCCTGGTCCTGCCTATCCTTCCTATTAGACTCATTTCTCGATCATTACATGTGCTGACCCACCACTCTGGCTCCCCCGCCCTGCCATACAAATTTAAACCCTCCCAAATTCCACTGGCAAGACCCCCCTGCAAATGGCAGTGCGTGCTGGATCAGTTGTTAATTTTAAATCTTAGATAATTTTTGTGAAGCAAAGGTATTAAGGAATTTGAGCCAAATACAGATGTGAGGAGTTAGGCTACAGATCAGCTGTGATCTTATTGAATAGCAGAACAGGCTTGAGGAGGTGAATGGCCTACTCCTGTTCCTGTTTCTGAGTAACCTGTTATGGACCAGACCAGGCTTCTCAAACTATTTTAAGAAGGTAGCCTAGCCCCTAACTCTCTCTTAAAGGGAAATGTAAAGTGCCGTGTTCCAGATGCAGTGTGACTGGTCAAACTACTCCATATTAAGCAAAACACAATTTGTTTGAACACTATTGATAAAATACAACCAAAGAAAGAGGAATTTAGAATAGCCTAACTATTGGAAACTTAACAGAATAGTTGATACAATTGCTTTATTAATTAATGGTTGCAATATAGTAAATCCCATCAGCATACTCTTTGGCAAATACAGAAAACAGATTTTGTCTCCCATGCAATCTAGCAGCTGAGGAAGAGAATCCCCAGCTTTTGGCTGTAATCGGTGAGGGGTGGTAAGAATAGCTTCTACCTCTTCAAGCCCACAACAGCAACTGTTTTAAAGTTAAACCTAAAAACAAAATTAGAAATTCTGGTCTGAGAGAGCTGGCCACAACCCATTCAGGCTGCTGCTATTGTTCCAATGTTTTAAAATAACCCAAGTTGTTTATTCTAATGGTTTTGGTGCACCGTTTGGCACCACTGCCTTACAACCTCCCTTTTAAAAACAGAGACTAGGACAAGATAACCTCTTAAAGCCACAGCATTGTCACAGACATCAGCATTCGACAGTGTGCTGTTTTTATTAGATTCTGTACCATTACGTGAATTGGTGATACAAATAGATCAAAATGTCTGGCTCTTTAACCTGGAATCATGGCCTTTAAATTTGAGAATGTAAAATAGTTTACCTGAATCATAAACTACTCATGCTAGATAGTAATTGTGATGAACTGTACCAGGTGAATTTGTGGCAGAGTTCTTTTTGGACTGTTGCACTGAGAGGAATGTTGGAAGATTTGCTTTCAATCTGAACTGTCTAAATTAAATGCCATAATTATTCCTTCCATTTTTAACACCATTCTGCATGCCTTTAAGGAATGTTTTTACCCCTTCATGTACTACTTTTCTGTTGCAACACAGTATTGTTCTGAAGGCAGAATTAGTATTCGTCAGATGTAGCACATCCTGCATTCTATAGAACACATGGCATTTCCCCAGGGTGAGAGCAAGACCCAGGCCAGTTTTTGATCAAAATTCACTTCCCCACACAATCACCTCGAGGGGCTTCCCTTCAGAGGCTTACTCTCATGAGAACAGGAGGAGTTGCAACCTTGCCTTCTTTAAAGCAAAGCCGCTAGGCATCCCAAACGTATTGGTAATCAAAGGGCCAACTATTCTGCAGAGTCACCCCTGTGACCTGAGATGCAGCCACCTTCCCCAGAGGTGTGATCACTACACATTCTCCAGTACGTGGGTTTGAAACATCACTCCTTAAATCCATCATTTCACTCAAAAATGTGTGGTAGACAAGCTTTTAAAAATATCGGTGAGAGAATAAGGATAGACTTCACCTTCCCAAACAAAACTGTCAGTCAGTAATCTGTCCTGGAGCTCACGAGTGAAACCCCTTCCACTCCAAACCACAGTTCCCAAAGACTATGTTAAATTGTCCCCAGAGTATCAGATATTTGCTGAATGAAAAATGTAGTCATTGTGTTAGAAAAGAAAAGCTATTTTGCAAATGAAATGCAACCATTAACCAACGATTTTGCAGTTAAATAGCTGTAGTGAGAGTGCTTTTGTTTGTGTAGGTAAGCATTAGTACATTTAACAGAAAGGGATCCTACAAAGACAACAGAAGGATCGAAGATTTCACTTTTTAAAACTTATAACAAAAAAAATGACATCAATCTCATTCAAACAGTAATTAACAGCTGAAGGGTGCTTCAAATAAAAAGGAAAATTGCATTTGAAATAGAATAGTACAAAAATATACCACAGATGGTCATAGGCGCTCATATTACTTACCACACAAATGCAGTACCATAAGCAATCTCAAAGTCTTTTTAATTCAGCTTTTGTTTTGTAGGGTCTCTCACTTCCCATTTAGTTGTTTGAGGCTTGAATTGCATTCACCTACAACCTTGTTTTACATGAATATTATCTGCCCCAGACACAGTTATCATTGACAGGAGCATATCTACAAACTCTCTCGTACTGGGGTCATGATAATCCTGATGACAAACAGTGCCAAGAGGTTTCCTTCTCCAAGCCCTTGAAACACCCCTGCTGGGCTTTGGCCCAACATCAACAGAGGCAGGTCTCCCCCTGTCTCCCCCTGTCTCCCCCGTCCTGTCCTTTCCAATTGTGTAGCATACACCATAACAGGGTGGCATGGTGGCTCAGTGGTTACCACTGCTGCTTTACAGTGCCAGGGAGCTGGGTTTGATTCCACCCTTGGCTGACTGTGTGGAGTTGCATATTTTTCCTGTGTCTGTGCGTGTTGCCCCCATAGTCTAAAGATATGCAGCAAAGGTGGATTGGCCATGCTAACTTGCCCATAGTGTCCAGGGGTGTGCAGGCTAGGTGGATTAGACCGAGGAAATGCAGGATTACAGGGATAGTGGAGTCTGGGTAGGATGCTGTTAGGGTCATTGTGGACTCCATGGGCCAAATGGCTTGCTTCCACAATGTTGGGATCCTATGATTCAAAACATAATCTTTGTAATATTCTGAGAACCCTTCAATAAAAGGGTTGCCAAAGAGAGAACTTTTCCATTCCGAGCCTGACTGTTTTTCCCCTCTATCCATCAATCCTCAGGGTCCCCAAACACCAACAGAAAACAAACTGACTGAAACCCCATTCTTTTTGCCCTATGCTTCGTAGCTGTCCACATTCATCATACCAACTCCAGATCAATTCAGCTTTTCTTGGAATGTAACAATGTCATAATCAAAAGAAAAAATTGGCCTTTCAAAGTACACCACAAGGCCTTTTGTTCTTAAAGGAAGATTGCACAAAATAAATGAGTTTTTTTCCATCCCATGACAATCAGTGGAGAACCTCCAGATGTACATGAAGAAGAAAGTTATGTGCATTACAGGGAAATTTAATTTCTATTTTGCTTCCGTTTTAAGGTGGTGTCCTGCAGTTTTTCACCTTTTTTTAAAAATATCAAGTGGTACACTTATCATCCAATGAGTCTTGCCAACTTAGAAGTTCTGGATTATGCTTATACGTGATGAGAATAACAACTTTCTGTGGAAAGCAAAATACTGCAAATGCCGAAAATCTGACGCAAACACAGAGAATGCTGGTTTAACCCAGCAGTTCTGGCAGCATCCGTGGAGAAAGAGTTAATGTTTTGAATCCATTGTGATTTTTGTGCAGAGTCATACCAGGCTCAAAACATTATTTCTCTCCTCTCAGATGCTGCCACATCTGCTGAGTATCTCCTGCACCCTCCATGTTTATTACCGCTTTTCATTTTGCTGTATTATATTCTTAAGACCGTCCTAATACATTGTACCCAGTTAACTTGGATACAGTGGGTTGTAAGTTGCATTATTTCTGTATCTAATGACTGCACATGGTAATGTGCCTTCATCGTTTCTTTCACAGGTTCAACAAGTCAGCTGCCCGGAGGTCCCACCTATTCCATCATGTACTTCAGCTTGGCACTTCTTGGTGTTCATTGTCCTTCAGTCTGTATTCTTTCTCTCTTACTTAATACACAGGTAATTCTTTTTTATTATGTAAAGGATGAGCTAATGTGTAAACGTTCATGTAGCTGGACCATGTGTTAGCAATGTGGGATTGTGTTATCTAGTAGTCCTTGGCAAAAATACATGGCCATCTGGTAAGTCAGGTACATGTCACACAGAATCATAAACACAGCAAGGAAACAGACTTTTCAGTCCAATCTGTGCCAACCCGATACCCTAAATTAACCTAGTCCCATTTGGCCCATATTCCCCTCAACCCTTCCTACTCCTGTATCCATCCAGATGCCTTTTAAATGTTGGAACTGTACCAGCCTCCACCATTTCCTCTGGCAGCTTGTTCTATACACGAACCTCCCTCTGCATGAAAAAGTTGCCCCTTAAGTCACTTTTTGCAGGCTATTGGGGTGTGAAAGGATCAGAAATCTATGAAGTGTTTATTTGGTCAACGGTATTGAAACTTGACTCTGACCAGTGTGCAGATAATTGAACCGCTCAGTGAGACCATGAAACTTTAATGATCTCAGTTTATTTCCCCTTCTTCTCATTTTAGCCAGGATAGCATTTCAAAGTTCCTCAGCTATACCTCCCCAGCTCACTGAGTCTCCTTTAACAACATCTCCCAAAACCCATGATCTTTACCATCGAGATCAAGCAGCGAAGCAGCACCATGTTCTCCTTCAAACCACACACCACCCTCCCTTTGAAATATATTGTTTCTTTGCATTCATTGGGTCAAAAATTCCTCAAACTCGCTTCAAAATAGTACCATGGGTCTACCGACACCTCTCTTTTGCAGTGGTTGACGAAGATGGCTCACCACCGTCTTATCAAGAAAAGTTAAGAATGGGCCAAAACATGTTTGCCAAATCAGTTGAAACATGGAAAATATGAGTGGTTGTAGACCATTCAGCCCTTCGAGTCTGCTCTGCCATTCAATATGATCATGGCTGATCATCCAACTTAGTAACCTGTTCACTTTTTCTCCTCAAACCCTTTTGATCTCAGTGTGTTAGTACTGCTGCCTCACAGCGCCAGTGACCCAAGTTCAATTCCAACTTTGGGTGACTGTCTGTGGGGTGTTTGCACATTCTCCGAGTCTGCATGGGTTTGCTCCGGTTTCCTGCCACAATCTAAAAATGTGTGCTGGCTGGGTGAATTGGCAATCTAAATTGCCCATAGTGTTCAGGGATGTCTAGGCTACATGCATTAGTCAGGGAAATGTGGAGTAATAGGGTCGGGGAACGGGTCTGGGTGGGATACTGTTTGGAGGGTCAGTATGGACTTGTTGGTTCAAATGGCCTGTTTCCACAATTTGTGGGCGGCACGGTGGCACATTGGTTAGCACTGCTGCCTCACAGCGCCAGGGATCTGGGTTCAATTCCCACCTCGGGCAACTATCTGTGTGGAGTTTGCCCGTTCTCCCCGTGTCTGCGTGGGTTTCCTCCCACAGTCCAAAGATGTGCAGGTTAGGTGAATTGGCTGGGCTAAATTGCCCGTAGTGTTAGGTGAAGGGGTAAATGTAGGGGAATGGGTCTGGGTGGGTTGCTCCTTGGAGGTCTGTGTGAACTTGTTGGGTTGAAGGGCCTGTTTCCACACTGTAGGGTATCTATCTATCTACCTAAACTACATCTAACTCCTCGTCAAAAACATTCAATGTTTTGACCTCAGCTGCTTTCTGCAGCAGAGAATTCCACAGAGTCACCCCCCTCTGGTGAAAAAAGTTCTCCACCTCTCAGTCCTGAATCCCCTGTATCTTTAAAACTGTGACTCATGGTTCTGAACTCCCTGGTAATAGGGAACATCCTTCCTGTCTCATCCCTGTTGCACAAAGAATTAAGAACCTGGGTGAGAGAAGGAAAAGACAGCCAAGGTTTGTGGTCAGGATGTATGTCCTAGATCTCCCTCAGAAGTTGTGATCATAATTGACCATGGACCTAGAATTCCAAGAGCCTCCCATTAAACAGCAACTATGTTCCCCAGGCAAGTGGCTACTTGCGCAATGCTCTTTTGTCTGTGCACTGTATGAGGGTATAACTGGATGCCTCCCAAGCAACGGAAAGGAAATCATTTGATTTTAAATTTAATGCTCCTCTGTGCTACTCACTCACTGCTATATTTACTTGTTAGCTGTTAAGATATCAATATGGAAACAGTGCTTAAGTTTCAATGTGCTCCAGGCACCTCTTGACTTCAAGGACTAAGAAAGTGTGACTCATCCAGGCTTGTGATTTATCAAGTTGCCATTTCTGGGATGGGGAAGAGATTCCATTTGCCTTCCCTGTTATTGTCTGCGCAATCTGCACATCATAAATAAAAGGGAAAACATAGATGTTTGTTCTGTTTTTAATTATCCACCTGATAATAATATACCCTGTTGTTTCGACGTGTTATTAATGCCTCAAAACCTGTGTACTATTGAGCCTTCCCTCTTTGTCTGAGATTGGGCGATACAAGATGTTGAAGCATAACTCGTGAGAAATCAGAGTTCATATGCTGGTGACTAAGATCTCGCTTGTCATTGAGATAATTGACAATTATCCTTGAGATAATTGAAGGAGAAATGGATTCCGGACAGGATGTAGCATTTCGAAGGCTAAGAGGCAAGTTAATTGAAACGTATCAGATCCTGATATGCCTAGAGAAGGTCAATGTTGAGAGGATGGTTCCTCTTGTGGGTAACTGGAGAGGGACAGGTCACTGTTTAAAAATAAGGGGTCACCATTTAAGATCGAGATGAGGCAAAAATTGTTTTCTCATCGAGGGTAGAGAATCGGGGTGTTGTTCCTCAAACGCTGATGGAAGCAGAGTTTTTGAATGTTGTTAGTCATGTGGAGGTGCTGGTGTTGGACTGGGGTGGACAAGGTCAGATATCACACGACACCAGGCTATAGTCCAAAAGGTTTATTTGAAATTACAAGCTTTCACAGTGTTTCACCTGATGGAGGAGCACCACTCCAAACGGTCATGATTTCAAATAAACCTGTTGGACTATGACCTGCTGTCATGTGACTTCTGACAATGAAGAAATGTTGATCTATTTCCAAGTCAGGATGTTGAGTGGCCTCAAGGGGATCCTGCAAATGGTGGTGTTCCCATGTATCTGCTGCCCTCGTCCTTCTAGATCGATGTGGTCATAAGTTTGGAAGGTGCCTCCAGAGATCATTGCTTTCTCAATAAGCTAGGAGTTTGAAAGGTTATTATAGGTAGTTGGGAATGTAGACTAATCCAACAGCCATGATCTTATTGAATAGTGGAACAGGATTGAGGGGCTGATTGGCCTGTTATGTTAACATCTCTGTTCTGATGATATTCTGGGCCAAAGTGAGCCCTCCCCCAGCTCCTAACTGGCCTAATTCAGGTTTACTAAATAGACAAACTGTTTTGTTGTGCTGTTGCCATGTGTTAACAACATGTCCAATCCCAGTAACTGCAGGAATTAAACCTTTCGCATTCCATTTATAATGTCATTATGGGGTGTGGTAGTATAATCTGTTATTGGGCTAGAAATCTGTGGCCTAGAACTAATGATATTGTAAGTTCAAATTGCAAAATGGAAGCTGATGAATTTATGTTCAGTTAATTAAATAAAGCTGGAAGAAGCAGCTGCTTTCAGCAATAGTGACCATAAAATGAATGGCTTTTCTTTTAAAAGAAAACCCAACCAAAAATCCTTTAGTGAAGGAAATCTACTGGCCCTTATGACTCTCTAATAATAATAATAATAATGTGGATTATTAGAAGTACTTTCTAAAGTGGTCAAGCAAGTCACACAGTTGTCTTCAAGAAAGCCACTTACCCCCACCTCATTTGAGGACACAAAAGGGATAGGTAGTAAATGCTGGCTTGGCCAGTAGTGCACACTTTCCTGTGATTGAACAAAAAAATGTAACTGAGTTGAGTCTTTTTTTAAAAAAAAAAGAAAGGTTGTAAAATGACAAAGATCAGTAAATTCTGATGGTGCTTATCTTGAATTCCTCTGCCTGATGTTCAAGTAGCAAGAGAGGAATTTCAGACTGATTCATCAGAAACTTGTATTTTATTTTCGAAGAAAGTTACAGGGTACTAAAATGATTGGAAAAACAATGAAATGGGCGTTGAAAGAGGGAGAGGGGGTGAAATTGTTAGATTTTTACTTTGGCTAGAATCTTTAGAGTTACAGAACCTACAGATTATGTTTAAGGCATAAACCATCCTTGATTGAATTGAATGACAGAACAGGTCTCAGGGACTGCTTAGCCCCCTTCTGCTCCACATTTCTTCCATCCTTTTGCAGAGGTAATACTATTTTACAATGAGTTCTATAGCCTTGACCTTCAGAACCCTGTGCTTCAGGTTTAGTACTGAAAGTGCTCAAAAGTAAATAAATATTGTATCTTTTTACAGGAATAGAAGAGAAATCCATTCCAAGAAATTTTTCTGAGGGGTTGCACTGGAATCATGAAAATTGTGGGTCGAGATGTTTTTGAAAGGTGTTTATGAATGAATTTCTAAAGTAATTGCGTGCTGTAAGGCTGCCTTATTAGATGGTCTTTACATGACATTCTAAGTCGGGCACACCAAATGGTCAGTACTGTGACTACTGTCATCATATATTACTTTCATAGTGAATATTATTTTTTTTTAAATAATCTAATTTGAAAGCTGACATTTACATGAAATTACACTGGAGCATATTTTCTATTCTAACATAATTCTAATGTAACAATTCAGATTTATACTAAATTTATTCAGTGTTTATATACTAAAACAGTGTTTGTTCAACTGCTCCTTTTTGCATTAACTGATGTGATGATCTCAACAAATGTCCTAATTTATTTCAATCGATTTTTTTTTTTAAACAAATGGTATGTTGTAACAACTTGTACAATGAAATAAAATGTCATAAGCAGTCTTTACTTGGAGTTACTTTTACTTCTATTTGGGATTAAGGGAAAAGATATAAAGTGACCTAAAGGTGTCAGAGGTTGACCTTATCGAAGTTTATAAAATCGTAAGACCATAAGACATATCATGACTGGCATGGATAGGGTAAATAGACAAGGTCTTTTCCTCTGGTAAGGGGAGCCCAAAACTTGAGAACATAGGCTTAAGGTGAGAGTGGAAAGATATAAAAGGGACTGAAGGGGCAACTATTTTGTATTGAAGGTGGTGCGTGTATGGAATGAGCTGGCAGAGGAGGTGGTGGAGGCTGGTACAATGACAACATTTAAAAGGCATCTGGAATGGTATATGAATAGGAAGGGTTTAGAGGGATATGGGCCCAGAGCTGGCAAATGGGGTGAGATTAGTGTTTCTGGATGTTTTTGACCAAAGGGTCTGTTTCTATGCTGTACAGCTCTGTGATTGTGAAGATTTTTAAATCCTAAAGCTGACTTACTAATGCTTGCTGCTATCTCTGTGAACTAAGTCACTCGGGAACTATTTTTATGACGTCAATACTATCCTGCTCAGCGCTGAAGAGGGTAATTGTTTCCTTTTAAGAGCCAAGGCCTAGACTGATGACTGGCAAAAGACTGCAAGCATAGAACAAAATCTCCCTAAATATTGCAGGAAATGATGATGTCAAAGAAACTCAGCCGTCTTAAAAAGAAGCAAGGTTTCAAAGAAATTCAGTTGCAATTAATTACATTGAAGTTCTGACTACAAGACTAAGGGGTCAGTTAAGCTCAATTGACTGGACAGCTGGTTTGAATTGAATGATTTATTGTCACATGTATTTTGATGGTGAGAAAAACAGTAAAAGCGAAAATCTTTTCCAACGTCGTCATGATCTGGTGCCATTTTGAGTAATTTAAGAATAAGGAAAAGAAAAAATCGAGGTTAAAGAGAGTCCGTCAATTCAGAGCCAGCTCATCACCATCAATGACACCTGTGCTGCCATCCCACCTCAACACCATCGTTCACACCAGACCCAACCAACAATTATGTCGCCAATTCTCAGGAGACATCTTTCGCTGCTGGAGCTACGTCACCGACATCATCTCTGCCGATGTCGCAGCCGCCAGCAATGTAGCATTCTGACACCAGGTCCAATGCTCGGAAAGTAATTAAGGGCCCACTCTCCTCCATGCTGGACTTACTTGAGGTCCATTAGGTCTGTTGCTGTTGCCGCCTGAGGTCCAGAGGAAAGTAAGGAAAATAAAAAGAGAGAGAAAAACAAAGAGATCCAAAAAGGAAAAAAGAAACAGTCAGAGCAGATGTGCTCTGTCTCAGGAGCCCTACTGTTCTTCCACCTTGCAGGAAGGTTTATGATATAGAGTGATGCTAACAGTGTGGGTTCAATTCCCAGACTGGCTGAGGGTTACCATGAAGGACTGTCCCTCTTGACCTCTCCACTCCACTCATGGTAACCCTCAGGTTAAACTCAGCACCAAATGTGTCTATCTAATGAGAGAGCAGCCATGTGGTCCAGTAGAATTATGGTGACTTTACCTTTAATGACAACATGTTAAGTGAATACAGTGAAAAGTATGCATGGAGCAAAGATAGGAATAGCAGTTTATCTGGAATTGATTGGGGGAGTTGGTCTTTCAAAAAACTCGCTGTCCTTTTTCAAGTGTTGTTATGTGATCTTGAATTTTTATTATTCATTCACCCTCAGGATATGGGTGTTGCTGGCTGGACCAGCATTTATTGCCTGTACCTTTGAGAAGATGATGTTGAGCTGCCTTCTTGAACTGCTGCAGTTCATGTGCTGTAGGTAGACCCACAATTCTGTTCAGGAGGAGGTTCCGAGATAGTGACCCAGCAACACTGAAGGAGTGACAATATATTTCCAAGTCGGGATGGTGAGTTGGCTCGGAGGAAACTTGAAGGTTGTAGTGTTCCCATGTACCTGCTGCCCTTGTCCTTCTGGATAGTAGCGGTCATGCGTTCGGCAGGAACTGTTTAAGGATCTTTGAATTTCTGCAGCGCATCTTGCAGATAGCACAAACTAGTGCTAACATGCATTGATGGAGGGAATCGATGCTTGCGGATGTGATCCTAACCAAGCCGGCTGCTTTGTCCTAGTTGGTGGCACACTTCCTCTGGGCTTTTGGAGCTGCACTTATCCAGGCAAGTGAGGAAGATTCCATCGCATTCCTGACTCAGAGTCATAGCGATGTACAGCACAAACACTTGTATCTTATAGACGGTGGGCAGGCTTTTGGTAACCAGGAGATGAGTTACTAGCTGCAAAATTCCTAGCCTCAGTATTTATATGGCTTGTTGTGTTCAGTTTGTGGCCAATACTAATGTTGCCAGTGGGTGTCTCAGAAATACCATTGAATGTTAATGGAGCAGTAGTTAGATTCTCTCTCAGTGGAGGTGGTCATTGCTGAGCACTTATCCATCAATCTAGAATTAACTAAACAGGTAATGAAGACCTTCTTTTAGATTTACAATTGAATGTTGTCATTCAACAGTGTAGCATTTCCTTAGCATTACCCTTAAATAAAACAATACATCTGGATTGTGTTCTGGTGTTTTTTTTCCAACCACAGCTGCCTTTGGTTTGATTTGATTTATTACTCTCACATGTACTGAGGAACAGTGAAAAGTGTTCTTTTACAGGATTTACAGGCAAAACAAGTGCATCAGGGTAACAGAGCAGAGTGCAGGGTACATTGGGACAGCTGCCAAGAAGTTGCAGAGAAAGCTTGGAGAGGTCCATTAAAACCTTTGATAACAGCCGGGAAGAAGCTGTTCTTGAAACTGTTCACATGTGTATTTAAACTTTTATACCTCCTCCCTGACAGAGAAGAGGGTGGAAGAGAGTATAAACCGAGTGAGAGGGGTCTTTGTGTTACCGATCAAGCCAAATTGCCGTACAACTGCAAGTTGACAGAGCCACCTGGAAATGCCAACTGTGTTCAAAGAAGAAATAAAATCAGGAATTGCTGGAAAAACTCATCAGGTCTGGCAGCATCAGTGGAGTGAAAGCAGAGTTAATGTATCGGATCCAGTGAACCTTCAGAGCTGTATTCTGAGAAAGGGTCACTGGACCTGAAATGTTAACTCTGCTTTCCCTCCACAGATGCTGTCAAACCTGCTGAATTTCCTGTCAAGATTAGAGTAGCGCTGGAAAAGCACAGCAGGTCAGGCAGCATCCGAGGAGCAGGAAAATTGACAATTCACCAATACATTTCACCCCGTCCTTATATTCACCTGGACCATCTGACACCTTTCTCCCCTCCCTGGACCTCTCCGTTTCCACCAATGGTGACCGACTCAACGCAGACATTTTCTACCAACCCACCGACTCCCACCCTACCTCCTGCAAAAATGCTTTCCCCTATTCTCAATTCCTCCGCCTCCACTGCATCTGCTCCCAGGAGGACCAGTTCCACCACAGAACACACCAGATGGCCTCCTCCTTTAAAGACTGCAATTTCCCCTCCCACATGGTTGAAGATGCCCTCCAACGCATCTCATCCAAGCCCCCCACCTCCACCCTTGAACCCCACCCCTCTAACCTCAACAAAGACAGAACCCCCGGTTCTTACCTTCCACCTCACTAACCTCTGTATACATCGCATCAGCTATCGACATTTCCACCACCTACAAACGGACCTCACCACCAGGGATATATTTCCCTACCCATCCCTATACGTTTTCCGTAAAGACCATTCCCTCTGTGACTACCTGGTCAGGTCCACGTCCCCTAACAGCCCACCTCCCCCTGCCTCTGCAGGAATTGCAAAACCTGCGCCCACACCTCCTCCCTCACCTCCATCCAAGGCCCCAAAGGAGCCTTCCACATCCATCAAAGTTACACCTGCACTTTCACATGTCATTTATTGTATCTATCACTCCTGATGCGGTCTCCTCTACACTGGGGAGACTAGACACCTTCTCACAGAGCACTTTAGAGAACATCTCCAGGATACCAGCGCCAATCAACCGCCCCGTGGCTAAACATTCCAACTCCCCTTCCCACTGCCGAGGACATACAGATCCTGGGCCTCCTCCATTGCCACTCCTCTACCACCTGATGCCTGGAGGAAGAATGCCTCATCTTCCACCTCGGAACCCTTCAACCCCATGGCATCAATGTGGACTTCACCAGTTTTCTCATTTCCCCTCCCCCCACCTTATCCCAGTTCCAGCCCAGCACCATCTTCATGACCTGTCAATCTTCCTTCCCACCTATCCGCTCCACCCTCCTCTCCGACCTATCACCTTTACCCCCACCTCCATCCACCTATTGCATTCTCAGCTACTTTCCCCCCAGCCTCATCCCCTCCCATTTATCTCTCTACCCCCGAGGCTCCCAGCCTCATTCCTGATGAAGGACTTTTGCCCAAAATGTCAATTTTCCTGCTCCTTGGATGCTGCCTGACCAGCCCTACTCTTGACTCTAATCTCCAGAATTTGCAGTGCCTACTTTCACCTGCTGAGCTTTCTGTCAATTCCTGACTATGTTTCTGATGTTCACCATCCCCTGTTCTTTGATTTTTTTGTTGGATTCAAATAAGGCCTGGTCTTCTAAATGACTTGAACATCCCAGGCTCTGAAATGCGTGAACAGATTCCGCCTGCAACTATCCCTCATCCAACAGACGTTAAGGTAAGTTTCAGAATGTCATGTTGAGTCTGTAGAAATCCTGGGTCATAATGCAGTCAGACAAAATTTTCTGCTCCCACACTACAATAAGGATTGCTGAAACAAAAGTGAATTAAGCGTAAATTGATTAGGATGCTTCCTCCTACAGTAACTACACAAAGGAGCATTTGAAAAATTAAAGTCTTTTTCATTAGACCACAGGATGATACAGGGCGATTTGATATGTGTCTGAAAAGAAAAGAAAAGGGGGAGACTTGTTTCTGTTGATTGAGCACTGTAGAATGAGGGGATGACAGGTTAATTATGAGAAATTCGGGACAATAACCAGGACCATGTAAATATGTGAAATGTTTCCAATATTGATTTTTGAAGTGAAAACCCATGTCAACATTTAAGATGGTGATAGACAGATTTTAATTAGTAACGGGTTGAAGGGTATTGGGGAGAGGCATGAAGGTGGAGTTGAGGCTGAGATGAGATCAGCTATTATCATTTTAAATGATGTAGCAGGCTAGAAGGGCTGAATGGCCTTCTCTACCTCGCCAGTCCCACCCTCCATCTCCCTATTTATCTCTCACCCCCCTTTCCCCTCCACATTCCTACTGAAGGGCTTAAGCCCGAAACATCGACTCTTTCCTGCTGCTTCCTGACCTGCTGTGCTATTCCTGCACCAGTCTTTTTGACTCTGACTACTCCTGTTCTTAGTTCGTATATTTTTAAAGGGGGAAAAGGGCTGGGGATGGAAAGAACGGGGTCTAAAGTGATCTGGAAATGGGACAGGGTAACCCTAACTGTGCTTCCCAAACTACTACTTTTACGATGTAACCCTTTTTTAATGCCAAACTTTGCGGGACCTCAGAGAAATTTGGGGGTACGAGGGTTGTTGAGTGGGTGGGAGATGGGAGGAGGGTTTGAGTTGAGTGGAATTCAGGGAAAAGCAGTTTGTACAAAAGCAAACAAGCAACTATTTACAGGTATCTCTTTTTGGTACAGAAAGCAGCCCTCAGCGAGCTGGATCTGCCAAATCGAAAAATTGCAAGCATTTAAAACTACTTCAGCTGTTTAGAATCCCTACAGTGTGGAAACAGACCTTTCGGCCCAGCCAATCCACACCAACCCTCCGAAGACTATCCCACCCAAACCCATTCTGCTATTACTGTAGGAGGAAACCCACACAGACACGGGAAGAATGTGCAAACTCCAAACACTCAGTCACCCGAGGCCAGAGACGAACCTGGTATGTGTCTGAAAAGAAAAGGGATGGGGGAGGATTGTTTCTGTCGATTGAGCACTGTAGAATGAGGGGCTGACAGATAAATGATTAATTATGAGAAATTCGGGTCAATAACCAGAACAATGTGAATGTGTGAAATATTGCCAATATTGATATTTGAAGTGACAACCCATGTTAACATTTCAGAGTCCCTGATGCTGTGAGGCAGCAGTCCTAACCATTGAGCCACCGTGCCACCCCAGTTCTGCCAGTTTGAGCTCCACAGCAACCATCGCTGTCTTAGAGCTCACAGCCCCAAGATCTCATCTCTCAAACCCACATGGGCAATCACATTTTGGCAAGTCTTGCTCAAAGCTAAAGACTACTACTTGGCTGGAGGATAAATCGGAGAATGGATTGTGAGATGAACCACCCATTCTCCTGGTGTATTTGTGCGTGCATTCATTCACACCCAGTTCCTCCCATTTTCCTTGTGTCCAATTGTGACCATTGCTGTTTCCCGAAAATGCCACGAAACTCAACAGGAGCACAACACAATCAAATCAATCCCAGGAAGGCTGTTCCTGCCACCAGTATTTTCAAGTCAGAATCATAGAGATGTACAGCATGGAAACAGATCCTTCGGTCCATGCTGACCATATATCCCAACCCAATCTAGTCCCACTTGCCAGCACCCGGCCCATATCCCTCCAAACCCTTCCTATTCATATACCCATCCAAATGCCTTTTAAATGTTGCAATTGTACCAGCCTCCACCACTTCCTCTGGCAGCTCATTCCATACACATACCACCCTCTGCGTGAAAAAGTTGCCCCTTAGGTCTCTCTCACCCTAAACCTATGCCCTCTAACTCTGGACTGTCCCATCCCGGGAAAAGACTTTGTCTATTTATCCTATCCATGCCCCTCATGATTTTGTAAACCTCTACAAGGTCATCTCTCAGCCTCTGACGCTCCAGGGAAAACAGTCCCAGCCTGTTCAGCCTCTCCCTATAACTCAAACCCTCCAACCCTGGCAACATCCTTATAAATCTGTTCTGAACCCTTGCAAGTTTCATAACATCTTTCTGATAGGAAGGAGACCAGAATTACACGCAATATTTCTGAAATGCCCTGAAGATGTGTGCTGCCTGATTTCAGATTTTCCCATACGTTAGTTGGAAAGGAGATACTGAGGTTTTATTACACCAGTCTGCAGTGTGGGATTCCAGACCTCACTTGGTTTGGGTCAGATGGTGTTTGGTGAGTGTTCCAGCAGTTTGATCAAGACATCCATGGACAAGTCACTGAGTCATCAACTGCTTTCTTTGGGCTTGCCTCCAGTCAATGGCTGCTTTGGACTAAGATCTAGGCTGAACTCTTGGAATGAAATCGAAAAATCAGGGCATCCTGCTTTAGCTCTACATATGGTGCAAAGTTGACTTTTTTAAAAATGTGGACACCGAGTCTGTTCTGAAGGATGACCAAGACTACAAAATTCTTAAGGGGATGATGCGATGAATGTTTCCATAATGTAATTCCAGAACAAAGGGGAATTAACTAAGTGTATGGGGCAGGCCATTTTCGATTGTGATTGGGAGGAATTCCTTCATTCAGAAGGTGGTGAATCTTCAGAGCTCTCTACCCTGGATGAAGTTCAGCCATTGAGCATGTTCAAGATAGAAGTTGATAAATTCCTGGATGCTACTAATGGAATAAAGAGAAATAGCATTGAGGAGGTGACTAGTCATGACCCTGAGTGATGGGCATGCTCAATAAACTGAATAGCCCACTCTTGTTCCTGTTTTCTGAGTGTTGGAAAGTTGAGATCTTTTTAGAATTGCACCATTATATGAAATTACATGTGATTTTAAAAAAAAACTATAGTGTTTCCACAAATAGCTGGGGTTTCAGTTTGAGTTTCGCAAGTATATGTGCTTTTGAATTTAGATTTGTTTAATTATATTTTTAAAATAAAAATCAAAATAGTAAGATGACTCATGCTTTGTGACCTACTAAAGAATTTTATGAATGTGTATGGACATGTGTATGAATAGACTAATGGCAGGTATAGAGTTACACCCTAAATAAACTTCTGCCTTTGCAAATAATTTTAACTCAAGGATAGAATTATAGTCTGACAAATTGCTACCCTTCATCTTCAATTATATAAAGGATTTGTAATCCTAGGCTAACATATGAATATTAAAGCCTAGTGCACTCTTAAAACCCCACTGCCCAGATGGAGAATTTGTATTATGACAGGAACCACCTTGGCTGTTTTCCAATCTATGTTTTGTCCTGTAAACAAACATTAAGAACTAACTGGGAACACGGCGTAATGCAGTTCTGCAACACGTACCCTTGCATATGTAGACATAATTGAAAAAGATTTAGCAACTTTTTTTTTCTCTTTATTCTAGTGGGCATAAGCCCAGCATTTGTTGTCCATCCTGAGTTGAACTGAGTGACCTGCAAGGCTATTTCGGAGAACACTTAAAAGTCAACATGTTGCGGTGCGTCTGAAGTCACTTTATAGATCAGACCAGGTAGGGAAGGCGGATTTCCTTCCTCACAGAATGTTAGTGGGCAAATTGGATCTTTACAACAATGGTTACATGATCACTGTCAGACCAGCTTTTATTGAATTCACATTTCACCATCTGCTACAGTCAGATTTGAATCCAGGCTTCTGAACATTAGTCTGGGCTCTGAATTATCTATCTGATCATTCATTCATTCTATAATTCACACATTATAGAATGATCGTCTGTGACTATAGTTACAATCTTGAATATAATTATATTTACTTTTGCTTTATACAGTTCATCTGTCAACATGTTAAGTTTCAGACAGAATACTGATTAATCCATTCAGAAAAAAACATATGGATTATTATTCAGTTGTTCAAAGTCCCCCAGCATCTTGTGATAAATGTCTTCTCTTTATGTGCATGTAACATGTTTCATCCTGTGTTGTAACTTGAATGTGCTTTTAGTACTAAGAATAAAGAATCCAGTGATACTGATGGTGTCATCCAGTGATTGGAGGATGGAGCAGAAGTTTCAACAGGAATGAGAAACATTTTATCATCAAACAACAAAGCAAACAAGGTCTGTTCAAAATGTCGCTGAGTTCCAGCAACTTCTCTTCATCAAAATAAGGAATGTTTGAATGGAAGTTAGTTACATTTCATAAGCTGGTCATTTCTTTGGAAAAATGCAGTAAACAACAGTATATTAAAATACTGTATACACGTTGATTAAGATTTTGATTGTTTGTGATAGTGAAGGTAAATTCACTTATTGTTATAAAAACAAAAAGAACTGGAGAAACTCAGTAGGTCTGGCAGCACCTGAGGAGAGAGAAAGAGTTATCTAGGGACGCTTCTTCGGCAGAACAGGAAAAATTTGGGAGAAGACTCACATTGGGCTCAAGATGTTAACTCCATTTCTCTGTCACAGGTGCTGCTGGATATGCTGATTATTTTTTCCAGCAATTTCTGGCATCTGCAGTATTTTGCTTTTGATCACATACTGTTATTCTGGACTCAATTGGCCAGCAGTCAGAGGTCTGTACACTTACAGTTCAACATGGAAGTGCACCAATTGCTATTTGAGTTACTTTGCTGGAAGCTTTGTAACACTGATGTATCATCAGTAAACTCAGCATTGAAATCTATGTAACCATGTGAAATTGCTGAATTGATCCATTATTTATCCACTGAGCAAATAATTAGGAATCCCATAGTCAAGTGTAAAAACATATTTTAATGGCATCATGTTGCAATTGATTTTACACAACCTGTCTGGCTCTGAATATTTAATTTTACAATCATGTAATTGTATTCCTTCAGTGCAAGTGTTTGAGATTTTAAAAAAATAAAATGTTTTTAACCTTTTATTTTTGTTTATCTCAATTCCATCCATTATTTGCAACCTTTAAAGGTAAATGCCATCATCCTACAGGACCATAGGGCTGCCCTTTCATTAGACAGAGATGACTGACGATGGTTTAACCTGAGGGTCACCATGCCCCAGGTGAGAGAAACGTCCTTTATGATAACCTCAGCTGGTTTGGGGAATTGAACCCATGCTGTTGGCATCACTCTGGATCACATACCACCCATCCAGCCAGTCAACTGAGCTAACTGACTCTTCTGTACATAATTAGCATTTTCAATTCAATGTAATATTTATACACACTAGTTTAGATTGTGTTTGTGAGGATTGTTCTATCTCATTAGTTGAAGAAACCTGTCATTATCTGCTTGTAGTGATCACAGACCCTGACAGAGTGCAAAAACACAAAATCTAAATCCCATAAGTTGCCACTCAACTATCAACAACAGATCTCTGGGTTGTTGAAAGCATTATGAATGGCAGTCATTATTTCTTTGCTATGAACTACAGAATCAGGAGAGGGGGGAATGCATGAATACAATTAATCCCAACCATTTATGGCTATGCTACACATGCCAAAATGAGCATTATACAAATAACACAACCATGTCTGTTCAAACCAAGAATAGTGACTTAATGTAGCCATTTTAATTACACCTTCAGTGTGTATTTTGAGACCATGCACAATTTCAACTGCACACCTAATTTGTGTTAAATACTTGTGACAATTGCCTCTAATGAAAAGAAAGGAAAATAAACTTGCATTTATCATGTGGAGTTGGAAAAAGAACTGCATCTAGAAACACTTCAAATAGAAGCACTATATTGTGCACACAGCAACATCACACAGGAAACAATGATATAGATGACCAGCTAATCTATTTTCGGTGTTAGTTGAATTGGAGAGGCATGTTCAACAAGTTTCAAAGAGGATTCTATGGTTATTATTTTATCCTTAAACCCTACCCAAACTACCTGTTGGACATCTTAGATGTAGAATATCACCTTTGGCTATGCAAAGAAATGCCAGCTTATATTGCTTTCTCTTTGATTCGCAAGACTTGAAGGTGCAAATGCACATGTGGATTTTGAGAGAGGAAGGAGTTTAGAATCAATTACTAAACAGTTATTTATGGGATTTTTTTTACCTTTCTAGTGCTAGAATATTTCATATGCACAGATTAGAGAGCTGGACATATTTTCTAATTATTAACATTCCTGCATGTTTTAGTATTGGTTAAACTGATACATGAGCTACTTGTTCAAAAAGAATGATAAGTATTCTTAAAGATACACATGATTCTATTTATGTGTCAAATGAATGCAAAATTAGTGTAATTTATAAAATGTAAGAAACACATCTACAAACACAGGCTGGTAAATGTTTCAAACATTTCTAGCACAAACAGTGACTGATGTTGAATCAATTGTAAATTTTAACCTGAGTTTGGTATATTCTTGTTAGCCTAATGTTGAAGGATATTGTAAAAAGGCAGATTTGTGGAGTTAAATCATAGATCACCAACGATTTTAATTAATAGTTAAACTGGCATGTGGGATTAAATTCCTATTCCCATATATTTCAGTTGTAGTTTTCTGTTCCAGTTAACGTGGATACATTAAACTTTATCGATATGACCATTGACAATGAGTGGTGTGCAATCTTGTTTGGTTTGTGTGTGTGATGTTGTCCTTATTATATTTTCACAATACATGGGGTCCCTTACATGACCATTGAACACTAATACCTAAGTGAGGAGGTTCCCTGATTGTACAAGTTCAGCACTATTTGCAACTTCTCAGATACTGAAGTAGTTTGTGTCAATATTCAACAAGGTGTGAACAGTGCTCAGGAATGGGCAGAAGAGTGGCAAGTAGGCAATAAGCATCTATAACAAGTGAGAATCTGACCATGTCAACTTGATATTCAACAACATTGCCATTAGTGAATCCCTCACTGTCAACATCCTGGGGATTACTATTGACCAGAAGCTGAAATAGACCAGCCACATAAATACTTTGGATACAATTTAGGTCAGGTTCTGGGAGCTCTGCAGCAACTAATTCACTATCTATCAGTGCATCAGCTCCAGTGCAACCTGAGAAGCTTGACACCATCAAGACAAAGCAGATCATTGAATGACATGCCATGACTTGGTACATTATCATAAACATTAACTTCCTCCACTGCCAACGCAGAGTGGCTGCAATGAGTATCATATTTAAGATGCACTACAACAACTCACCAATTCTTCTTTGACAAGCACCTGTGACCTCTACTACTCAGAAGGACAGGCCAGCAGAACATGCAAGTTTAATTCTAAGCCACACCTCATACTGGCCTAGAACTGGACCATCATTCCTTCATTGTCTCTGGGTCAAAATCATGGAACTCCCTGCCCAACTAGAAATCTGCATGTACCTACACCACAAACAGTCATAGAGATGTACAGCATGGAAAGAGATGCTTAGGTCCAACTCGTCCATGCTGACCATATATCTTAATCTAATCTAGTCCTACTTGCCAGCATTTGACCTATATCCCTCTACACCCTCTTTATTCATATATCCCATCCAGTTGCCTTTTAAAAGCTGTATTTGTACTAGCCTCCATCACTTCATCTGGCAGCTCATACCATACATGCACCACCCTCTGCATGAACAAGTTGCCCCTTCTGTCCCTTTTATATCTTTCCCCCTCACCCTAAATCTATGCCCTCTAGTTCTGGACTCCCCCACCCCAGGGAAAAGACTTTGTCTGTTTATTCTATCCATCCCCCTCATGATTTTATACACTGATATAAGCCCACCCCTCGGCCTTTGATGCTGCAGGGAAAACAGCCACAGCCTATTCAGCCTCTTCGTATAGCTCAAATCTTCCAACTCTGCCAACATCCTTGTAAATCTTTTCTGAACCATTCCAAGTTTCACAACATCCTTCTGATAGGAAGGAGACCAGAATTGCACGCAATATTCCAAAAGCGGACTGGAGTAGTTGAAGATGGCAGCTGATCGTCTCAAAAACAATATCTGGTGAGCTAGCCAGTGATGATACATACCTCATGAAACAAAATACAAATATAACAAGAAGCAGATATTAAATACTAACCATACTAACCAATTCTCAAATAAACACTTAATTCTCAATAAGTTCCAAATGCAGGCAGATAAAAGCTGAGGTTGGTACGTCAAGCCAATTAAGGAATCACAGTGCAGTTACTTCATTCAGGAGATTGTGATTTTAAGTTCCCTTAGAGAGAAGTGAGCTCAGAACTGAGGCTAACACATCAATGGTGTATCAAGGGAGTGCTAGTCCTACTATTGGGTCATCTTTGCCATGAGACATTAAATCGAGGCAACATCTGTTCTCAGGTGTAGCTTTAAGATCCCTTGAGTCCCCAACCCCCAAGAAGAGCAGACGCATTCATCTAGCCAATATTTATCCCTCCAGCGATGCTTAAGAACAAATTATCTGGTCACTACTTTTTGTGAAACCTTGCTGTGCATAAATCTCCTTCCCCTTCTCCCAAAATAAAGGTATTTTGGCTGTACAATGAGTTGTGACCTCTTGAAGTTGTGAAAAGTTCAATTATAAATGCAAGTCTTTTGAAATTAAGTTGTTTTAAATCAGTGTTGGTCTTTACCATAGGGCTTCCATTTTCTCGACTCCCTGCAATCTACTCAGTGGAATGTCAATAACTGCACTTAATGGAGTTATCCTTGCCTTATTAACCTTCATAAAAGTAATTGACTTTGAATTGGTAGAAAATGCTGAGGATGCATGAAGGATGTGTTCTACACGGATGGGTCCAGAAGAGAAAGAAGATGGTCCAGAATCCTTTAGACCCCTTCCTCAATTCTCACTCCCTTGAGCAACTGCCTTGTCATTGCTGAGGACAGCTGGCAGAAGACAATTTAAAGGTTCATCTGGTGTCACTGCTTATTCCGGCAAATCTTTGGGAAACTCTAGGGTTGAAATAAAGCTCATTTTGGGTCATCAGCACAGGATTTTCTCATTATTCTTGCAGAACAGAGAGCAAACATCGTTTCAGGACATCACTGAAGGATTAGGTTCATGACTCTGCTGCAAGATTGCAAGAGTTTAATTGCAGCACATTGATACCAGAAGCTTTTAATCATGTACATAGGTGTGGAAATGAGAGATTATTAAGTACCCAGCAGGTCAAAATGTAGAATATTAGTAGGACAGAGAAAAACAAAAGGGAAATCCAAAATAAATCCATAGATTTTACCGTTTTGCTGAAAATTTAGCTTTAGTTTTTAAGCACTTAAAATGTTAGTAAGGATTGGAAATGTGCCTGTTGCCTTGGCAAGTTTGTACGTCCTTCTGGTTCCTTCTCAGAGGCATCAGTGAGAGCCCAAGCTCCTGCTGTTTGTTCCCGGCAGCGTGCTGCACGTGGGGTAGTCTATCGGGTTGTCAAACCAAACAGCAAACTTCATCCAGGTTTGATACCCGCGATGAAGAGCGGTGACTGGCTGCCGGGGCGAGGGTGGGAGCGAGGGAGGAGAGAGCGGGCTGTCCACCAATCTCCAAAGCTGTCCATTCCGAGGAGCGCTGTCCAGGGAGCGTGGTGCTGAAACTTCATCCGACCGCCCCCACCCACTTCCGAACACATCCCCAAACCAACGCAGGCGGACACACACACACACACACACACGCACACACAGAGAGAACACGCTGCGCTGGGAGCTGTTCAACAAAAGACCTCCTGAAAGCGGGCAACTTCTTTAAGGCGGCGCCATGGCATTCATCGTCAAGAACATGGTAGGCGGGCAGTTGAAGAACTTGACTGGGGGACTTGGCGAGGATAAGGGCGAGGGAGAAAAGTCGGAAGCCGCAGCCCAGGGAATGACAAGAGAGGAGTTTGAGGAATACCAACGGCAGCTGGTAGAAGAAAAGTAAGTGTTTTGTTTTTCCCCTTTGGACCCCAGCCAAGAGAGTGCTTCCAACCTGTAATCCCACAGATAACATTCACACAGCAATGGCAATGTAGAGAGCCATGTGTCCGTTTTATTCGGTTGGAGTTTTAAAACATAGTCGCCTTTCCTGTGTATAGTTTCCCCCTTGCCTCCATTCGCTGTATTCAACTGGACAGTGAGAAATAATTCAAATGCCACCATTGTCCCAACATCAACTGACGCGATTCTAGTCAGTAATTTCAAGGTGTGCGAAACGGGTGCTCGGGATTAAGTTTATTTTTTACAAACTAAACTGCTGGGATTCACCGTCAATCTCCTTCGCCTTGCAATAAACAGTTAATAATCTAAAATGGATGGTTTTCTAATTTGAATTTAACTCATTGAACGTCCGAATGCTTACCACATTATTAAATGGTTAAGTGAAATGATTCTACATTTTTCAGGGGATCAAAAGGGTAAACCCCCCCCCCCTTTTTTGAAATATTTTGCAACACTTCGAATGTGTTGCTTTTAGTGTCATAGTCTTAACTTTTTTATTCGATAGAGAATCTTCATCAGAAACGCTGTCTCCCAAAGAAGGGGGCATTCAATCCAACTTGCTCGCTCTTTGAAACTGTTGATTAAATTGCTCTCCCCCAGAACCCTTGGGTTCATTTGCAGATGTCCTAAGCTTTTGTGTTCTTGGCCACAAAACGTTGGATGTAAAAAAAAAGCTCAAATATCCTATCGTGTTTTTTGTGTGAATTATTTTCAGTACATGACTTTTGATACTTGCAGGATTTGCCCCATCACAACCCTATCAATATCATCCCCCCCGGCTCCCCACCATCATCCATATTATGTTTCCGCTTGGTCTAGTTTGCTCCAAGGAGAACAATTCCAGTTTGCCCATAAAGCTGAACCCCTCACCCCTCTGTGTCCCCTCCAAGGCCCTTACTTCCTTTTGGCGAGCTCAGAGCCAGAGGCTGCAGATGTCTGACTGTTCTTTGGGTGAATGTATCGCCCCATTCTCATAGCAAAACTACAAGGGGGGGGGGGGGGGGGGTCTTATCATTTAGTCATTTCGCCCGCGTCGGGTTTTATGATTCCAGTTTCGTCAATCAAGCCATCACAAGATGCATACTTTTAAGGTGAAAGGCAGGAGGTTTAGAGGAGATCTGAAGAAAATAACCCAAAGAGTGTTGGGACTCTGGAATGCACAGCCTGGGAGGGTAATAGAGGCGGGTAAATTCACAACCTTTTGTATGAACACTTGAAATTTCCTAACTTTCAAGGCGATGTGAGTAGTGTAGCTTTGGTAGTCTAGACTTGATGGGCCGAAGGGCCTTTTCAATACTGGACGATTCGGAGCTGTTTCTTTTCCATGTCTCCCAGAGTCCAGGTTAGCAGCTGTTGAAGTGTTCAGTAAAGCGTTCCCAAAGATTAGCTCAAAAACAATTCACGGAATAGGTTCCGCCGGTCTGGCAGCATATGTGGAGAGAAATTTCGGATCGAGTGATTCTTCCTCAAAACTGATGGTGGCTTGGAAAAATTAGCTTCCTAACTCCTTGCTGTGTACTGTATGTTATAGCTTGCAAATAATCGGTGGTTTTTACAACTTCTCTTTCAAAACTTTCTATTTCATTACAATAATCCATGTTGTATATTTCTGCTATCTTTTAAGAAAAGGGACTGCTCACATGTACAATGCAAGTAACAGAGTTCTCATATGTCATGTTGGCTAAAACAGTTAACAGTTAGTTGCACTTCAAATGACATAGAGTTAGTCCAAAAGCCCAAACTGGGGTTTATTTGATACATTTTCAGCAGACGGCGTTTAAACCGGTAGGTTTGACGTGCACGGACCCGAGTTACTATGGGTCACTGTGATTTCATTTGACACACGGATGATCTTTGAATAAATTCCCTGCAGCCTTTGTGCAGCCAAACTGGGCAAACACATGCGCTCCATTGACTGTCAGAGAGTCACAGGAAGGGCAAAGTCTTTTTTTTTGAGAAAAGTCTGATTCATTCTGGATGTTTCTGTTTGAATGTAACCATGTAGTCAGTTCCCGTCTTCCTTTATAACATCACGACCGGGGTTTGACGGCGGGAGATGAGAAAACAGCTCCTAGTAAATCCAGCAAATAAATCCAAGAAGCAGGCGGAAGGAAACTGCTAGACGAACCAGGGCGGAAGGGTGGAAACGGAAATGTCCAGTTAATTTACAGTCAGGGTTGGTAAATCTGAAAGGGACGGGGTTACTTTCAAAGGGGAGTTGGACAAATACTTGCAGAGGTGAAAAAAAAATCAATTGAGGAAGGAGCAGAGCAGGCAGATGAGTTGGATAGTTCTTTTGAAGGGCTGGTACGAGCACGATGGAACGAATGGTCGTGGTCTGTGCTATATTATTTTATGCTTGCTTAGAGCACCCCCTAGGATTTGGTGAAAGAATATTGATGGGCCAACTCTGAAATCTGGGATTGACATTTGCAATGCGTTCCAGGCCAGTGACAAACCACGGGTCAAAAGATAAAACGATTCACAGAATCCCAACAGCGGGGAAACAGGCCATTCGGCCCATCAGGTCCACACCAAGCCTCCAAAGAGCATCCCACGCAGATCCACGCCTCCACCCTATCCCCTGCATAATGCACCTAGCCTGCGCATCTTTGGATTTAGATTCACTTAGAACAGTAGACAGGAATAGGGCCTTTCGGCCCACCACGTCTGTGCCATTGCATAAAATCTCGAATTTTCTCCCGCGTTAACTCAGCTGACTGAGCCAGTAGGGTGTACACAGCAGTAAGGTCCATTGATGGGGAGGGGGGGTGTGGGTCGTGGGTGTGGGATGGGTGTGAGATATTAGAATTGTCGGCGACTCAGGTGGACACTAACCGAATTGATCACTGCTCCCTGACGGTGATGGACTGAGAGCGGCTGGAGGGGAGACATCACTTGAGTACAGGAGCTGGGTGAGAGGAGATGCGATTCAAACATTTAGCCAACACATTTTGTTTAATGCTTACTGGTGAAGCTCTGGAGGTCGGAGGGCGACTGTGGAAGGAAGCAATCTGTAAAATGGACCATTTGACATATTAAACAGTCAAACTATAGACTCTTCAGAAAACAAAAATCAGAGTCCCAATGTTTTCTTTTTGTTTTCAGCACAGAGTCCAGCATCTGCAGTAATTAGCTCCTATAGACTGTTCAGTGTTGTATGTTACTTTGCCCAACTCAGGAATGGACCAGCAATAAGGTGTAAAAGCAAAATACTGGAGGTCTGAGATAAAAAAAATAGAAAGTGCTGGAGAAACTCAGCAGGTGCCGGCAACATGTGTGGGGAGAGAAACAGAATTAATGTTTCGAATGTGGTGTGGCTTCTGAAACGTAAAACGCCAACTCTCTTCAAGGGGATGCTCGGAATAAGGTGTTTGGATCGTGAACGGAAGCCTTTCTGTCCAAACCCCCAGTTAATCCTAAAATACGTAACAAAAAAACCCACAAAATTGCGGATACTGGAAATCAGAAGCAAAAACAGAAATTGCTGGAAAAACTCAGCAGGTCGGGCAGCACCTGTGGAGAGAAATCAGAATTAATGTTTCGGGCCCAGTCACCCTTCTTCAGAACTGGGCCTGAAATGTTAACTGTTTCTCTGTCCTCAGATGCTGCCAGACTTGTTGAGTTTTCCCAGCAATTTCTGTTTTTTCCTCTAAGAGCATCACCCAGAGTTTCCCCCAGAGTTTCAGTTTGCAGGGTGAGAGAGATTAACCAATTTCCCCTTCAAGGGAACTGCACAGAAACTGAGCAGTGGGAGAGGGAATGTGGGTTCCAGGGGGACAGTTCTAGCAGGCTCAGATTGCTACATCTATCATTTAAACTTTACTAATTCTACCACTCTTAAATGGTGGTTCACTTGAAGAAGGGCTGGTCAAATCTATTCAGTGACGTTGCAAGGGTCCTAAGGTGAACTTAGGGCAACATGTTCTCCAACTCAATTACGCTGGCAAGTTGAAGAGTTTTGTTCTCCACAATAACATTCGATAGTAAATTCCTTCCTTTGGTCCCTACAAGTGGAGGGGTAATTCACACCGTTCCTGTCAGAGGGAAGATTACAGGACAGGTCAAAAGCCCTGAAAGAGACGCCCCTGTGCCTCACTGGAGGATATTGTCCATCTGTTCAGAATTTCTACCATGCATCTCTGGAGCAGGATGCACTTCAACCTGGGTCTCCTGTCCCAGAGGTGTGCAATAGAAACTCTGTGTAGTGCAGTGGTATTGTCCCTACCTCTGGGGAAGGTGGCACTTCAACCTGGGTCTCCTGCCCCAGACGTGTGTGATAGAAACTCTGTGTGGTGCAGTGGTAGTGTCCCTACCTCTGGAACAGGTTACATTTCAACCTGAGTCACCTGTCCCAGAAGTGTGTGATACAAACTCTGTGTAGTGCAGTGGTATTGTCCCTACCTCTGGGGAAGGTGGCACTTCAACCTGGGTCTCCTGCCCCAGAGTGTGCGATAGAAACTCTGTGTGGTGCAGTGGTAGTGCCCCTATCTCTGGAGTAGATTGCAATTCAACCTAGGTTTCCTGCACCAGAGTGTATGATAGAAACTCTGTGTGGTGCAATAGTATTGTCCCTACCACTGGGGAAGGTGGCACTTCAACCTGGGTGTCCTGCCCCAGACGTGTGTGATAGAAACTCTGTGTGGTGCAGTGGTAGTGTCCCTACCTCTGGAGTAGAGTGCACTTCAACCTGGGTCTCCTGCCCCAGAGTGTGCAATAGAAACTCTGTGTGATGCAGTGGTATTGTCCCTACCTCTGGGGAAGGTGGCACTTCAACCTTGGTCTCCTGCCCCAGAGTGTGCGATAGAAACTCTGTATGGTGCAGTGGTAGTGTCCCTACCTCTGGGGAAGGTGGCACTTCAACCTGGGTCTCCTGTCCCAGAGTGTGCGATAGAAACTCTGTGTTGTGTAGTGGTGGTGTCCCTACCTCTAGGGAAGGTGGCACTTCAACCTGGGCCTCCTGCCCCAGAGTGTGTGATAGAAACTCTGTGTGGTGCAGTGATGGTGTCCCTACCTCTGCAGCAGAAGAGCTGGTTCAGGTTCCACTTGCTCCAGAAGTAGGGACACTACCACTGCAATGCAAGAGGCCCTGTTGAACGATGTTATTTCAATCGATGACAATGGCAACTTGAAAGAATTTCTGGGTTTATTGTAATTTTTCTTTGGGTAAAAAAACAAGTTCCAACTCTCAATCTGATTCAATGCTCGTAGAATTGCGCCCTCTCCTGTTTGGGTCTGAAACTTTAAAAACAATCTTACCAGTATCAAAACGGAGTGTTGGGATCCGTGTATATCCTAGCCCATATGGCAGCTAATACAAGAACTAAGAGATTAACCATTCCCCTCTCCACTCCGCCTCCCACCACCTCCCCCCCCCCCCCCCCCCCCCCCACCCCCCCCACCCCGCACCCCAACAGCTGAGTTCCTTGGGACGGATTACCACTTCTGATGTAGTAAACATTACGGCTGATATTGCATTTTCAAAATAGTCGAGTTGTTGCTTCTGTCGACTTCATTAGGCAGAAGGCTTTAACAAGTAACTGAGCTGAATCGTTATTGATCAGACTAGCTAAAGTGCTGCTGCATACAGTACATTAAGGTACAATAAAGAAGAACCACAGGCAGAAAGATTATTGCATGTGAGAAAGGGAAACAGTTACTCCCCAGTGTCATCATGGGCATTATTTTAATCATAAAATTGCAGTCAAATCACCTCTTTTCCATGTGGACAAATAGGACATTGGTGAGGTCTCTTCTGCAGTGCTTGTCCAGTTCTGGTTGTCCAGTTATAGGAAGGATTTTATTAAAGCTGGAGAGGGTTCAGAAGAGATTTACCAGGATGTGGTGGGGATGGAAGGTTTGAGTTATAAAGAAAGGCTGAATAGGCTGGGAGGCTTTTCATGGGAATGTTGGAGGTTGAGAGGTGACCTTACAGAGGTTTATAAAATCATGGATAGGGTTAATGGTTGGTGTCTTTTCCCTAGGATGGGGGAATTTCAAGACTTGGGGGCACATTGTTAAGGTGAGAGGAGAGAGAATGAAAAAAGACATGAGGGAAAAAATTTACGCAGAAGGTGGTTCGCATGTGGAATGAAATTTCCTGAGGAAGTGCTGGATGCAGGTACAGTTTAAAAGACACTTAGGTAAGTACATGAATTGGAAAGGTTCGGAGGGATCTGGGTTAGAAGCAAGCAGGTGGAATTAGTTTAGTTTAGAATTATGTTCAGCATTGTCTGGTTCGACCAAGGGATCTTTTTCCATGCTCTATGACTCTATGACTAATTGTTATAGCTATGCACTGATTTAAGTTTGAGGAGATACAATCCAAACGTCAGGCCCGCTCTGTGGATGACACCTTTGTCATCACAAAATGGAACAAATTAGAAGAAACCTACAATATCACTAGCAACATCCTTACTGGCATAAATGCCACCAAAGAGGAGGAGAATAACAACAGACTCCCTTTCCTAGATGTTGCAGTGGAACAAACAGTCAATGGAGAACTGCAGACCAGCATCTATAGGAAAGCAATACGCACAGACTAGATACTCAACTTCAGAAGCAATCATCCCAACACCCACAAATGGAGCTGCACCAGAACATTATTTAAATGGGCCACAACACACTGCAGCATCCAGGAACTACAAGCAGCAGAAGAAAAATACCTATACAGCATATTCAAGAAGAATGGGTACCCAATAAACACAGTCTGCTGATTCTTAAACAACAAGTCCAAATAAGTAAGCACAACCCACCCAGAAACTCTCGCCCCTCTACCATACATCAAAGACATCTTGGAGATGGCTACCAGACTGCCCTGACCCCTTGACATCATGGAAGCCCACAAACCTACCAACACAAACCTACACTGAAACAGCTACTGATGAACTTAAAGGATCCGACACCAACAAAGAGCAAAATGAATGTCATTTAGAAAATACCATGCAAGGACTGTAACACACACTACATCGGACAAACAGGCAGAAAACTAATCACCAGGATACACGAATACCAACTAAACACCAAAAGACATGACCCACTCTCACTAGTATCCTTACATACAGACAAAGAAGGACACCACTTGGACTGGGACAACACATCCATTTAGGACAAGCCAACAGAGACACACATGGGAATTCCTAAAGGCCTGACATTTAAACCAGAATAAATACATCAATAAACACAACGATTTGGATCCCATTTACCAAGCTCTGAGAAAAAGAACTAGAAATGATATCACCCACCTTCAGAGACCAATTCAGGTAAATAGAAAGCAGGACAGAACCCCAGTGCTTCACCGGAGGCTCACTGATGATGTTACCTGGCACGGTTACGAAACTTCTGAAAACAAAGCTGCCAGCTCAGCGAGCAAACTTACAACCTGAACCTCAACATGAGCTACAAGTCTTCTCAAAAAGTGTAGCTTTGAGGAGAACCTGGAGCACCTTAACAGTGACAAAGTTGGTACATTTGTCAGACAAAAGCTTGAGCCTCTTTATCTCCCAGGAGAAAGTGAGGACTGCAGATGCTGGAGGTTACAGAAGAGAGTGCGGTGCTGGAAAAGCACAGCTGATCAGGCAGCATCCGAGGAGCTGGAGAATTGACAGTTCTAATCCTGATGAAGGACTTTTGCCTGAAACGTCGATTCTCATGCTCTTCGGCTGCTGCCTGGCCTGACTTTTTATTTCCCATCCAGACTGTACTTTCATTCCTGACAACATGAACTAGAACAGTGAGGCAATTTCCTCATCATATTATCTATTCTGGGGACACGGTTTCAAATTTTGCCACAGTAGATGGTGAAACTGAATTCAATAAAATGTTGAATTAAGAGTTTAATGATTATAGTGAAACTATTGCTAACTATTGGAAAAGCTAATCTGATTCACTAATGTCCTTCAGGGAAGGAAACTGCTGTCCGTACCTGATTGTGTTTACATGTGATTTCAGATCCACTGCATATAGTTGACAGCCCTCTGCGCAGTTAGGTATGGCCAATAGATGCTGGTTTAGCTAGCAATGCACACACCCTGTTAGTGGATTTCTTAAAAATAGATTGAATTACTCAAAAGAGCTGGCAGCATCTGTGGAAAGAAAAACAGAGTTAGAACATAGAACATTACAGCACAGTACAGGCCCTTCGGCCCTCGATGTTGCACCAAACTGTAAAACCAATCTGATGCCCATTTATCCTACACTATTCCATTCTCATCCATATCTGATTAGATTAGATTACATTACAGTGTGGAAACAGGCCCTTCGGCCCAACAAGTCCACACCGACCCGCCGAAGCGCAACCCACCCATACCTCTACATTTACCCCTTACCTAACACTATGGGCAATTTAGCGTGGCCAATTCACCTGACCTGCACATCTTTGGACTGTGGGAGGAAACCGGAGCACCCGGGGGAAACCCATGCAGACACGGGGAGAACATGCAAACTCCACACAGTCAGTCGCCTGAGGCGGGAATTGAACCTGGGTCTCGGGCGCTGTGAGGCAGCAGTGCTAACCACTGTGCCACTGTGCCGCCCACAAATGTCCATCCAATGACCATTTAAATGCCCCTAACAGTCCACTACTGTTGCAGGCAGTGCATTCCACACCCCTACTACTCTCTGAGTAATGAAGTACCTCTGACATTTGTCCTATACCTACCACCCCTCAATTTAAAGCTATGCCTCATTGTGCTAGCCATCACCATCCAAAGAAAAAGGCTCTTTCTGTCCACCCTATCTAACCCTCTGATTATCTTATATGTCTCTATTAAGTCACCACTCAATTTTTTCCTCTCCAACAAAAACAGTCTCATGTCCCTCAGCCTTTTCTCATAAGACCTACCCTTCATACCAGGCAACATCCAGGTAAATCTCCTCTGAACCCTTTCCAAAGCTTCCACATCCTTCCTATAATAGTGACCAGAACTGTACGCAATACTCCAAGTGCAGCCGCACCCGAGTTTTGTACAGTTGCCGCATGACCTCATGGTTCTGAAACTCAATCCTTCTACCCATAAAAGCCAACATGTCCTATGCCTTCTTAACAACCCTGTCAACCTGGGTGGCAACTTTCAGGGATCTATGTAGATGGACACTGAGATCTCTCTGCTCATCTACACTACAAAGGATCTTACCAAGAGCCCAGTACTCTGCATTCCAGTTGCTTCTTCCGAAAAATATTGTTTTTCTATTTCCACACATGACAGGCATACCAAGTATTCCTGATAATTTCTATTATTTCAGATTTCCAACAGCTGAAATTGCTTTTGTTGTAACTGGAATTCAGTTGCATGGAGGAATAGTATCTTGGGTCATAATGATTGATTATGACACAACATAGAAGGTAGGATATAATTTTTATACAAAATGGTCAAAGTGCATCAGTACATGAGTGAGAAATATTTGGCAGGGTATGGGCCAAATCCTGGCAGATGAGACTAGTTTAGTTTGGCATTACGATTGGGATGGATCGGTTGGACCAAAAGGTCTGTTTCTGTGCTGCATGATTCAATGCTTATTTTAAATGGCTGCATTGAAAATTCTATCTTGATAGTCTGGAAATATATTGTAAGGCTAATGTTCCAGCTGTGCATTAATATTTCTGCCCTTTATTGTCAGACATCTTATGCAGTCATAAGGATTACATTTTTGAGAGGTGCTATGGGGATAAGATGACCGGGAGAAATGCCAACACTTATTTTAGCAGTGAGTTGCAAGTAATTCATTTCAAGCTATCCTAAGTGGAAATGTAATACTTCCTAATTGTTGACCAAATGGCCCATGTGTGGGCTTTGAAATATGATGCATCACAGCACCTACCTAATGAGAAAGCTGAAGGTATAATATCAACATTCCAGCATTGATTTATACAGAGTAGAATGATACACTGAACTTCTTCATTGACTCTGATGAGATTAGTAATTCTTTAAAGAGCTGTTGTGTTAGAATCACACTTATAGCTTTTTGATTAAGCCAATTGTAAAATGGCTTTGTTGCTCTAAAATGATATAGAAAGGGGTCCAAATGGTTGTTCCCTGCCATTTTGAGTGAGTGTCAGTTTCTGTAGGTGTGTCCATACTTTACAAATAGATTCAATTTCCATGATGATAATGGGTAAATCTTGCTGTCCTTCCTTTATCTTCCTTTATCATCATATGGGAGAAAGTGAGGACTGCAGATGTTGGAGATCAGAGCTGAAAAATGTGTTGCTGGAAAAGCGCAGCAGGTCAGGCAGTATCCAAGGAGCAGGAGAATCGACAATTCGGGCATAAGAAGGGCTTATGCCCGAAACGTCGATTCTCCTGCTCCTTGGATGCTGCCTGACCTGCTGCGTTTTTCCAGCAACACATTTTTCAGCTTTGTCATCATATGACATTACATCTGATGATCATAATCTGATGATTGTTAGCATAAATGGTGAGCTACCAAAAATAATTCTCACTTCCAGTTTCAAAAATTAATGTCTGCAAGAAAAATATCTGCATGAGTCTCATTTAATATGTGGAAAATTGATTGCCATGATTTTTGTGTGTGCACATCGGTTTAGGGCAGGACATGGGTGTAATATGTACATATAGAATCTGGTGATGATCTTTTCTCATCAAATGGAATTCGGAACTAAACATGAGTAATAGCAAAGACCAATCTGCATCATCAATTGGAATTGTTATGCTTTCCTTAATTGGTCAGAGTACGGGAGTTGGGAAATCATGTTGCGGCTGTACAAGACATTGGTTAGGCCACTGTTGGAATATTGCGAGCAATTCTGGTCTCCTTCCTATCGGAAAGATGTTGTGAAACTTGAAAGGGTTCAGAAAAGATTTACAAGGATGTTGCCAGGGATGGAGGATTTGAGCTACAGGGAGAGGCTGAACAGGCTGGGGCTGTTTTCCCTGGAGCGTCGGAGGCTGAGGAGTGACCTTATAGAGGTCTGTAAAATCATGAGGGGCATGGATAGGATAAATAGACAAAGTCTTTTCCCTGGGGTGGAGGAGTCCAGAACTAGACGGCATAGGTTTAGGGTGAGAGGGGAAAGATATAAAAGAGACCTAAGGGGCAACTTTTTCACGCAGAGGGTGGTA